>NW_027040729.1:1200000-1765982 GCF_037179485.1 Ochlerotatus camptorhynchus | reverse complement strand
TTTGCAAGTATTATGGAATATTTTATAGATTTTAATGTTTCTAAAGGGTGATACGGTCAAAATTTGGTCAATATCAACTTGACGTATTTCTTTCAATTTTGCATTTAAAAAACCTGAACACCCCTCATTTTGAAGGTGTGTGTGTGTAGAATGTTGCTCCTATTTTGATTTTGGAATTCACTCTTCAGTTGTCAAAATGCCGTCCAAGCAAGAAGAGCAGCGTATCAAAATTTTGCTCGCGCATCGCGAAAATCCGAGCTACTCGCACGCTAAGTTGGCAAAATCGCTAAAAGTTGCCAAATCAACCGTTACAAATGTAATTAAAGTGTTTGGGGAACGTTTGTCGACAGCCAGGAAGTCTGGATCGGGGGGAAATCGAAAACCGGAAGCCGCTGAGACGACAAAGAGAGTTGCCGGTAGTTTCAAGCGAAACCCTAACCTCTCTCTCCGAGATGCCACAAATAAGCTGGGTGTATCGTCTACAACCGTGCATCGAGCCAAAAAACGAGCCGGACTATCGACTTACAAGAAGGTAGTGACTCCAAATCGCGATGATAAACAAAATACGACGGCCAAAGCGCGATCCCGGAGGCTGTACACGACGATGCTGACGAAGTTTGACTGCGTGGTAATGGACGACGAAACCTACGTCAAAGCCGACTACAAGCAGCTTCCGGGACAGGAGTTTTATACGGCAAAAGGAAGGGGAAAGGTAGCAGATGTTTTCAAGCACATGAAACTGTCAAAGTTCGCAAAGAAATATCTGGTTTGGCAAGCCATCTGTACCTGTGGCTTGAAAAGCAGCATTTTCATAGCTTCCGGGACTGTCAACCAAGAAATTTACGTGAAAGAGTGTTTGAATAAACGTCTGCTGCCTTTCCTGAAGAAACACGGTTGTTCCGTACTGTTTTGCCGGATTTGGCATCTTTCCATTATGGTAAAAAGGCCATGGAGTGGTACGCCGCCAACAACGTGCAGGTGGTTCCCAAGGACAAGAATCCTCCCAACACGCCAGAGCTCCGCCCAATTGAGAAATACTGGGCTATTGTCAAGCGGAACCTAAAGAAGACCAAAAAACTGCTAAGGGCGAGCAGCAGTTCAAGGCAAACTGGCTTTCTGCGGCGAAGAAGGTGGACAAGGTGGCTGTACAAAATCTGATGGCAGGGGTCAAGCGTAAGGCCCGGCAATTCGGATTTGGAAAAGCGGAAGCCTAACTGAATATTTTTCCTGAATTTTATACTAATTGAACTTGAAAAAGAAATTTAATTTGATTTTTCAAATAAACAATTTCACCGATTTACACGCGTTTTCCCTTGACCAAATTTTGACCGTATCACCCTTTAGGAAGGCATCTAATTGGAAAATAATAAATATTTTCTGATTTTCTGTGATAACATAATCGTTGTCGTTAAGAATTTTCTGTAAGGTATTTTTTTGATTTGTTATCTCATTATTGATGAGATTTAATCTATTTTCGAATTTTGAATTGAGTTTTATTTGTCTGTTGTTTTGTCTGATCAGTACATTTCCAGTTTTTCTAAGGTCGTCTAGGTTTGTATTTATTAAATTCAAATCTTCTGAGTCTAGATTTCCGGTAATAAATTTTATCGCACTTCCTAGCATGTTAATGGCTCGTTTGTTTCTCTGTGGTTTTTCATGTAACGTATTTAAAATAAATTTAATTTCTCTAAGCTTCATTTGGATTATTTTTGAAAGATCACTGGAGGAGTTTACAAGCTGTTCTACTACGTTCTCGATAATTGACAACGAAAATTCGAATTGATGGAAATCTATTATGTGCAATAGTCTATCATACCCGGTGATAATCCTTCCCTCCCCCCTTTGGAGAATCAACGCTCCTGCGTTGTTGGTGATATCATGGATTTGAATGGATGTAGGATGGGAAAGGGCGAAGAATGTGGATATAAGGTAAATGAAAGTTGTCCAGTGTGGGTTCATCGTGTCTTTTCTGTAATGATATTTTTGTAAAGCATTATTATTATTTTACTTGCTGATAATTTGTTAGTATATTGGAGATGTTAAAGCGGTATTGAGTGTATATAAGAATTATTTCGTTACGCTAGTGCGCTGCAGGTGGTTGCGCACGTCGTCCATTAACATTACCAAGGAATCAGTTGATTCCCTACTAATGTGGCTCCTAACCGCTGCTGCACAGGCTAATTCGTATAGGCTTTCACCTATTTTAAGCCACGCTGCAGCTGCTTCTTTTGACTGTTTTGTGGTTTTTCTTCCTAATGTTTTACTTAGCCCTACAATTTGAGCAAAACACAGACTGAAAAGTATCTCGTCTTCAAATTTTTTATCCATTCTGAAAATAAAAAGTTATTAGATCCGCTTAACATTCTCTTTGTGAACTTCCCGGCCAGAGCCGTCTACAAGTAATCTACCCTTGTTTTCAGCAACTCTAACAGGCAAATACACTGGTTTTGTCTTTCGTTTAATGCCTTGAACCTTCTTAAAAGCATCCTGATCTGGAGCAAGATCTGGTGCTGGTTCACGTTTCCTGTTGTGATATTCCAAATTCCTTTTTTGTGTCTTATCATGTGCTAGAATAATTTCGTCGAAAACCTTATCTCTTGCCTTTATTAACAGTTCCATGTCCAGAGGTCTTTCTTCATGGTCTTTCAAGCCTTTGAAAGCTTCTCTAGGCTTTAATTTAATTGCTGAGTGAACAGTATTATTATACTGAGCACAGGCAATATAAAAAATCTCTTTTGTGCTCAATCCTTCAAAGTTAGGTTTGATGCACCTAAAAATTTCTCCAATAGTAGAGTGGTATCGTTCCACCAATCCATTACTCTTATTATGATTTGGTGGTGTAAAGAAAATTTCTACGTTGAGATTGTGGAGAAGTCCACGCACCTCGACGGATCTCAATCCCGGCTCGTTATCGCATATGATCAGTTTCGGTATTCCAAAGGTTCTGATGAATTTTGTTAATCCTTTTCTTATGTCTGTGATATTTCTTGATTTAATATGAATTAGTGTACCGTATCGCGAAAATTTATCAATTGCAGAAAGGAAACACATCTTTTCTGCGATGAGTATATCAATGTGTACTATATCGAGAGGCCTGTTTGGGTTCGGTGTAGTTCCTAATTCGATCTTAGGAAGTAAAATCTCCTTGTGATCTCTTCATTGTTTTCCCAGATACCTCTATGTGATCTATCATGTATCTGTTCTATAATTAAATTTTGTTCTTCGGGAGTTCTAAGATCGATTAGCAATTTTTGTGAAAGGAAAATTTTGAATGTACGTGCTCTGCTGAAATGATTTTTGTATACGGTTTGTACTAAGTTCATGAGGTTTTCAGGACAAAAAATACAATTCGTCCTTCTCAGATCTAAATATTCTTTGAAGATTTTGAAAATTATGGGTACTCCGAAAACTAATCTGGTAATAGTTCTTCTGTATACCCTCGGGAAGATTTGTTCATAATTGTCTGATTCATCGGGTCCTATTTTTAGAATAATTTGGTTGCTATATGCGTTTACCGGTTGTTCGGTGCACTTTATGAACTCCGAATCATCTGTATCTGCAGAATGGACGGTTTGTTCATCAGGCTCAGTATCTCCACTGCTTGAATCAGCATCTTCGATACTCGTGTCGTCGTCGGATGGAATATTTTCGTTAACGTTCAGTTCGTTGCGAATTCTAGAAAGACCATCAGCTACTACGTTCTGTTTACCAGGACGGTAGCGGATTTCATAATCAAATTCGCTAAGTGAAAGACGCCAATGAACAAGTCTGTTGTTGGTGTCTTTCAAATTCAATCCATAAGTTAGAGGCTTATGGTCCGTATAGAGTATAAATTTCCTTCCGTACAGATACGGGCGGAAATATTTGCACGCCCATACTACAGCTAATAGTTCCTTTTCTATGGCTGAGTACTTTTCCTCGGATTTGTTCAAAGTTCGCGAGGCAAAGGCTATGGGCTTATCGTTTCCAATGATACCCTGTGATAGAACAGCGCCAACTGCAAAATTAGAGGCGTCTGTAGTGAGAATGAACGGGTTTGAAAAATTGGGGTACTGAAGTATGTTGCTACTTGATAAAATAGCTTTACAATTCTCAAAAGCATCGATAAATTCCTTCGAATGGGAAATTTCTTCACCTTTTCTCAGGGCGTTCGTTAAAGGCTTGGCAATCTTCGCGAAGTCCTTTATAAATTTACGGTAATATCCTAGGATACCTAGGAATCCCCGTAACTCCTTTTCGTTTGAGTGCAATGGCCACTCTTTTATTATTTTTATTTTATCTGGATTTGGCTTAACGCCTTCTGAAGTCACAATGTGGCCTAAGAAAGCAACTTCCTTTTGCAGGAATTCGCTCTTATCCAATTGTATCTTCAAATTATGTTTTTGCAAAGTCCTAAGAATTTTTGACAGATTATCGATGTGCTCTGTCAAACTGGATGAGAAAATGATGATATCATCCATGTACACTAAACAGATGATACCAATGTGTTCTCTGAGAACATTATCCATCACACGTTGAAATGTGGATGGCGCATTCTTCAGTCCGAAAGGCATTCTTACAAACTCATAGTGCCCATTTTCGACACTGAAAGCTGTTTTCGGAATGTCTCTTTCGTGCACTTCGACCTGGTGGAAGCCAGATGCGAGGTCCAAGGTGCTGAAGTACATGCACCGTCCTAGCTTGTCTAGGATATCGGTTATATTGGGGATGGGGTAGCGATCGTCAACCGTTTTTTCATTAAGTTTGCGGTAGTCGATCACTAACCTCCACTTTTTCTTGCCTGAGGCGTCTCATTTTTTTGGAACTATCCATACAGGCGAAGTCCAAGGACTATTAGAAGGTCTAATAATACCTTGATCTAATAGTTCCGAAATCTGCCGTTTTACCTCCTCTCTATGGCAGAAAGGGTAACGGTACGACTTCGTGTGAATAGGTAGTTCGTCTTTCGTTTGAATGGTATGTTTTATTGCATTCGTAAACGAAAGCTTCTGCCCTTTAATAAAAAATACATCGTCATGTTAGAAATAACCTTTAAGAGTTGGCTCCTTTCTTCGGCATTTAGATGATCTGTTCTAATCTGCTCGAGTAGGGTTCTCTTTAGGTTTGGTTCTCTAAATTGATTATCTTCTGGTGTGCTACACTCGAAATTATTTATTTCCAGGTTCACAACGTCAGGGGTTAGACTTATTTTGCGGGGTTCAGGTGCATAGTTGGTAACGTATAATTCAACGTATCCGTTCTTTGCTCGGTACAATCCTGAATGTATAAAAGTATGTGAATCCATCGTGACATCCTTATCTAAAAAAAAATCTCCATCGCATTCTGTTGCTAAGCTCACTACTTTAGATTCGTGGGCATTTAAATAAATTGATTTCACTTCAGGGTATTTGCGTTTCATAGTCACCTTGCCTGAAGGGAATCTAAGTTCATCTTGTGAAGTAATTATGTCAGTTTTCCAATTCTTTAAGGTTTCATATCCTATGAGACCGTCAAAGAAGGGATGAAAATCGAAAATCAAGAAAATTTGTGCACATGTGTTGGGGATTTCCGGAAAAGGGTTAAATTCTACAAATCTGTTGACTGTGTGAGTTCCACTAACATTTCTCACGGTTGTAGGGTTGGTGATTCTACATCTTTCGAAATTCACATGTTTTCTTGACAGGTAGTTTCTGTTGCTACCCGAGTCAATCAAAAATTTTAGCACTCCTTTCGATGTTTTAATATTCAAGTAAGGTATAAAATTATTGTTATTCAAGTATTCTGTTTCCACTCGCCGGCCACATGAAAATTTAAGTCATCTACCGTTTCAAGACTGGCGAATGGCTGCTCAGGAACGGAAGGTTCCAGAGGACAGGTTTGATGATGTTGTGTATAGTAAGCAGTCTCATCGTCGTTTGTAAAAGAATCATTATTGTTTGTAAAATAATCGCTATAGTAATAAACCTCGCCGTCGGGCATGTAGTAATCATATCCATAGGCTTCCTCATCTTCTACGTGGAAGTTAGGCCTATGGGTGTTATAAGTAGCTTGCGTTCTGCCTGAAGGTAGTCGTTTGAAATTGTTTGGGTTTGGTTTCGTGTATGATTGGTTTGGTTGAGGATTGAGAGGAAAAGATCTTGGCAGTTGATTTGGTGGAGGATGAGGTTGTTGGTAAGAAGGTCTGGGTTTATCGAATGAATTTAATTGTGACTGGAAAGGAAAAGGTTGCCTAGGGAATTGATTTACTTGGTTTTGATATGGGAATCTTTGTTGTGGAGTAGCATACCGATTTGAATTTGATTGCATTCTAAATGGTTGTGGTAGAGGTGGTTTGTAACGGGGTTTAAGCGGTTGTGGATAATTTTGTTTTGGTACAGCACCCAAATTCTGAGCATGTACCTCAAAGGGATTTTTCACATAGTTATAATTACTTTCCTCCGAGCAGAATCTCAGAGCTTCTTTCAATGTGCGCGGCGATTGCGCACGTATGATTGGTCCAAGTGGGTCTTGTAACCCGGCTACAAAAACCTTGAGCCCAATATCTTGGTAATATTTTTGTTTTGCCATTTTTACGTTTGCATCTTGCTCATTCAGAATGAGTTGGTGCATCAGTAGGCTTATGATGTACGAGATGTTTTCGTAGAAGGCTTCAACAGAATCTGTTTGTGTAAGTTTAAAAAGGTCTCTCGTGAGAGATACTTCGTCCCTCTTGTCGCTGTAATGGGTGATCAAGTTACTCTTGATCTCTTCCCAATCTAATTTTGTACCGTACAGTTCGAGGACTGTGTCGGCATCTCCTACAATTTTCGCTCGTATGGCTTGCATCCATAAGTCAAACATGGCTGTGTTTTTTGCCTTTAAAAGAATAGGCATAACACTGTCCACGGCCTTCAAGAATTGATGCAGTTTGATAGGGTTACCTTCAAACGGCACTAGATCTCTTAAGGCGGGTGGCGTCTGGAGGCTTTTTATAACATCCTCTGCAGGCGTCATCACATTATTACTACGATTTGCTTGATTTGCGCTCAGTCGGCTTAACTGGGCGGAAATCTGAGTCATTTCTCTTTCAAGCAAAGCGATTTGGTTTTCTCTGATGTTATTTCGGGGTGTAGGCATTTCGTCGTCGCTAATATCATTATCAGTCGGATGCTGTTCTTCTTGCACAGCATTCATTCGCTTCTGTCTTGTTTCCATTTTGTCTTCGGAATAGAATATCACTTAATTAATCACGCACACTCTAACTCTTGGCTAGGTAATTACAATTAATTTCACACTGATTTTGCACTCGCTTTCACTTAAATAAAATTCTAAAAGGACTTACCTAATTTGTCGATGTTCACTCGACGCTGCTCCGGTTCAATGATAAACTCTGGTCGATACGCACTCGACCTGCTCCTATTAACCACAAGTCCACAATATTCGCTCGCGGACGCACGATCGCGGGGTAACGGAAGCGGTTCACGGTTCACGGTTTTTTTTCGAAGGTCGAAACACTAATCACACGATATGCACTCGCGGATGGACGATTCCGGCTTCTAACACTTAGAAAAAAAAATCCGCACGACTGCGCCACTTAAGTTTTCATCTATCGGGCGGTTCTTTTTAAAAAGAACACACGAACTACACGATCTGACTACTGGATACGAAGTGATTTATTCAGTTTTAATCAAAGACCTAACTGCCCTGCCTTTTGCCCTAAAAGTGCTAACTTGGCACCTAGCAACGATGGTCCGATCGTCACGTTGTCCGACTGGCTGGAATTCCTGGGTCTGGCAAGGTGTCCGATGTCATCCTGCTGCGTTGGTGCTGACTGCGCTATCTCGATGCGGGCGCATACTCCTTTAGCTTAGATATATATATATATCTAAGTGTGTTAACATTGCTCCTATACCTGCATGTCAGTATAACAATTGCCATCTTAACACTGAAAACTAAAACTAAATCTTATCTAAATGTAAAGGGAATTAATCGGGAGCGGCTGCCGAGGTACGCCATGTTTTTTTTTTTCTCTTGCGTTCATAGCAATGTTGCCAGTTGTGTTGGGGGGGGGGGGGGGGGGGGGATTTGCAAAAATCTTTTTCATCTGTTTTATGTTTTAATCTGTACCAGTATTTTTTTTTTGATTTATCCACTTTATTTATTTCAAATATTGTAACCAGTGTTGGGAAAATATAAAAAATCAAATCTCACCAACGCCCAAGATCACGCTTGATTTTCGTATACAAAAATCAACAAGCAAACTACTGCGGTTGACTTTGCAAGCTGTGATATCAAGCTAACAAAACTCACCAATTGCAAATCTCACCAAACTGTGATGAGATTGAGTTTAATGATTTTTGCTTTACACCCGAATGCAACCAAAACTTCCATAACGGCTTGCAGCAGTCCCTTCGCGTCTGCTATCGGTAAAGATTAAAAAGAGATAGCAAACTATGCTTTCGCTTTCTAAAAAAAACGATGTGCAATGGAATCATTTTTGTGTCGAGTCAACTCTCAGCTTGGAATCTGATTCTAATTGGTACACCGGCAGTGTTGGCAGAAAAAGGGATTTTTGTTATTAAATTCAAACCATAAATATTTGAATTGTTATAACTTTTTTTTAGATACATTCTAGCACCGTACCTTCTGTGGCAAAGTTGTTAGGCACTACCTCGACTATATTTGTACATCCTTAGTTGCACTGTTCATGCTTAATTGTGGTGGTCTCTAGGGATAAAAATGCAAAAAAGTTGGTTTTCCATACTAATTTCCACACAAATTTCAAACGCAATGCGGAAAGACGAGTTACAACCAATCGTCCCCAAATGTTGCACAGTTGTTTGGGACTCCAAATGGAACCAAAATGGGATGTTCTCGATTGATGAGGCGTGTTGCGTTTTTCCATATAACGATGACCCACTCTAGTACACATGTTTGTATGTATATGGTATCTGTGATCATGATTGTGTTGTGAACTGTGGAAAGAGAATGGCAAATGCATTTTTTGCATTTCGGTGAGAATTTCAGCAATGGTCTACTGACAAATGTTGAATTATGGTGTATTCAGATCTTACCATACTTTTTCTCTCTCGTACCAACGTAAAATCTCGCCCCGCGCGTGAAATATCACTCAGAATGGAATTCACCGTTAAGGTTGCACAAGGCTTTAAAAAAATCACATCACTTTCCAATGTGAATCCAGATCTCATTCACCCTTTCCACTAACAAAAACGTCCTTCCCGTGACAACCGTGGAAATGCAGAGGTATACTTGATCTCAAATTTCGCTATGTCTGGTCAATCACGAAGTAGTAGCTAATGAAATGTATGGCCGTCAATGCTCATGCTCAAAAATAACGTCTCATGATATTTTTATATTAAAGAGATTTATGGTTGAATCGCTTGTTTATCGTGTATTTTGCGAAACTTGTCGTCGTCGTCGTCGTCGTCATCGTCGGTGCCGGGTTTTAATGGTTACAACAACTCGAATAGCGGTATGATGTGATATGAAGAGCTCGGTGGCCTTAGAACGACCGTTTTGGCTTACTGAGCAGAACATCGTGAGTCTAATCTCAAACTCATCCACATTCAAGATTTGTGAATCGTCTTATTTGTTAATACGACTACTTAATAATAACAGCAACTCGATGATTAATACGGAGCTCGTTTGCCTAGTGACAAACGTTTTTGCTTACTGAGCAGAAGACCATGGGTTCAATCCCAAGCTGGTTTGCGTTATATGATCGTTAGGACATCAATTCAGCTTATCGTTTACTAAAACGAACCATGCTGTAAACCCAACCCTCTTACCCAACATCCCAGTGATTCCTCGTGGAAGGGCAGAGGTGTTATCGACTTCTATCACAGAAAGTGTCACGTCAACACATTCCTACCCAATCCTTTCTTGACCTGTGTTTGGGCGCAGCCAGCGCTGGTATTGCATAGTTTGCGATCATCAGTTTTTACACATTGAGGATGATTGCTAGTCCCAAGCATCGTCTATTGGTTCTCTGTGTAAATACAACTGATCTAGCAATAACAGAGTAGGAACCGTGGGCGGTCAATCATGCTCATGCTCATGCTCATGCACTAAATATAAAGGAAACTAATCGTTGCAACTGAGGATTGCAACGAGTTTTGCCTGAAATTATTAATTACTTTGAATTTGTTCAAAAGTCTCAACATTCGAAATTCAATACACCTCGGTAGTAGGGAGGCAACTTAAAAATCATCTTCAGAACTTTTTTATTCTGAATCCTTTGAAGTGCCTGTTTCCTAGAAGTGCAACAAACGAATCAATAAATTCCATTCCCGATTTTGTCAGCTTTTTTACTCGATTTTGTCAGCCTGTAGATTTCACTAAATTTTCCAGTTTTTAATCATGAATTCTTCAACTTCCCTTCGCTGAAAAAAGAATGTTAGGTGAGGTGGGTAAATGAGCAAACAGATTAAAATTAACAATTTTCGATTTTGGGTGCTTATTAATTCAAATATCAATCAGTTCAACGCACAGGTCTTAAAATCAATGTTGGCTTTTAATTAATTTAAATTCATACAATTTGAAGTATTTCACCGTTTAAATGGTCAATTGTTTATTTTACTCTCTGCTTCCCTACTAGCAATGATTAGTTTTGAATTGCTAATTTGCTGCTCGAATTCGACGGAGATAAATCAGATCGTCAATTGAAACGAACACCCAATCAAATATTCTATCGAACACTGTTACTGCTTCTATATTGCTGGGTGCTCATGAATTTGCTGGTTTTTCGGAGAGATGAGACGAGATCTTCTGGCTGTTCTGGCTCTTCGTTTATCGCCTGCAACACATGTTTCAAAATATCTTCATCTGTATGAACTTTAATAGCATATCACTCTTCCAAATTGTGGGCGATCACGGTGTCGCCATGATTATTGCTCCAGTCTATTAGTTACGCCAACGGAATGTCGTGTTCAAGCTTTCCTCCAACCAATAGTTCAATTTTCATTCAAGATTATTGAAGAACAACATCGTGTAATTCTTCCCAGGCTACTTGTACCCAAAAAACAAACTTCTATTAACGAGATATGCTTCAAACATTCATCGGTGTTATTAACCTTGGAGCAAAAGATTTTATAGTCTAATATTTTGGATTACATTTTGATCCATCGGTTGAATGACAGAGATTAGGTTGGCAGACAGAAAGTACACTGTGTTTAACCCATCATCACTTTTGAGTTCATCGTTCAGAATTGTTATCTAAAGCCTTCTTCTTCTTGTTCGCATTTCCAGTTTATTGCTTAGCGCATATTAACTTATTGCGTGCTCTCAACTTAGTGTTCTAAATGCACTTCCACAGTTATTAATTGAGAGCTTTCGATGTCAATACCAATGCATGAATTTGTATATTGTGTGGCAAGCACAATGAAACTCTATGCCCAGGGAAGTCGAGAAAATTTCCAACCCGAAAGATTCCCTCGACGGGACCGGGAATCGAACCCGCCGCCTCCGGCTTGGTAATACCGTGCCTTTACTGACTAGGCTATGAGGCCTATGAGGTTATCTATAGCCTTTTCACGTTGAATTTCGGACATTGTTTCATTCAGTGTAGTATTTGAAATATTTCCCGAACCGCTGAAACCTTTCATCTATATGACAGCTGAAGCTCTTCACTTTATTTCGTGGCATTCTTGTTCAGTTTGGTAAAATGGTGTCGAATGAAGTGGAAGTACGCAAACGCATTTTGAACGAACGGCAGCAAAATCCAACGTTGTCGGTACGTGATCTCGTAAAAAAGCTAAAGCTGCTGAAGAGTACCGTGTTCAGTGAGTGTAAATCGTTTGATCAGCGCTTAACTGTGGATCGGAAGGTTGTAAGTGGAACAATTCGAAAAGTATGCTCTCTACAAATGGACCAGAAGGTGGTAGCCATTATTGAGAAACATCCAATCGTTTCATATCGTAATGTGGTTTGCAAAGTTGGAAATTCAAAATCATAAATTCAAATGGGCTGAGGGCGTACAAAGTGAAACAGGCGCCCAATTGTAATCACCTAGTTTTTGCAAAAAATTCTTGTATCATAATGGACGACGATACATACGTGCTGAAAGACTTTCAACAGCTTCCGGGTTTGGATTTGTATACTGCAATGCAAAGGAATGCCGTTGTCAAGTGTGTTTAGACAAAGAAGCTTTCGAAATTCCCCAAAAAGTGTTTGGTTTGACAGCCCATATGTAGTTTCGGCCGGAAATCCAAAAGTTTCATCTTTACCAGGACTATCAACAAAGATGTGTACGACAAACAATGTTTGGAAATGCGGTTCTGAATAGTACCATCAGAAGCCACGACACTCCAGCTCTGTTTTGCCTGATCCGGCCTGGAATGGTATAATGCACAAGAGGTCAAATACGTGCCTTAAAACAGCCAATCTGCCAAACTGTCTAGAACTTCGCCCATAAGAAAGGTACTGGGCCCTGGTTAAGCGGAAACTATTGGAAAGAAAGAGGAAATGACATCAATGATTTCAAGAGGAGATGGAGGCACACTGCCACTAAGGTATCTGATGATACTGTACGGAACCTGATGGCGGGTATCCCACAGAAAGTTCGACAATTTTAAAGACAACATAATTAACATTCAAATAAGCCACGTTTGCTATCGATATAAGTCTACTTCACTGAAATAAATAATCGGTTTTGTTGTATTATGTGTAGCTTTTTTTCCGACATTATCTTAGCGTCCGGAATTTAACGTGGACAGGATTCAAGAGCCTTAGGTGGTATCAGTTGTTCAACTGCAAATCGTTGCACTCCTGGAATTTTGTCATGATGGAACCAGGTTTGGTACAACTCCCGTGTCATCCTGTAATTTTTTAACGAAGGATATGTTATGGGAATGTAAATATTTTTGAATGCTTTGGGATTACGGGATTTTCCAATAACCACCAATCGCAGTTTACACTGTTCTGTTCAGGCACCTTTGATTGAGGAGCCAAAGAAACAAAGCATCTTCAAGATGTTTACGTGCACCTGTCGAACCGAATTTGATGGTCTTAGAATGGATGTTGTAGTACCTTGAAATACCTGCCATGGTGATATCTTTGTCCTCAAGCTGATGAAGTATTTTAACTTAATCCTTAAGACTAAGCGAATTCCCTTTTTTTTCCCAACACTCTCTATTTTTGGCGAGACGAGCTTAATCGTTACCGTTTCTGCTTACTGAGCAGAAGGTCGAGAGTTAAACTTCAGGCCCGTCCCCTTCATATCAATGTTTCACTATGCTTTGTTCTATCCCCACTATATTTAAATAATAATAGTCTGCTGCTATTACTGATCTTAATATACAACAACTAACACAACAATCCTTCCCGAGATAGCAGTAGAAATGCAGAGGTGTTGTCGGTCTCTACACCCAACCGGGGCATGTAAGATTCGCTTACAATTATGTGGGATTCATCATCAGAGGATGTTAGTGGAGACCGCATGAACATAAGATGCGATATACCTAGCTGCGGTCCAATGCAAGAAAATTGGAAACCGAAAAATGTAGAGTGTATTAGTGAGTGAAATTAATTAAGTCGAAAAAAAAACTAGGAAACAGGTTGCCGCTGGACTGCAACCTCGAACGTTGCGATTATCAGACATGTGCTTTCTCCACTGCTCTCTCTATGCTTCTAAATGTGGAAAACCTAAAAGCAAACACGAAGCGCTCATGTGAGAAAGGGGAATGTGTTGTGTGTTCGATTTGCGCTCTATCGTTGTGTCCGTGTTTGGGATTTTTCGTTACTTGTCTGAATTTTGATTTTTTAATGTGATCCCCAGTATAGAAATTAAAGACGTAGTTCTTCGTCCAAAAGACAAAAAACCATTACATCGCCTGCAAGGTCAATTTCTAACATTCGTTGCGATGTTCATGAACAGAGGATGATTGGAAACGGAACTAACATTCATTGTAATAGATTTTTGGTTTGCGTGTAGTAACAAAGGACATTGAACTAATCATCCTTCACCTCCCCAAAGACCGTGAGGACGTGGACGTCGTCGGTACTGATCAATAAATATAAGATGAAAATCTAATCCCAAACTCCATCTATGTGATGCCCTGTAAAATTTCACTGGTTTGCATCAGTAACGGAGCAGCAACTACGGTCTTAAAAACATTACATTTATTATTTTTGGAGCCAAACCTGAACATAGTCAACATCAATAAGTATTAAAATATTAGTTCTGTGTGTATTAGTTCCTGTTTTGATTAATGATAATTACACTAGTTTACAAAACAACATAAAAAGTGTGAACTTTAGTGGTTGACCAACTTTTCTAATGCAAAATCCTACGCTGAATGCAATGCCGTGGTCAGAAAAAATTAAAGTAGAGCCATTTTTGAGATATACAAAAATTTTGATTTTTGAATTTTGGACAAAAGTACGATTACTAAAATGTCAATATCTTTGGAACTAGTGCACCAATTTTAAATCTTTTTTTATGAAAATGAAGCTAAATAAATTTTCTATCGTTCATTAGAATATTATGTCTTTATTAAAAATTTAATTTTGAAGTCATTTAAAAATTTACAGCATTTTTTTTTTTCCTGCGAATTTTCCATAAAAATCTTGTTTTAATCAACATTTTTAATGGGATAAAAAGATTCAAAAAATCATTCCATAATTTATTCTTAAAGTCCATTAAAAACTGGAGAAAATGAGCCTTTAATGGATGAAATCGGTTGGAAATTGTCGAAGTTATGAAATTTTTTGTAAAATCATGGAAATTGAATGTTCCAAGATTGGCCGTTGTCCCGCTCCTAGGTTCATGCACCACTTCCAGTAAGCCTTTATGCGGACGTGTACGCATACGATGCATTTCACTAACACTACCAGCTGTCACGCAAAATTAAATGGGATATTTTCAACAATATAATTTACGCTAGTGTTTGTGAGACCGCTCGGCGAGAACCTAACGCAACCAACTCAATTTGACAGCTTTCTTTCTTTAACATTGCTTAACGATGTATACGACAAAACGTGAATTCAAGTGTAAAAATGATCCTCAAAAGTTTTGTTGCGCGTGTGGCAACTATATATTTACAAAATCGGTCAATTTCACTGCTTCGTTGCAAACTGCATACAGGCTTTATTCTAAAATTGATCCTGGAGACTTTGACGAACCGTGGATTCCAAAAGTATTATGTAGTTCGTGCAAAACGTGCTTGGCTAGGTGGATGTCAGGCGCAAGGTAAATTGATTTTTTGAATAACTTTCATATAAACAATTTATGTACAGCATGGTAGTGCTTTGTTCTTTCCTGATCGACAATATCTTACTTCATCTATTTTTGATAAGTGTTAATGTCTTACTTACTAACTCACTTATTTGTTATCTGTCAGTCGCTACTTGTCCTTTGACATGCCCACCATATGGCGTCGACCGTTTTGTCATGCAACGGATTGTTATTTCTGCTTGACAAAAGTTAAGCAACAAGGACGTCACAAAACAGTTGAGTATCCACAAGTGGCTTCTATGACAAAACCTGTTCCACATTCAAGTTCGGTCCCGTATCCTGTTTATCCAAAGCGGAAACGAGCGCCCTCTGTTGAATCGACCGTTACAAAAAGTGAGGAGGAATTCAAGGAGGAATGCGAGGAAGACTTCGAGGTGGAATTGGAAAGAAACCCAAAACTGTTTACACAATCCGAATTTAATGATTTTGTGCGAGATCTCGACTTATCGAAGGAGAAATCCGAATTGCTGGCATCACGCTTGAAAGAACACAACATGCTGAGCAAGGAGGTCAAAATGTCTTGTCACAGGAATCGTCACAAGAAATTTGACAAATATTATTCTACAAAGGACAAGGCATGTTTTTGCCATGACGTAAACGGCTTGTTTGAAGAGTTTGGTGAGCCATATGATCCAGCTGAATGGCGTTTATTCATCGATAGCAGCAAGTTGAGCTTGAAAGCCGTTTTACTGCATCAAGGGAATGAGAAACCTTCTATTCCATTAGCTCATGCCGTTAATATGAAGGGAACGTATGAATCAATGGCTCTATTGCTCAATTTAATAAATTACAATCAACACAATTGGAAAATTTGTTCCGATCTTAAAGTGGTTGCCATGTTGACTGGATTGCAACAGGGATACACAAAATATATGTGTTTTTTGTGTAAATGGGACAGTCGAGCTCGTAAGGAACACTACGTCCGAAAAGATTGGCCAAAACGGGATAATTTCACAATTGGTAAAGACAACGTTAAAAATGATCCTCTTGTGGTAAAAGAACGCATAATACTTCCACCACTACATATAAAACTTGGGCTATTCAAAAATTTCGTCAAAGCGTTGCAAAAAGAAGGGCCGGCATTCCAGTACTTAAAATCAGTATTTCCAAATTTATCTGACGCAAAGATAAAGGAAGGTGTATTTGTTGGCCCACAGATCAAAAAACTGCTCAATGATTCCGTATTCAATACAGTTTTGACACCAGATTAGGAAGAAGCGTGAAAATCGTTCCAGCGTGTTGTCACAACCTTTTTAGGAAATTTCAGAAGCCCAGATTATGAGGAAGCCGTCGATGAATTGCTCAAAAATTATGAGAAAATAGGTTTAAATCAAAAATATTGTGTTTGTTACTTATAATTAATTTCAAATCCTTTTATTTCACTGAACACAGGTGTGAATATGTCTTTGAAGATACATTTCCTACATTCTCACATGGATTTTTTCCCGGAAAATCTTGGTGACGAGAGTGATGAGCACGGCGAACGTTTTCACCAACAAATGAAGATGATGGAACGTCGTTACCAAGGGTTTGGGGATGAAGCAATGATGGGTGACTATTCTTGGTTTCTGATTCGAGAAACAAGTTCAAAACATCGAAGACAAAGTCATTCGATTCTCAATCATTTTTAATAAAACCTAAATAAATTTCTTTTGTATCAACTCGTTTTTAAATCCTGATATGCCTTAATCAAATTGATATGTAGAGAAAAGAATCTCCCATGAAAACTAAACATGCGATTTGGATGCTTACAACGACACCTAGAAAAGGAACTCTAAAGCTGTTGTATTTCAGCAACATTTTTAAGTGTTTTACAAAAATGCTCATAACTTCGACAATTTCCAACCGATTTCATCCATTAAAGGCTCATTTTCTCCAGTTTTTAATGGACTTTAAGAATAAATTATGGAATGATTTTTTGAATCTTTTTTTCCCTTTAAAAATGTTGATTAAAACAAGATTTTTATGGAAAATTCGTGGGAAAAATAAAAAAAAATGCTGTAAATTTTTAAATGACTTCAAAATTAAATTTTTAATTAAGACATAATATTGCAGTAAACGATAGCAAATTTATTTAGCTTCAATTTCGTAAAAAAATATTTACAATTGGTACACTAGTTTCAAAGATATTGACATTTTAGTACTCGTACTTTTGTCCAAAATTCAAAAAATCAAAATTTTTGTGTATCTCAAAAATGGCTCTACTTTAATTTTTTCTGACCACGGCATTGAATTCAGCGTAGGATTTTGCATTGGAAATGATAATCACTTTACCGAGTTCAAAAATGCTGTAAACTAGTGTTATTACTGATTGCTGATATTAATCAGTATTAGGCTGATGCCATTTTTTTAATTTAAGTCACCTCCCCCTTAAAAAACAACAAAATATATAAGAGGCAAAAAACAAATTTACCCCATTCAAAATCATCTTTAGCTCTGTGCTGTATTTTAAAACGACACATTAAAAAAAATTATTTATTAATTTATTAATTTATCATTAAATGATAACCCCCGCCCCTCCTTTCCCGTAACCAATTTCAGTAACGTCAGACGGAAAAATAAAATATTATTTGCATCAGCCTATTTGTTTTGGTTAAGGTAATGTACCTAATAACAAAACTTGTCTTAGGGGTCGTCCATTAATTATGTCACACATTTAGGGGGAAGGGGGGGTTTTTAAAACTGTGACGAGCCATACAAAAAAAAATTTAAGGTCCATACAAAAAAAATGTAACAAAGGGGGGAGAGAGGGATTGGTTGAAAATGGGCCAAATTTGCGTGACATAATTAATGGACCATCCCTTATAGCGGTAAGCTTTATCGAGGATAATACGCCAATCTCGAATTATCCTAGATTTTGCTAAGCACCATGTCGTATTATCGTCAATTTTAATCTTTGATATAACTTAAATACGCCGATTGCAGCGTAAGAAAGTACCCAATGGCCAGTTCACTTTTACCTACTTTTGACTAGTTTGTCTCCTGTTCTCTTACACGGCGAATGAGAACGACCTAAATTTGTGTTTAGTTCACTCATAATCGCCAAAAGTGCAGGAATAAGTGAAATTTGTCTCATAGTTTCCTGTGGAAAACTCAAAAAATCTGCCAGAAAATGAGGAAATTGACGAAAATTTTATTCAGTCTCGGAGTAGTACCAATAGACGGAGTGAATCCAATCTTTACTTTTCTCAAATTCGGGAATTTTTCCCTGGAAAATCCTGAAAAAACCTGGGAAAACATGAGGAAAATTTACTCATCGCTGAGTTCCTGCACTTTTGGCGAAGAGGCTAGAGATTCCCACAGAAAATCTGAAATTTATTTCGATACAATTCTGAAAAGCACGATGTGAAGGGGAAGGATTATAAAGGAAATTTCAATTAAATCTTGTAAAGAGATTCGAGCGGATTTCCAAGGTTGTTAAAACATAGATAAATTTTGAGGACTAAACGCAGAAACAAATTCAGTATCCAAAACAAATTTAGCTGTCTTTGTAATGACCCATACTTCATCACTTCGGTTTAATCGCATTTGGGTTTATACATGATTTAAATGTGCCGAGTCAGCAGTGCTGACACCATATTCGGCATGTATCTGCTAAACACGCACAATTTGACCACCTGGAACTGGCGTTTGAATGTAGCACACTCCAGTTTTACATTAAAACGCTAGTTCCAGGTGATCACTGATAACAATTCTGTTATTATTATTTTAACTAAATATACCTATTGTTTGTTTTTTCTATTTGCAGGTAATCCTAGTTCATGATTTAACTGATTTCATACAACGATCGTAATTGTAAGTATTTATAAAACATAAATTTTTGAAATTCGATTTCATCCAATATTTGAATCTGAAAATCTGCAGAAGGAACCCCGAGTTTGCAAATTAAAAAATAAAACAATTCATACCTGAAATGAATTCAGTTGATTTTCGACGCAATATCATTCTCTCCCTACGCATCAAACTTCAAACGATCCGTCCAGCCTCCAATGATAGGAGTACCAAAAATCCACCAGCCTGCCAAATCAACAATCCCGGTGCACACACATATGAGAATACACGCCAGTTGCGCTCAAATCCACCCACTGAAGCACACCAAAACGACGACCATAAAACACACATTCAAATGGATATTACCAACTGCCAGATGGCGGCGGCAGGCAACAGCACTCTCGCTCGACCCGGCAGCAACACTTTCAGCAACGGGGTTGAAGATTACCGGGAAAGTGTTTGAGCCGAATCTGAACCGGATGCTATCTCCAATCAGTGGACCTCCCCGGTTTTCCCCGAAGCGATTGGTGTCAGTGGTGTTGGTGGATTATACAATAAATAAATTCAATCAATTTCAATAAACCGAATCATCCGTCTGCCATCTCCGTCACTCCTGGATCTCGGTGTATGTTTAGCAGATGATGGCTCTGCTTCGATGGCAGCTGATGTGCGGGAACGCAGAATGGCACGCAGCAGCACAGCAACAGACGCCAGCCTCAGCCAGCTTGGCAGCATAGAATCGGCGGTGCTCTTTGGATCGAAATGCGTAGGACTCGCAGCTAGAGGGGGAGGGGAGGTGTTTGCCTTTATCAAAAACGCAGTAGGATATGCCAATTGGATTTGATCAATGATATCAACTGACAGAATGAACGTGATGTGTTGAACGGTAGCATTAGATCGTTGGGATCCGAGATAGGAATGTTGAAGTGTGTGTGGGTGGTGGTAGGGTGTGAGACTAGAGCTTTGCCACTTCTGCACAACAATTCCAGGGAAATCGAAGCGTTGCGGCTAAATGTCTCCTTTGTGAATGCGGATGTGAAAGGAAGCAGAATTGAAGAGCGAACTTGACCTATATCCGTGATTGAATGGTTGACTAGTTTGGGGGAGTGGGCAACCGTGTTGGATCGAATTCCAGACACTGATGCACTTCAAGTCATGGTCAACATTTTCAACTTGAAACAACCCTTACCGAACCGCGATGACCATGATGTTACCGTCAAATCGAGGGAGCCTCCAATGAGTATCCGGAATTGTATGCCGTTCGGAGATCGTTGCAGCACGGTACGTGTGAAGATTTTTTTTTTTGAGAGGGAGCGCAAGGAAAGAAAGAAGGAATATTGCCACAGGTTTCCTAATGATATGTCAAGATTGGTGGAAGGTTTCTGGGCCGTGCAATTAGTGGCGGTTCAGGTGTTTGCAGTGTGTGTGTATAAGTTATTTTTTTTTTATTTCACGATCATTTTGGCACTGAGCATTTATAAGGGGCTGTTCATAAACTACGAAGACAGATTTTGAGAGGTTTTAGACCTCTCCGCCCCGTTTCCTGGGTCTATGTGGTTTATAGTTTATGAACAGCCCCTAAGGGATAATGCACAGTGGTCCCAAAGTCGTGTTTAGATAAAATTGTTAACCCTAAGTTAAGTTTTTATAATCAGTATTAAACGAGAAATTCAATTAGCTTAAAGTGGGCAGTATATTTATATATTTATTTATCGTAAATCAGTGTAGACCGTTTTATAATTGTTGTCTTAAGTGCTATTTTTACAATTTTGTCTTTATTTATATTTTTTATAACATGTCTTGAGAACAAGTTAAAAAAAAATACTTCTAGCTCATGTAATGCGAGAAATTAAAATATTGCATAATTCGTACGATGACGATTTGTAGCAAATATATTTCTGTTACGTAAATGCCTAGATGGTGTATATAAATTTAAGGATGACAATAGTTCTATAGAATCAATGCGATGTGATACGATATCGTTTACGAAAGAAATCATAGCAAATTCACGACGCTCTTTTAAAGTTTGGATATTTATGAGCATACACCGAGCTGTGTAAGATGGCAGAGGAAATACAGTCCAACTTAACTTGCGGAGTGCATACAATAGAAACTGCTTTTGAACGGACTCTATTCTTTCTTCGTGTGTGATTGAAAAAGTAGACCAAACTATGCTGCAATATTCTAATATCGACCTTACATAAGCAATGTACAATGTTTTTATCGTATACGGATCGTGAAAGTTATAGCAGAAACGTTTTATGAAACCAAGCATGTTGTTAGCTCTGTTAATAATTGTGTTATAATGATCGGTGAAAGTAAGTTTTGAGTCCAAAATAACACCTAGATCCTTGACTCTATCACACTTTTCTACGATCTGGTTTCCTAAAGTGATTGTTATATCAGGTAGGATTTGTTTTCTACTAATGGTAATTGAGTTAATTTTTTTTTATATTTAATTGTAGCAGGCTTTTTTGACACCAAGTATGGAATATCTGTATTTCCTCTTTGAATGTGACGATGTCTTTGACATCTCTTATTTAAAAAAAAGTTTAATATCGTCAGCATAGATTAAAACTTTCAATTTCTTAATAATGAAAGATATGTCATTGACGAAGAGAATAAATAAAAGCGGACCGAAATGGGAGCCTTGAGGAAATCCTGAAGTGACATCAACGGGATTTGATGTCTTTACTTTGTGCTTTACTATTTGATGGCGGTCAGTTAAATATGATTCTAGCCACTTGAGGAGTGCGTAATGAATTCTCATTTTTTGAAGTTTAAAAAGAAGCATGGGTATGTCAATTTGATCAAACGCTTTGCATATAAAATATATCATGATTCACTCTTTCGCCCGTAGCTGACGAAACACATTCTTAGCAATGAGAGCGACTCTGTGGCCAAAAAGACTGCCATGTATTTGTTTATCATCTCGAGATGAATCCCAAATGAAAATTTGTGTCATCTTATAAAGGTCTGTATTTCAGGTTATTATTTTTATTCGATTACAACAGTAAAATTTTCATGTAATTTAGAGAATGTAAGTAATGAAAATAATTAGACTTTTATTTTTGTAATAAGTGATATATTCGTGCCCCTCGATGGGATGAATGTTGCTGACCTTTTTGAATGCTAGATGTTGGGAGAAGCAATATTTTTCAGGTCGCCTTTGCAATGTATGGAACGTATGATATTGTAAATAACATATATTTGGCAGTATGCTAATGGAATTTCCCTTAAAGTGATTGATCTCACGCCGAATCATGCCAGACGAACTGAGAAGAGCCAAACTCTGGTGGAGAGTCCACCGTTCCTAAAAAAAATCCCGGAAAACACCTGGCCAAAGTACGAAGAGCAAGTTCCTTTACACCATCTTCCCGAGCTGATGTCA
Organism: Ochlerotatus camptorhynchus; assembly: GCF_037179485.1. Lineage (NCBI taxonomy): Eukaryota > Metazoa > Arthropoda > Insecta > Diptera > Culicidae > Ochlerotatus > Ochlerotatus camptorhynchus. The sequence goes on along the minus strand of NW_027040729.1, from coordinate 1,743,609 downwards.
ATCACTGCCTTGCCTGTGTTGCTTGAGAGGTTCCAGCTTTTCGACGATTGCAGAAAAAGGTAACGATACAGAACAGCTCACTCATATTGCTCTCTCCCTTCGTAGACCTCAACGGTGTCCTCAGGGTTGGAGGACGCCTGGTGGAGAAGACCTGCTCGTTCGACCAGTAGCACCAGATGATCCTACCGTCAAGCCACTCCTCAAGCCACTCCTTCACCACTGCCATCAGCTCAATATGCACGCAGGCGCATTAACCACTTTGTGCGCCATCCAAAGGGAGTACTGGATCATTCGCGGGAAAAATGCCGTCGAGAAGGTCATTCGAGAGTGCATACGATGCTCCAAGAACAACGCACGTCCAATACAACAGTACATGGGCGATCTGCCATTCTGTCGTTTGGAGGGAGAGTACCTGTTATATCGTGTTGGCATCGATCTCTGCGGGACAATTTTGATCAAACAACGCAACAAATGATCGACCGGTGTTCACAAGGGCTGGATTGTGCTTTTCGTTTGTCTCCAAATCGTCAGTGAGCTGTCCACCCGAGAATTTATGGCAGCTTTTGATCAGTTTGTCAGTCGGCGAGGCAAACCAGCAACCGTTTGGACCGACAACGGTACAAACTTCGTCGGTACAACAAACGTAAAGGGTGTCCACGATGAAATTGCCACACACAAAATTGATTCGCAAAATTCGAGTTTTCATCCGATTGCCATCAAATTTTCAGGGATTGAGAAATAACTATTAAACTTCATTTTACCATTTTACTCGTATTTTATTTAGAGTCCATACGCAAATGCCCGCACCTTGGCCTTAACCCCGGCCATAAGATTCTGCACAACCTGTGAATCAACCGTTTTTTGCATGTAAACCCATACTTTCTTCAGTTCCTCGACTGTCTTCACTACCTTAGGTCGTTTAAGAAGGTGCTGCTTCATAATCGCCCAGTACTTCTCGATGGGGTGGAGCTCCGGAGTGTTGGGAGGGTTGAACATTTTCGGCACGAAATTGACCTTATTGTCCGCATACCACTTCAGCACGTCCTTGGAGTAGTGGCATGAGGCCAAATCCGACCAGAAGATTGTTGGGACGTTGTGGGCCTTCAGGAGAGGAAGCAGCCGCTTCTGGAGGCACTCTTTTATGTACACCTGTCCGTTCATCGTGCCCTGGGTCACGAAAGGTGCACTCCGCTTCCCGCACGTGCAGATGGCTTGCCAAACCAGGAATTTCTTCGCAAATTTGGACATCTTCTGAGTGCGGACATGCTCCGGAACGCTGAACTTATCCTTGGCCGTGAAAAACAGGTTGCCGGGGATCTGTTTGAAGTCGGTCTCACATATGTTTCGTCGTCCATGATGCAGCATTCAACTTTCGTCAGCATGTTGAGGTACAACTTCCTGGCACGGGTTTTGGCGGACTTGTTCTGCTTCTCGTCGTGATTAGGGGCCTTTTGTACCTTGAACGTTCGAAGCCCAGCCTTAGTTTTGGCCTTCTGGACAAAACTTCGGCTTAGGTGCAGCTTCTTAGCCACATCCCTAACGGAGGCGTTCGGATTTCGGTTGAAGGCCCCAACTACGCGGTTGTGATTTTTGGTGTTGTACGGAATACTTTTTCCTTCACTTCTGGGCTTCCGATCGGTGGTCAACCGTTCCTCGAACCGCTTAATCACTCGCGACACCGTGGAATTCGCGATTCCCAACGTTTTAGCGATGGAACGATGCGAGAGATCCTTGTTTTCGTGATGAATGCGCAAGATTTTAGCACGCACGAGCTGTTCTTTCGACTCCATTTCCGCGAGTTTTGATCACAGGACTTTAAAACTTGTATGATGTAAATAATGCACTATGAACTAAATCCACCCAAATTTTCATTAAATTCTACCCAACGGTGAAAAAGTTAGAGCAATTTCATAGTGTGGCAATTTCATCGTGGACACCCTTTACTCGACTAATGGAACAGTGTTGGTCACACCATATATACTTAGTACTATCAATTTCCAGTTATATACGTTAAGTAAAGTGTAAAATTATGTCGATAGATAGTGGCATTTCCTACTTAACCGGGAATTCGGGTTGATCCCAGCCCTCTAGCTCGGTACGCAAAAGTATCCGGCCAATGAGACCACCACCAACCGATTCAGCAGAGTTTTTGCTTTGAAAATATGTATCACATGTGGACTGAAACTGTTTGGCAGCCGAGATATCCAATTTGGTCGCGGTTTTATCATTTTTTGCCCAGTGTGCAGTGGTGGAAACTTCAGCCAATTTTTTTTTTCCTTGATTTGTTTTCCGTCGATCTTGTTTTCCGTGCTGAGCACGAATGCTACCGACGCCTGGGAGGCAGCTCCTACACCTGGACCCTACCTATCGACCCATCAACTCATGCACCGGGGACCAACGGCTTTACTTCCTTTCCGAAGGAAAGCGTGATCAGATATGTTATGCCGCAGAACATCCGGGTGGCACCGACTAGGATTAAACCCAGGCCTGCTGGGGTGAGAGGTAATCACGCTTAGCAATACACCACCGGCGCCGCTAAACTTCCGCCAACTAAGCGACACCTGCAGAACAACAATGACGATCGAACACATACTAATAAACTGCCCTTGCTTTCACGGACCACTAGAACTCTACGGGATCCTGGGCAACGTCCGGGACGCCTTCCAGAACGATCCGGCAGCAGAGGTACAACTGGTATGTTTCGCGAAGGAGGCCGGAATCTACAGAAGAGTTTAACCCATATATATTGTTACAGTAGGCCCGACCTTCCCTGCCGGTAGCAGATGCCAGGTCTCTCCTGGCAGTTTCTGCAGGTGGTGCTCCGCTGGGGTCCTCTAAACTTTGTATTTCTATCGATATACCCAAAGATACTTATGAAATATCTAGCGATGGTTTGTTTGCTCGGTTGCTATAGCCTATAAACAAATTTAATTTGTTTGTATATCTGACGTTTGGATTCAAATCTTATCTGATTTTGTGTACATTTAACATTTCTTATATTGTTACCGAACAGTAACAGTTTTTTGATGTGTATAATTGTGAGACGATAGGAAAAGAAACAGTGATCAGTGTCCCATAATGAAGAGGGCCACGATGGAACAGCGGATAGAGCAAAACGCATAACGAAAGGGTGGTGGATGAGCTATGATGAAGAGGAGAGAAGATGTGGCATGTTAGCTGTCGAACAGAGTGGATCTGGTGAAATTTGGGTGGTGTTCAGAGACGTGAGGCACGTTGTTAGAGTGCACTTTTGGAAGGTTTTTAGTGTGTGAAGAGCCTATAAGGTGGTGATACTGTGCCTTTCGGAGACCGAGATTGCAACCTCTGGGACAGCTAACGTCCGTGGTCTCTCAGGATCTGGGATCAGTTCACACTACAGCCGCCGATAGCCACGAGGATCGGCAGCTTGACATAGACAGCTGCCGGTTTCTCTATTGCAGCAGCGTAAGTGTTTCACCTCCCGCCCGCCATTGGATCAATAAAACCATTCAATTAAAGCCTAAATTAACCCTTTTTGTAAAGCTTCTCATAATTCCGAAAACTCTCCCTACCTCGCCAACGCCAGTCAGGAATGTAGACACGTCCCCTTCAGAGACGGCGCAGAAGTCCCGGTGTCAAACAGTTGTGAGTTTCAATATTAATAGAATTAACTACACGACACTGACCGTATCGTACCCAGGAGGAAGCTATACTTTTGACCATTGGAACCTTTCGACTATTGCTCGTTTAAATGTATCGTTCAAAATACAGATCTGGAAAAGACTATCTTGTTATAAAGTTTTCACGGAGGTTTTCACCGAGGTTTTCACCCACTAGGATCTTGATCCTGTGATAATGACTACGAACATTTAAGCTGATGTTAGCTGGTATCGGAACTTGTGACATTCGGAGAGCCGAGTCTCATAACTTCCGTAGCATTATGGGCCGCAGAAATGAACAACATTCCAATGGATTTCTCCCCATACGATGCCCTTCTACTTGTAGCTCATAAAGGTCGCCAAGTTAGACAAGTTCAAATCGAAAAAATTGAGTTGGATAGCATGCATTAAGCACTCCTCGCAAAAATTAGAGAAAATGTACTCGCCATTCCCATTCGTCACTTTGTTCCGCTACCTAATGCACTGCTTGTCACATATTTGTAACACCCCCTCCCCCCAGAGCGTGACGTACTTAATGGATGCTCCCTTAGAGGCTTGAACTAGCCTCTAGTGGATAGTTACAATGATGTTACGTCACAGATTATTAAAAAATGTGGCGATATTGGGGGCATGCTCATTAAATGGGTTAATGAGCTGAACGATAACCTTACAAACATGCTCCATTTTCCATGTTTCATGTTATCGTTTAAAAAACCATATTGTTATTTTCAAATTATTGTTATTTATAGATTCGGTGGTTCGGTAAACTATGATTAGTCTGTTAAATGTTTAGTAGGTGATTTTGTGAGGTCTAAGAAAAAAGCACCGGGAGAACTACTGATTTCGGGTCGGATGGATAAAGTACGTGAGACTTTTTTAGGTTATCAAATTCAACTGTATCTATATTTCAATTATCTGCCTTATATATCTCATAGTAGTGGGAAAAAATTAGCGGGTATACAAAGGGGATACAATTTGCATATTGGAGATGGGAAGAGAGACAGAGCCTTTGCAAACTCAAAGAAAGGCGATAATAGTAGCCGAGATCGCTGCAGGAGGTTTCCCCAAATTCCGTCACAACAGTAGGCTTGAGAATAAACAGTTTCATTGTGTACAGCTTTTATTTCATAATATATCAACTTAAAGTCAACAACAACATACATTCTTCCACAAATATGGAACACTTCCATATGATGAACACGCTAGACTGACTGTACAGTAATTAAATGTTCTTTAATTGTAAGGGACTGTTCATATTTAAAGCTTTTTGGTTCCACAATCGTCTTCTAGGATTCTGATGTTAGAGAAAACGAACCAAAAAGACTTGGTGTACTTCATTTTCACATTTTATATTACTGAAAAACATACATTTTGTTAAAGGGTGATAAGGTCAAAATTTGGTCAAGGGAAAACGCGTGTAAATCGGTGAAATCGTTTATTTAAAAAATCAAATTAAATTTCTTTTTCAAGTTCAATTAGTATAAAATTCAGGAAAAATATTCAGTTAGGCTTCCGCTTTTCCAAATCCGAATTGCCGGGCCTTACGCTTGACCCCTGCCATCAGATTTTGTACAGCCACCTTGTCCACCTTCTTCGCCGCAGAAAGCCAGTTTGCCTTGAACTGCTGCTCGCCCTTAGCAGTTTTTTTGGTCTTCTTTAGGTTCCGCTTGACAATAGCCCAGTATTTCTCAATTGGGCGGAGCTCTGGCGTGTTGGGAGGGTTCTTGTCCTTGGGAACCACCTGCACGTTGTTGGCGGCGTACCACTCCATGGCCTTTTTACCGTAATGGCAAGATGCCAAATCCGGCCAAAACAGTACGGAACAACCGTGTTTCTTCAGGAAAGGCAGCAGACGTTTATTCAAACACTCTTTCACGTAAATTTCTTGGTTGACAGTCCCGGAAGCTATGAAAATGCTGCTTTTCAAGCCACAGGTACAGATGGCTTGCCAAACCAGATATTTCTTCGCGAACTTTGACAGTTTCATGTGCTTGAAAACATCTGCTACCTTTCCCCTTCCTTTTGCCGTATAAAACTCCGGAAGCTGCTTGTAGTCGGCTTTGACGTAGGTTTCGTCGTCCATTACCACGCAGTCAAACTTCGTCAGCATCGTCGTGTACAGCCTCCGGGATCGCGCTTTGGCCGTCGTATTTTGTTTATCATCGCGATTTGGAGTCACTGCCTTCTTGTAAGTCGATAGTCCGGCTCGTTTTTTGGCTCGATGCACGGTTGTAGACGATACACCCAGCTTATTTGCGGCATCTCGGAGAGAGAGGTTTACACTTTAATTACATTTGTAACGGTTGATTTGGCAACTTTTAGCGATTTTGCCAACTTTGCGTGCGAGTAGCTCGGATTTTCGCGATGCGCGAGCAAAATTTTGATACGCTGCTCTTCTTGCTTGGACGGCATTTTGACAACTGAAGAGTGAATTCCAAAATCAAAAAACCTTCAAAATGAGGGGTGTTCAGGTTTTTTAAATGCAAAATTGAAAGAAATACGTCAAGTTGATATTGACCAAATTTTGACCGTATCACCCTTTATATCCTTTCGTAGGCAGATTTGAAATACTTACACACTTCATTTCAAATAAACTCATTTTAAACTCTAACAAATGATCAGATCACGCGACTAAAATTATGGAACTGATGGAGCAAAAAACAACAAACATAACACTAGCAACCGGTCGTAAAACAAACGTTACTAAGATGTTAATAAACCCTAGAATCAAAATACTTCAAAATACTTAGCGATACTTACAAGATATTTAAAAATATTTAATAAATATTGGAACTAAAGTTTAAAGTGGGATGTCCCTAGGGCTACCCTCTTCTGGTGTATCCGGAGACGAACCAGCCCAGGGTTGAAGGTCTCCTTAATATAAAAAAAAAGTTGACACGATTTTAACCATTTTAATCATTTTCAAACAAACTTCCGATTGTTCAATTGTTCAAAATCTCATGGACGGGATGGAAATATGGCGGATGATAAGTGAAAAAGAAAATGAAAAAAAGGAAGATCCAGGAGCGGTGTTTGTCGGAAGCTGTCGTAGCTAATGCGCAACGAAGATTCCAAGATGATCACGATGGTGTGAATCCAGCAGGCTTATAGTGATACCGAGAGATGCCGGACTGTTGAATTTAATGCATCTCTCTCCGAGGGCTGGAAACAAGTAGCGGTTTTCCATAATCAAGATCCAAGAACTTTTCTGAACTGCATTCGGGAGCTTCAAGGATTATTCGGGTGAGATCCTTCGTTTTTATTTATCTAGTTCGTAACATTATGTTCCATATAAATTCCACAAATACAGTACTAAGAAAACAAATTGAGGAGCTCGGCTAGCTTAGCGATTACTGCGTTTGCTTACTGTGCATAAGATCGTAGGTTTATTATCAAATTCATCAGAAAAAAAAAAAAATCATATGCTTTTGGTTGTATTGCCTGGTTGAGGCGCATCCTGACTTTATACCGTACCCAATACTCCAACACCGTAGTACTTATGAGGGTGTCACTAATTCGGTGGCCTCTCGTTGAGTAAGTACTACATCAACATTTCCTTTCCTATCCCTAGTTACGGTAAATATAGGCGTGGCCGGGAATAGTGACAGTCATTTGTATTTGTATTTAAAATAATTCATCTGACAATTTAGTTTTAATGAATATATTAGAGCTAATTTAACACAGACCTAATCCGATTTGCAAAACGTTCGGTTGGTTCATTGAACTCGAAAAACTCTTCGACAGCCGTAAACGCACGAATACACGCTGAGATTGGTTCGTTGTTCCCAAACATGGTTCGGTGAAAACTTGGTTGCAGTAGCGTTGTATTCCGAAGAGATCTGCTCGGCACACGAAAGTTCATCATCGCAAGCAGGTCGGCATCAGTTTCACCATTCAACAGCTTAGCAATAAGCAACGATTGCTGTACTTTCCGTCGTTGTTCCAGTGTGTCTAAGCCCAACAGTCGGCATCTATCAGGATACGGCGGCAAATTGTCAGGATCACTCCACGGCAAGTTTCTCAGTGCCAGACGAATGAACCGTTTCTGAACCCGTTCGATCCTTAGGCACCACGTGACATGGTGAGGATGCCAAACGACGGACACATTTTCCAAAATTGGACGGACAAGTGCACAGTACAATGACTTCCAACAATGTGGATCCGAAAAATCCTTCGCAACTTTGGAAATAAAGCCCAACTGTCGCGTTGCTTTCGATATGAGCGCTGAACGGTGTAAATCAAAAGTCATTTTTGTGTCTAGTTGAACCCCTAGATCAGTCACACTGGTAACTCTGGTAAGAGTATCGCCGTCAATATGATAGTCAAACAAAATTGGATGTACCATGCGGTGAAACGTGATTATCTGACATTTTTCCACACTAATAGTCAGTTTGTTTCTCTGGCACCAATCGGCAAACAAAATCAGCGAGTTTTGCAGAAGCCAACAATCTTCTTGTGTGCGCACCACAATGTACAGCTTTAAATCATCTGCATAGACCAGTTTGAATCCTTCGCCCAAAACCAAAGCAGCATCGTTGAAGAACAGAATAAACAGCAACGGTCCGAGATTACTACCTTGTGGAACTCCAGACTTGTTTGAAAACGGTGAAGATACAAAACCCTCAACCTTCACTCGAAGTACACGCTCTGTAAGGTAGGATTCCAACCAAAAAACCAATTGCATAGAAACTCCAAGACGAGATAACTTGTGTAGCAGTATGTTATGATCAATTTTATCGAACGCCGCCTTCAGGTCGGTATAAATTACATCGACTTGCACTTTTTCCTCCATACTTTTTATGCACTTCGACGTAAAATTCAACAAATTGGTGGTAACCGATCGTCCGGGCATGAATCCGTGTTGATCAGTGGATATGTAGCTTTTTGTGGCATCGAGAATAACTCCACCCACTATAATCTCAAACAATTTTGAGCTGAGAGACTCGTGATTCCCCGATAGTTAACAACATTGTAACGATCACCACGTTTAAAAATGGGTGTCATAAACGACTGCTTCCAAATGCGAGGGAATTTTGCTTGCTGAAGTGAGCGATTGAAGATATCACACAACGGTTGTGCTAAAGCGGCAATACAACGGCATATTATAGCTGCAGGCAAACCATCAGGACCAGGGACAAACGAACGTTTCAGTTTATTTGCAGCCAATGAAACTATTTCTGGATTTACAGCAAATAGTCCAAACTCAATAAAATGAGCAGGAACATCACTGGTGGCTTCATCGATTTCCAAGTTTGAGGCGGGATTCGTCGCGAATACGGATGCAAAATGCTTGGCGAACAACTGGCATGACTCTGTAGCTGACGCTGCAGTCGTTTCGTATCGGCACGAGTCGAATGACATTCATTGATTCGTTTGAATCCAAACAACGGGAAACAATTTGTTTAACATCTTCATCGGTGATCTTAGGTTGAAATCCAGACAGATAAAGCCAGAATACTGGTGTCAGAGCGGCAGGTCTGATGAAAGGAACGGAAAGGTCCTCAAAATTCATCGCCTTTGTGCCTTTGTTCGCAGTTGGTCGAATGGTTTGATCATAATCATCGCGACGACGCTTTGCACTTACTCTCGGCCAAACTGGTGTCCTGTTCTCATTTGATACAGTGAACATAGACGAGGCAGCAGGACAATTGTTTTGTGTCGGTGCAGATGAAATGTTGTCAACTTTCTTGCTCAGCACCTCTACCATGCCGGATAATTGCTGCAATTGTGAAGCCAGGCTGTTGGTGTTTGTCGATTTGGAAGAGTCCAGATCAGCTACATAGGCGCGAATACTTCTTCCGCTCAGTATGCTCCTGCATGGCAGACAGATGAATAACACCTTTCCTTGAACAAAGATGTCTTTACAAGCGCGCAAATTGATACCACAACATTGCTGGCTAATGTGGAAGAAAGCTTCACAGAAACCACAACGTACTGGCTCCAGATCATTGATATCCAATTAGCAGGTGCCGCATTGTTTTTTCTCCATTTCTGCTTTCGATTTCCTTCGTAGCTGCCGACACGATAAACAAACTCTGAACTAAACAAACAATTGCACTTGGATGGTGCTAACGATCACGATGGCGTCCACAAGTATAGCGCTGACTCCAGAATAAAACCGCAAAAATATCCGATTCAGATGCGAAAAACTAGTTGTTCTCCACTTTTCAAATGATGCACGGTAAATAGACAAAGTTTTTATCGCCGAACCAAAAAGATCAGTGGGTTGTAACGCAACTTAAATACGGTAAGACTAAGTATCACGAACCAAAACAAACGTACACAACAGAGCGAACAACAATACATGCTTTTGGTATTCTTGGATTGGAGATTGGAAATAATGTTAACTTCCTAGCATTATTCCTGAACGCAGTCTGACTAAGAATTTCAAAAGAGACATGAGTGTCACTAGCATCTGAAGTATACCGTAGCAACACTGACGCTAACGCTAATTTGTTGATCGAAATTACATATAAAATCCTTCTCAAGAGCAGTTGTTGTCGACATCAGTAAGATCACCGCTGGGATCGAAATCTAGTGACAGCAAGTTGAACGGGAACTTGATCGTGATTTTTCTGTGATTTAAAGAGCTCGTTGGCCTTGTGGCGACCAATTTTGCTTATTGAGCAGAAAATCATGCGTTCGAAAATTTTAGGCTTAATTTTTTCTGTCATTGATTTTTTCATCGCGTTTTAGTCCAAAACAATGTGTCACTCGATAACATAGTTCTAGAAAAGAACTTTAGTGCAAAGCAAGTGCAAGTGATTGGGTAAAATGCATTTCAAAGTGTTTTTATCAGCATTCTTTTCGTCAGAACTGTTATTAGCCGATTGGTTGGAGGCGGATTGTGCAAGAGTTTCTTTGAAGACCCGATGGAATGGTTTGAAGTGTTGAGCTAGAACTAGGAGCTGCAACAGTCTTCCAAGTGTTTGCTTCACGGGCAAACCATCGTTCATTTGGTGAGATCGTTTCTGTTTATATATTCACCTGTTTCGGTTTCTACAACTTTGTCTTAGACATCATTTCGAAGAGCCGCTTTCGTGCTGTATTTTGATGAGAAATCAAATGTCGAGTGCGCTATTGTCCAAGGTTGGGAACGAGTTTGTTTCAATCAAAGTTCCATTTTTGCTTGAAGAATTTTTGAACTAGTTTCGCAATAACCCGAAAAAGTATTGGAAGTGCCAGTAGTGCAGCAGGACAGGCAGAGTACAGAATTAAAGGAACTTTCTGAGATCTTCCCGCTATTTTCATTTATATGTTTTTTTTTATATTTCTAGTATATTTTCGTTCGCTCTCTACTGATATACTTATAGCTCTCCACCCGTTCGTGTTCAGCGTTGAAAAATTTTGCGAGGTTTTATGAAGCACATAAAAGGAAAAGTTCACGACTATTTGTGAGTTTTAGCGAACTTTTCTTGTCGATTGATTAGAGACCCGTTTTTTCAGGTTTTACACAAGGGAAGATAGAACTGGTGTCCCTTCCTAATTTTTTTTTCCTACGGACTTTTATTCCATTTTTATTCTTTTCAGAAAGCAAGTAATGGCGCTATAACCATAAACCTTATAGGGCTAAGACAAGAGCTAGTGCTCATGTTCCAACCACTCGAGGAAATGGAGCATCATTTAACTTTTTTAGATTAGATGCTCCCAACGACCAATCATTTATAACAACGGAACGGTACGAGATGTCAACGTTTCATCCATTTATTGGATTCTAAAGCATTGTGTTTAAATCTTTGATTTAAACAGGCCCGATGTTTTTGAATCATCTTGCCCCTTAAATGCTGCATTGTAGGCATGGCCGTTTTGATATATTTTGCGCATCTCTGATGTACAAAATATACCAAATAGATAAGATAAAGGATGGAGGTATATCTATCATTTTCCAGGATGCTTTCATGAACTGGCTGTGTTGGTGTTAGATTAGATTATATTAGATACAAAAAAACGGATTGGAACAGTGTTGCCAAGTCAATGACAATTGACTAGCAGTTATATATATTTAACAGAATTGATATTGTTTTTAATGCATAGTTGCACTTATTCTTTAATCATACCAAATGAATACCGATTGCAGGTTCCACTCACTTATCGATCGATGTGGTACTCCGGAACAGGATCCAATTTACCGTATGCGTGATAATGTTTGCACCATCGTACAAATAAGGTTCTCGTTTCACCTGTGCATACAATGCCTTGGTTTTATTTGCATGCACGTAACCTACACACTAATCGAGTCAGTACGGTTTTACCGAGTTTTTGAATTGCGGAACTGTTCGGTAAAAGTTTAAAAATCTGTGGAAAATTTATTAATGAGAATATTTGTTCTGAGCTTGTACATACTTAGTTCTGTTAACCCCATTTAATGATTGAAAATAAAATTGGTCGATTTCATTGATTCCTTACGGATAACGGTCATTTGAATTTTTACCGACTTTTTCAGTAATTCAAAAACCCAGTAAAAAAATACTGACTCCTGTAAAAAAATCTTAGTGTGTATAGCTCATACCGTAGTAGGCTGTGCATAAAAAGTAAATGATTTATTTAGTTTGATAGTTGCACCATGACGAAGTGGCAGCGTATTCGTGATTTGTCCCACGCGCAAATGTCTCAAAAAGACATTTCAATCGCAGTGGGAGTGTCCCGGTGGACCTTCAAAAGGGTTTTAGACCGAGAAAAGAAAGGACAACTATCCGCGAAGGTGGCCACGGGTCGTCCGAGGTCAGCTCGGGTTCCAAGGGTTATCGCTGCTATCAAAAGGAAGATTCGGGTGAATCCAGTACGTTCAATAAGGAAAATGGCAAAGGAACACGGGATCTATGACTTTACGGCACGGAAGATCGTAAAGGAAGATTGCGGGGCGAGCGCACGGAAAAAAACTCACATGATTACCAACCGAATCCGGGAGCTACGAGTCGAACGGTGCAAGAAAATCTTGAACTTCCTTAAGCGAAAAAATCCGATAATTCTGTTCACCGACGAGAGCATGTTGCCCGTTGATCCCGGATCCAATTCCAGAACCGACCGGTATATTAGTTCTCTTCCGGTAAAAGACGTGGCCGACAAGCACAAGAACGTGTATCTGACCAAGCATCCTGCTAGCGTTATGGTGTTTGGATTGGTTGCTTCCGATGGCAAAAAAAAATGACCCGGTGTTCATTACAGAAGGCGACAAGGTCAACACGGAGGTCTACATAGGAATTTAAGTAAGTATGTTCTTCCGTGGATCAAAGAACAGATCGGTCCGAAGCCAAATGTTATATTTCAACAAGATGGGGCAAGAAAACAAGATCGACGGAAATCAAATCAAAGGAAAAAAAACGACATTGCTCAATGGTGCAAACTTTTGTAGCACGCCGAAAATCGTCCAGCGACGATTGGCGTTCTACTTCCAAAAGAAAGGACTTATCCACAAAGAAACCACCAGGGACTACCGTTTCGCCTCCGACTTTGTTAAACGAACGGCTTATGCGCCACCTCTAATGAGGACCGATCGTCAATGTTTAGTTTGCCCGACATGAGACCTTACTACCGGTAGGCTCAGTTTGTTCCTTGAAAAGGGTCAGAAAACGGTCCGGCTATCCCCAACTTCACCCGCTCTAGTCTCATAGATCTCATCACACCTGAACGACCAACATCTCAAACTTTACCCTAAGCATACGGTCAGCAAAGTTCTCCTTCAAAGCTTTCATTTATCATCATTGGAAGTTTCCGCTATTCACGCTAGAAAGCGACACCGTCACGAAAGGGGGCTTTGCCTTCATACAGAATAGCACAAGACTGCATCGATGCCAATTTTAAAACAGCGCGCGCAAAGGGAAATCTTTCAGGGAACTAATTATCATGAATCATTAACAGTAACTGGGAAATCTAATAAGGGATATATTCAACATTCAGAAAGGGTTTCATTTATACAAATTCATTTTAATTATTCTAATTCTGTTTGGTTTTCCCTATCTACGGTGCGTGTCTAACTCTGTTCGGTCCGGACCATTGTCAAAAAAAACTTACAGGCCTGGTTTTTGCTTACGGTGACTCAACGAGGTGATCTTCGGCGATCCGAAAGCTCGGTGGTGAGGTGATGAGGTGGTGAAGTGGTGAAGTGGTGATGTCGAGTTTGCTACTCACTACTGCGCGCGTTGCCGCTGCTAGTGCTGTACTAAGCCACCTAGCAGGGCGAAGACTATCCCGGGAACGGTGGAATTATTTGCTTCACCTTCTACTTCGACTACTTCGCCGAATGGAGTCTTTTGGCCGCAATGTTGATGGTGCGGTCCCTGTTGGCCGGTTTGACGGTTGGCCCACGAATTTGCCAAACGGATAACCCGAAGGAAAAATGCGGCGACGGCTGATCGAATTACTTTTGAAAAACTGGAATAGAAAGCCGTCGAACGGCTGTTCGACAACGAACAGTTAGACAACGCACCTCACGCACAATCTAATCTTTTACCTTTCTTCTATTACTTTCTCACTCACTACCGTAACAATCCTAGCACTGAATTTATTGTTTCCCGATCACTGTAATTAAACACAACTAATTAGCACCTAAAAGATTTCCGAGGTTTCAAATTCGTACTTCGATTACCGCGAAAAACAGGCAAAGCCACACTTCCTACACTATATCGAGTTTCCAGGCAAATGGACGAGAAAAACTCGAGTCCTCAGATAAATACCATAAGGAATCTGGCTACAGGAAATACGTCACACCCGAATGCCTTGACAAAGTCGTTGAAGTTGATTCGTTCGAGTGTCATGCATCTCGCTTTTACAGGCTGCATTAGATCTTGCCTTCCCACTTTCCCACGATTTTCACGGACACGAAGTGAATCGATTTTTGATCCGAAATAATTGCGTGTGAGTATTTCTCTTCTTGACCTCGCGAAACGTAGTGCGTAACGTCCTGTCCTGTGGTGTTGCCTAGTTAATGGCGCAAATACTTTCAAGGGTTTATTTTCGATCAAGTTGAGTATGACAGTGATGATGATCTGTTCAAATCGAAAGCTTTCCTACTAATGTTTGAATTTAATTGATTTGCTATTTACAACCAAGAATGTAACGTATGCTTGGCATACCTGTTACACTTTATCACGCATACGGTAGAATTCAGCTTACGTATCTAAAGCCGTAGCCTACTGCTAACTTATTGCTATCCGACAGAACATTATTAACCTCAGGAAAATTGTGAGGACTTTTAAGAAGTTTTGTAAGATTCAGGGAAGTTCATGGATTTCCTGAAAGCCCAGAGAATTTCCGGGAGATCAAGAGATCTACAGGAAGTTTAATGAATTTCAAGAAAATCCAAAGGGCATTGATTGGGTTGTATGAATTCCCTGTAAGTATTTTTTAAGTATTATGGTGAGTTGATTTCAAACAATCTATGCTCTTAGTGTCTCTTAGAAGGAACTAAGTTGTGCTAACATGTATTTATACGTTTCAAAATTTCAATTATGGATTCTTTTGAAAGGTGCGCATGAATTTAAGATGGTCGGAGGCATATACATATTAAAATTGAGCGGGTAACCAGCTCTCAATTTTCCATGACAACATTGGTCCTATATGCGGTAGTGCCAACATGGCTCGAATATGGGGGCAACAATAGTTTATATGTAGTTCTCGCGCAACACGATAAAAGGGCCTACCGATTCCCTGCAACGATTTTCTCTTTCGCGAATAACCTGATGCCGAGGATAGGCTTTTTTCAAATGTTACGCGAGAGTTCACATGGGAATCCTTAAATTATTGGAGAATTGGGGCATTGGGAAAAATGCATCACACAATCTCCAAAACTTAGCGGCTATGCCTATATGTAAATTATTCAAGATTCGGATAGTTTCTCATCCTATCGCCTTAATCTACAGTATCTTTAATAACCACCACTTTTGATAATCCGATGGATAAGGTAATCGTGTTTCAAACCCCTGATTCATGAAACCAATAAACAGCCAAGTGAAAATGAGCATCCACTTATAGCTTCCCTAGAACAGGAGGAAAAATCCTTAAGAAAGGAGAAGAAACAAAAAATCAAACTAACGGCTCTATGGCTAATACCAAGTCGAGCGGGAAATGGCTCACACCGACGGGCCAAAGAGCCAAAGAGCGATTACCAAGACCGACCGATAAGGCACGTTCGTCTTTTGATGAGCGTGAGAAAGCCACTTTCTAGCTACTCGACTCTATACTCATCGTCATCATCGTCGTCGTCGTCGTCGTCGTCGTCGTCCTTCTAAAAAGCATCTGCCACACTACACTGACTGTATTGCCTCTGCCTATTCCGCTCCTGGCAGGGAAAGGAGATTTTCCGCCGGCATTCCTCGCTTTAAAACCTGCTGCTCAAGAGCCGAGCCAACCACACAGCCGATGGCTCACAGTTTAATCCCTAGTGGTTTTCCACGTAGCTCCTATTTTTTTTCTGTAGACGTTTTCATGAACTGGCAGTGGATCAATCGACCAGGACCGGGAGGGATTTTCCGGCAAGTGACGGAGAAAATAAGCCACCCGAGCTCAGCAGTACCTGCCACTTCCAGATGGCTGCCGACCAAGTGGTGAAGGTGGCAGCTGATAAGAATGGAAATCCCAACAGCAACAGCACGAAGGGGACACAAAAAAAAGCCGAACCCAAATCACGACGACGCACGTACCGCTGCTGAGAAGATCAAAGCGAAGCAACCGTGGAAAGTAGCTTTAAATGATTGGGCTGTTGCTTTTCGTTATCATCTAGGAGTTGGATTTGAATGCCGAAGACAGCACGGGACAGCTCTACGTCGCTAGCGCCCGAAGGGTCCTTCCTGTGTGCAAGCTGGCTGATGCGCCAAATTGGCATTTAAATGGTTCGGAAAATTTTCAATTTCGGTTTTTCGGGCCAGATTATCGGATGATTCGCTTCCGATGAGCTTAGGCGTTTCGGAAGGCGATTATCTTATCTGCATAAGGCTTTTTGTTGATTGACGGCTTGGTAACGAAATTATGTAAATATCGTCGTCTGTTGGTTGTGGGAGAGATTTCGGGATTCATCGGAATCGACCAATATCTGCTTTGCGTCTAATTTCCCGTTCACTAACTGGAATTATTATTTTCATATTTTGATGCGGCTTAGAGCCACAAGATTTCTCAGATTAGGATACAGCATTTAAACAAGTTTACAAAGATCAAATGGCACCCGGACGTTTCAAATCGAGATTGAAAAAAAAAATATATATCAGCAATCAAAAATCGAGAAGTCAGTGTTCACTCGGCTGTCGACAAAAGCAGGCCACTCTCGATGTGTGCTACTCGATTGTCTGTTTTTTCGGCAGCAACCATTGTGTGGTCCTCCTCATTGTTCTTCATCAGCAGTTCTTTCGGTCGATGCGTCGTCGACTTTGGAAAGCAACCGTTTCGTGATGAGTGTGTGAGTGCTGACCACATTTTGCGTCCATTGCTGCAATGGACGCGCTCTGACCCTCGTTGGCGTACAACAATTTGCCATACAATGAAACTACTGGAAGCGGCTCCAGTTCTGATGGAGGAGGCTTTTTGGATAGCGGAAGATAAAGTGTTTATTGTGTTGTACCTTTTGACTATAGTTTTAAGATCTATTGTATAGTGACCAAGAATCCTCGGCTCTGTAAAGTTAATTCGGTTGAGCCTTATCAAATAAATTAATAAACAACAAAAATCGAGAAGTCCAGCTCTTTACCATGCAGCTATACATACTGAAAAGCAAAGCCACTGCCCAAAAGTACCGGCATTCAGTCGTTGGTGGCAGCAAAATAGATTCCAGGTGAAATCACCGGAAAATGAAGCCATTTGTAAAACGATTCCACTCCGACCTACGTTTTGCCTTCTTCATTTTGAATCGAAATTACCTAGGGTAAATGACGGCTTCGGCACCCATTGACTGTTTCTCGGTAACCAGAATTTTCAAAGTATTCAAATGACCAATCTCAATCTGATTACATTTCTACCACTGAGCAAACCTGTTATACCAGGTTTATGCCACACTAAAAAAAAGCGACTGATTTCGAGTTGCCGATGATAGAACAGCTGGTTAACATGCAGTTCAAATGTAAAGATTTCCGAAGAAAAAGAGGTTGCCATCAATAGTCACACTCATCTGAGAAGTTTGGAACGTTGTCAATACATTTTCAATCCCATTAGATCAGCAAGCAGCAAACAAATAAAAACAAACAAACACGTCATATGTGTGCGTGACGCTGAGAAAATAAGCCAATGGAAGCGCGGACTCACTGCCTACATTGACGAGAATACGTAAATTCCCCTAAAACCTGCCAAACGGAATCAAATGACCACAGCTTTCAGCCCCGGGAAGCAACCGATGGGGCTGATCGTCGTTCGGAAATTTCCATAGAGATGCCTCCCATCCGGACAACAATCAGCTGCCTTCCAGCCAGGCCTTCCCCTGCGCTCGATCTTCGTCGTTTCGCCGATTTGGCGGAGTTCGATTTTGAGACATAAGGTTTTCTTTTTATGTGGTAAGTAGAATTTCTATTCTTTCACTCGAAATGCTACAGGACGGTGACCGGCGCCAGTGTATGGCATTGAATGAGACGACCCAGAATGGGTGACTTTTGATACTCTCACCGAAACGAGGCGGACAAAACAGAAGAATGAAATAAGGACAAGTGTTGATGGAAAACGCTTATCTCGACCCTCATTTGTTTTCGGATGAATTGTTCTCGTTTGGGGAGTAGTTTTCAATTTTCCATCAATTTTTTTCCGGCAGTTTTGCCTCTTCGTGGACTAGGGTTTTCTCTTTCGGAAGTTTTTTTTTTCGGTTGGAAAAGATTGCCACAATGGAGGAGAAAGAGATAAAAGGTCCCAATTTGAGTCATTTAGCTGATTTGAAATGGTTTCTCGGCAGAAAGCGGGGGGACGAATTTATCATGGTCTGTTCCTATAAAGTTGAAGTTGGCTTGGAAATTCTTGGAGCGGAATTTATAAGTGAAACATTGCTCTTGTTATAAACATTTAGCTTTTGACACAGGACTACGCCTTTGTGTATTGGGGTGCAAATGAAGACAATTTAGTGACGAAATAGTGTCAGGTTTTAAACGCTTATAACTTGGCCATTTATGAATGGATTTCAATTCTTATCACACCATTTGAATCTAATTTGACGAAAGGTTCGTTTGATATAACGAGTATAATAGTTTATCATTATTGAATTAATGAACAGCGTTGGTTGAGAGGGTCGAAAAGAACAGTGAACAGCCTGAGGCACCAAATAGTGGATGGATTGCCAGAACTAGTGGCTCCTTATGCAAAAGCCTGATGGCTGTTGACGAAGTCGTTATCACTCGATGCCGCATTGCTACTGTTGTCAAGTGACGCTTAAAGCACGCACATACTCAAATAATTATATAACTACGCATTTGCTACTTATTTTAAATATAACTGGAACATAAATACCATTGATAATACGCAATTGTGCAAATATGTTGACGTTATTTACGAAAGGAGAGAGAGAGAGAGAGAGAGAGTCGATGAAAATAATCGATCAATGTAGATAGAACTTATTGAAAAGTGACGCGAGATTTGTTTTCCGCGCTGAGCACCAATGCTACTGATGCCATCCCACACCTGGACCCTACCTATCGACCCATCAACTCAACCGGGGTCCAACGGCTTTACTTCCCGAAGGAAGTCGTGATCAGAGATGTTATGCCTTAGAACATGCCGGTGGCGCCGACTGAGATTGAACCCAGGCCTGCTGGGGTGAGAGGGGGTATGCTGTATACTATCTGCAAAACAAAAATATTAAATTTGGATAGCAAATTAAACAAAGATGAAGAGCCGGGTAGGCTAATCAATTAAAATGTAAAATCAATGTCCAATAATAAACAAACAGAAATAAACATAATTTGAATAAAAAAAAAAGAAAAAGCATCAACTCATTTTCGCTTCGGATGGCGTGGTGGTCAGCAATATCAGCAGTAGGAAGCCGGTGGCTAGTTCACTCTTCTACATCCAACAAACAAGAATTGACTGGTCGTGTCAAAGGAGGAAAAGGTCTTGGTTAAAGAGGCGCCAAGCGTCATCGCAAAGTACTTCGAGATAACCACCATCCATCGTCTTATAACAGTAAAGAGTTGGAATATAATTTATCTGTGCCTGTATGTCCATATTCAGAACCACAGGACCCCAACGACCATACAAAATGCTCTCGAGAGTTGCAAGTGATTTTGATTGGCACTCTTCATCAACTTTCTCATTGAAAAAAAATACTACAAATTTGGTACGTCCACAATTAAAAAACGGAAAGAGTTAAGATAAAAGATGATTGATCAATTAAAAGAACTTAATGCTCTTCACATTTATTCCGTTTACTAGTGGTCCTACGTCAAGCTTCCGTTCGTGCCCCTAGGCACAGATCCTTCTACTTTTTTTTATAGTAAAGGAAAGGGAAGCTGGCGTTGCTAGATCGCTGCTCTTCTCTCCATTTACGCTGCAGCTCCGACATGATCTGCGTAACTGTCCTGCTGACGGCGTTCCAAGTGCCCTCCTCTCGACACATTTCAACGACGAAATTCTTCACGTTAAGGACGGGCATCTCCCTTCGCACTGCCTCGAACCTTGGACAGTCGAAGACCACATGCTCCGGCGTTTCATCGACGTTGCCACACTCCGGACAGAGGGGTGAGGCTGCGTGTCCGAACCGATGCAGGAAGCAGTTGTGGCCAGACAGGAACTGCGTTAGGTGGAAGTTGACTTCTCCGTGTTTTCTGTTCACCCAGGTTCTACCGTTCTCCGTCGTGTTCCACTCCTGTTGCCACTTAACCAATGACTCCACTCTGACAACTTTCCGTACTCTTCCGGCTTATCTCTGTCTGTAGCACTCGGTGTCCTCCGCCAAGGTGATGCCGATAGGGATCATACTGGTGATAACGCATACTGCTTCCGACGAGATGGTTCTGTACGCACTCACGACTCGCATGGCCATGAGCCAAAACGTACTGCTCAGTTTCCTTTGGTTCTGCTTCGTTTCCAGAGCTGGATCTCCATACCTCAGTATCGATAACGACACACTGACCAGAAGACGCCTCTTGCTACTGCTGGGACCAGCGTTCTTCGGCATGATTCTAGCTATCGCGTTGATGGCCTTCGAAGCCTTCTCACAGGCATATTGGACGTGGCTGTTGAGGTTTCGCCGGTCATCGATCATTACTCCCAGGTATTTCAACACACGCTTCGAGGCTATGGCGTGCTCCCCGACGGTATCTACAGCTTCGCTTCTTGCATCCAGTTACCAATCATGTCGATCGCCTCGGTCGCCAACACCTCTTTCAGCGTCTCGCCTGTTACCGTCATGACGACGTTGTCCGCAAATGCAACGATCTCAACTCCTTTTGGCAGTTTCAGCGTTAGAACGCCGTTGTACATCCTGTTCCAGAGCGTTGGATCAAGGATGGAGCCATGTGGAACTCCTGCTGTGATCCTACTCGATCTCTGTCCCATGTCTGTTTCGTAGACCAGAACCCGGTTCTGGAAATAACTCTTCAGGGTCCGGCACAGGTAGTCAGGGACCCTCATTATATGCAGCGCTTCGGCGATGGCCTCCCAGCTGGCGCTGTTGAACGCATTCTTGACGTCGATCATTATCACGGTGCAATATCGATCTCCTCTCCGCTTCTGTTTGGACGCCTTCTCAGCTCTCTCGACCACTGTCCGAATTGCATCCACCGTCGATCTCCCTTTCCGGAATCTGAACTGCCTCTCCGACAATCCGTGCTCACTCTCCGTTGATTTCATCAGCCTGTTTAGGATGATCCTCTCCAAGAGTTTTCCGAGTGTATAGCAGCCATATAGGCCTAGGCTGGTTCCCCCGGTGGTTTTCCGGGTTTCGGCAACAACACTAGCTGATACAGGGGCCTCCCTTAGCTCAGTCGGTAAAGGCGCAGCTACAAAGCAAGACCATGCTGGAGGTGGCTGGGTTCAATTCCCGGTCCGGTCTAGGAATGTTTCGGGTTGGAAAATTTCTCGACTTCCCTGGGCATAGAAGTATGATTGGACTTGCCACACAATTATACCGATGCAAAAATGGTACAGGCATCGAAAGCTCTCAATTAATAACTGTGGAAGTGCATCTAGAACACTAAGTTGAGAGCACGCAATAAGCTAATATGCGATATGCAATAAGCTTGAAATGCGAAGAAGAAGAAGAAGACTAGCTGATACAGAAAAGATCTTCATCCAGGTATTTCTGTAGCACCATCCTGAACATGTCTGGGGATGACTGGATCGCCGCTTTCAACGCTACGTTGGGGATTCCATCCGGACCGGGAGCTTTCTTCACCTTCAATCCTTTCGCCACTGCTACGAGTTCCTCGTTGGTGATTTCGACGTTTTCTCGCTCTCCTTCTCTGTACGGTGTAGGTGGCCAGGTTGTTGGGTCGTGCTTCGGGAAAAGTCCTTCCACGATGACTTTCAGCTTCTCTGGGCACATTTCAGCGGGCATCGTTGGACCTCTGATCTTCGCCATCACGACTCGGTATGCTTCGCCCCAGGGGTTGGCATCAGCGTCTCGACACAGCTCCTTAAAACAGTTCGGCCCTGGCCGCTC
Source organism: Ochlerotatus camptorhynchus (assembly GCF_037179485.1). Taxonomy (NCBI): domain Eukaryota; kingdom Metazoa; phylum Arthropoda; class Insecta; order Diptera; family Culicidae; genus Ochlerotatus; species Ochlerotatus camptorhynchus. The sequence continues at coordinate 1,721,412 of NW_027040729.1, read as the reverse complement.
GAAACACTTCACTTCGTTCCTCTCTGTCTGCTTCCGTTCTTGCTCTCTGAACACGTCTTCTGGCTCTGAGACAACTAGCGCGGAGAGTGCTAAGTGCCTCGTTCCGCCAGTAAACTGGACACCGTCTGTCATTTGGCTCCAGTTTCCTCGGCATGGTCGTGTCACATGCTCTCACTAACGTTTCTGTCAGCTCGTCTGCATTTAGATCTGCGGGACTCCTGCCCACACGAAGTGCCTCAACGAAAAGATCCTTGTCGAAAGCCTTCGTATTCCACTTCCAGACACAAGTTCTCGTCCTCCGTACTGCCACAGTATTCCGTTGGCCGATGCCATATCGTATCGCCTGATGGTCGCTATGGGTATATCCTTCGCACACTCTCCAATCCATGTTTGCCACCAGCGACGGACTTCAGAAAGTAACGTCGATAATGGATTCCCGGCCATCTCTGCGAAAAGTGCTGCTGGTGCCTTAATTGGCCAGCATAACTTCCAGTTTTGCCAGAGCTTCCAACAGACTGTGCCCTCTTGCATTGGAACATCTTCTTCTCCACTCCACTGCCCAAGCATTGAAGTCTCCTCCAATGACTACCGGTCGTCGTCCGATCAGCTCTTCGGTAAATCCATCCAGCATCTCGTGGAACTTCTCCATCGTCCATCTGGGGGGTGCGGTACAACTACACATGAAGATTCCGTTGATTTTGGCGATCACGAAACCTTCGTATGAGCTCGCAACCACTTCTTGAATGGGGTATCTGCCCATAACTTGTATAGCAGCCATCCCAGCTCTATCCGCCATCCAGTTACCGTTATCGGTAGGGACTTGATACGGTTCCGCAATGATTGCAACGTCGCACTTTGTTTTTGTTGTCGACTGCCACAACAGTTGCTGAGCAATATCGCAATGATTGAGGTTTATTTGGGTTACCTCCATTACTGTTGGCCTGTCATCGCCTTTTTGTATGCTAGGCATTTGAAGCCTCCCGTCAGTCCCCTTCTCTCCGCATTTCTTGCACGGATCAGATGTGTCAGGGCCATTGCAGTTCCTCACCTGGTGACCGAATCCCATGCACTTGAAGCATCGCTCCATCGCTACATTAAGCAGTTGAATAAAATCGTCAAGAAATCGTTTCTACAATAGGTAATTGTTTGTTGGGTGGTCACGTCTTCCTTTGGAAGGGAAGTATAGCCGTCGGTCCCAGCCCATGTGTGTGTTGAATGGGTGCGATATCCTACGCAGGTGTGGACGCTGCCTTCCTGCACATTCGATTGCCGTCAATGGATGGCAATCGATGTCCGTCGGTGATTGGCAGTAGATTGCGGAACAGAGACCGACGTTAAATAAAGTCTGGAACGCGAAAAAATTGATCAACTTCAAATTGGTGTATTTGGTGTATACAATATTTAGCATTTTTTTTTAATTGGATCAATAGATAAAAGATGTACCGAGAATTAAATGGAGGGATTTAAAGCGTAAATGTTCTGATCGCGAGATATTCACGATCAATACCGAAATTTCGCATAAATGTCCAACCCGTTTTGTGTGTGTGCTGCTGATTTTCACTGTTGCCCAATGCTTAGGGATTTTTCATAAATAACGATGGGTTTCAGAAGTTGTGACCGGCCATGTATTAGGTATAAAAAACACGCTACGAGGGGGAAGGGGGGTTAATTTGACAAAAAAATCCATGTCATTTATGGATGGCCCCAAGGGGCAATCAACTCTGCACTCTGTGCCGAAACACAGCATGATACACTGTTCGGCACATTAAGGCATACTTTGACAAGTGGGATACAGATAATGTAATATAAACCAGCATCACTGTTGAGTGTTGATGTTTTGCCAACCATTGCTAAGGTGCAATACTTTGTTTCCTCCCAAATGAAGCTAGTGAGAGAGTATCATACCTAAAACTGGTGATACAAGGATTCAATCAAGAATTTAAAAACGACAAACGGGTACCCACCGGGTGTTGCAGATCGTTCGAAAAATGTTTAAGTGTTGTCTGAATCGTGAACCTCTTCAAACCTAGCAAAACTAAGTCCGTCTCTTCCGAATCTCAGCAAAAATCCCAGCGGATCGTGTTTTCATCTAGAACAGTTTCTATTCGGGCCTCACTTCAGTCGAGTTCATCTACACCATGGCCGGTCCAGAGCGTTTTGTCTATACGGCAGTCAAGACGACTAAAACCGGTTACCTCTAGAGACGATTCGTTTTCGATTGAAGATGGAATCATTGTGAAAAATTTCTGACGATTGCCTTTGATGATAAATTCGGAAAGCCACACCACCAATTTCATCAATATCAAGCAAATGGATCCCAACTATACGACAGGGATGACGTAACACCTACAATACGATTGGTTATGTTATTCCTACGAAATGAAGAGTTCCATGCATCCTGTGAAGATCGGATTTAATTTTGGAGCGATGAACATCGAGCATCTCACCCACATGCTTCAGCCAAAGGTCACCCACTGGAGGCCTTATTTCAGAATACACTTCTAATTTTTGAACTTAATATTTAATACTGCCGTGAGTATCTTATCTGGAAGCGTACAACGAAGGATCACGGCAGGTTCTTTAACAATTTTGTTATGCAAAATGATCAATAAAGAAGAAAACAAGCTTATCATATGGAGCGGCCAGATTTGAATCCCGGTCTTGCCGAGTATCTTCGGGACGGAAGTTTACACATTTTCTCCTGTGTTTTTTCTCGGATTTTCTTCCCAGTAATTTGCTATTGACTTCGATGGGATAACCACAGGACTTTATAGTGATCTCCATAAAATTTTGAAAGATGTATAAGTATTGCTATAAGCACTTGAATCGTGAATCGCCCACGTTTGTCATCTGTGTGGATTAGGCAAAAACTTCTCGAGTACTATATTGACCTACAGGCGCCGGATAAAGCGCTTCCGATGAAGTCTGCGGTGGACGAGAATCATATTTTCGAAGCATGCAGGGGAAGATGTCTAATAGCTTTCATCGCTGGTGGGAAAGTCACAACTAAATCAGATCGTAGTTTGGTAGGCTTGAACGGTAGGCGATACGATAGGCTTGGATTATATATTTGAGGACACGCACTTCTGAGCACTGGCGTGCACAGGGTGGAGCAAGGTGGGGCAATTGGCCCCCCTTTAATAAATAAGATTTTTATTTCCACATTTACAAAATTATGATATAAAATAACTTGATATCTTGGTACCTTGATTTGAAGGTAAAATAACTTCATTTCATACTATAAGGGCACTGAAAACCTTTTATTGCGTCAATGCCTTTGAGATGGTGCCTGAACATTGCACCACGAAGGTACATAAAGGGACAAACTTCAATGAAATTTTTTGGTCAAAAATTGCACCACGCATACAAAAAATTGCTGGTGTAAATTGGGAGGGTAAATTGGGTTAAAAGAGGAGGGTAAATTTAAGGTTGAATAAATTCACCTTCGTGGTGGTAAATCGAAGAAAAAGCTTTTTATATAATATTTCTGGGGTAAAAATATCATCAAGCTGGTGCATCTAATCAAAATGAATAACTCTGGTGGAAAAATTGAATCACACTAAAAATTTGGAGGCGCAATTTTAACTGAAAATTTCTGGTGGAAAGTTTGCAATACTGTGGTGAATGTAGAAGCAAGGCTTATTCATTTTTCTGGTGCATAATTTGCAACGTTCTGATGAATGCAAGCTTCACTGAAAATTTATTGTGGAAAATTTGCACCATTCTGGTGCATGAAGAGGCAAAGCCTGAAAATTTCACCAAAATGTGCATGGTGAAACAAACTACACTGACAATTTTTGGTGCACCGTTCTGGTGAATGGAGGAGCATGCTTTTTGAAAATGTCTGGTGCAAAATTAACATCGCTCTGATAAATAAAATGAACAGAAAATTTCTGGTGGAAAGCTTTCACTGGTCTGAATGAAGGCACAAGCTTTATTTAAATTAAGCTATATTGAAAATTTCTGCTGAAAAATCTGCACCGTTTTGGTGAACGGATGGACAAGCTTTTCGAAAAAAATTGATTTTAAATTTGCATCCTTCTGCTGAATAGAGAAACAAACTTTAATAATAATTTCTGGTGTAAAAGTTGCACCATTCTGATGATTGAGGGGAAGCTGCTTTACTGAACATTTATGATGAAAAATCTGAAAATAGGAAACATTATGATTACAGGAGAAGCAAGCTATATTGAAAATGCCTGGTGAAAAATGGAAAAAAGAAATCTGCACTAATCAGAAGATTGGAGAAGCAATTTTTATTGAACATTAACGGTGGAAAAGTTAAATTTTCAGGTGTAAAATTTTCTGAGGGCAAGTTTGTATTTCTGGTGTAAGATTTGCAAAAATCTGCTGCATGGAGGGGCAAGCTGAGTTGAGAATTCCTTATGTAAAAATTGCACAGTTCTGGTGAATGGAGGGGCAAGCCTTATTGAACATTTCTGGTAGAAAAAAATGCAACGTTTTGGTGTATGGACAGACAACTTAATCTTGACTTCCGAGAAGAACCTCAAGAGAATTGAATTCTGAGGACAGTTCAAAAAGAAAAGATTTTTGGGAATGATTACATGCAAATTCTGACAAGAATTTCTAGTAAAGATAATTTCAAAAAGAATACCGAGAAAATCAAATTTTGAATAAAATAACAAAGGGATGTTGAGGAAAATTTTAAGCTCATTCTGGGAAGAATTTCTGGAGAATACAGAGGAAATTCTTCTGAATCTTAAGGGGAATTTCAGTTCCAAGGTGTTCTGAGAAAAAAGTTCCAAAATATTCCGAGAAGAACCTCAAGGATATTGGATTCTTAGGACAGTTTCATAGAAAATTCTGTGGAAAATTTCTAGTGCATTCTGCAGATAGTTCCAAGATAATTTCGAAAAGAAAACAGAAAAAAATAAAATTTTGAGTGAAATTCCAAAGGGATTTTAAGCAAAATTTCAAGCTAATTCCGAGGATAATTTCTAGTTCATTCCGGAAAATATTTCTGAAACTCTGTTCTGAGAAAAAATATGAAGAGTTCTAAATATAATTCCAGTGGACTTCTGAGAAGAATTTCAATAAAGCTCTTAGGAGAGTTCTAAAAAAAATCCGAGAAGAATCTCAAGGATATTGAATTCTGAGGACAGTTCGAAAAGATTTCTGGGGAGTATTCCAAGAAAATTCTGCGAATAATTTTTAGTGAATCCTACAGAGAGTTCCAACATCATTCCGAAAATAATACCGAGAAAATTAAATTTTGAGTAAATTCCAAAGGGATTTTGAGGAAAATTTCAAGGGAGTACCGATAATTTCTAGCTCATTCCGCGAATAATTTCTGGATAATACAGTGGAAATTCTTTTGAAACTCTAAGGGAATTTCAGTTCCAAGATGTCCTGAGTAAAAGTCAAGAAGAGTTCTGAAAATAATTCCAGAGGACTTCTGAGAAGAATTTCAAAGCAACTCAGAGTTCTAAAAATTTCGAAAAGAACCTAAAGGAATTCTGAGGATGGACTTTTTTGCAACTGTACAAAGTTTAAAGACAGCTTTTGGATTCTCTAATTGAAGAGTGGGTATTAGTTTGCCATTGCTTGGTCTATTGTTGTCGTACTAAAAATTCATCTAAGAAACTTCTCTGAAAATTTCAAGTCATATGTTCCGCAATAAATTCGGGTTTGTTCTTTATATCATCTTTAAAACATGTTGAATGTTTGGCATCATTTTCTGTCACCTAGACTGGCGGTAGTTTGGTGCAGGGTTGACATGCTCAATCCTTCGCACAAGTTGTCATTCTGTTAAAAATCCTGTACCCGCTTGTCAACATAGCCTTTTTTTAATTTAGAAGCACTTAATTTGCTAATATAATTATTATGTCTAGGTACATATAAGAGCATTTTTAAAATTGATTCATGTAAATCAGTTAAGCAAGAGTTCACTTTGATTCGCGAACTTTTCCCTACGCATATTTTATTTATTTATTTTTATTTTTTATTAAATCTTCAACATAATGTTGCACAGATATTTTCTAGGCTAGGTGTCGAATTCTATGTCTGTAAGTAGACTTACTAATGTTAAAATCATATACATCAAACGTTTCATCAAACACACGACAGCACAAAGTCCACGGTTCGTTGAATCCATAGTTGGTCCGATGGGTAGGTTGCCACAGAAGCGTGTAACTACGTAGAACTCTTTGAGGAGCATTGATGTAGATTTGGCTCACAAGAGAGTTGCAATCCACGTCACCGTTAAGCAATCCAAACACGAAGAGTCGCTGAAGTAGTTTCCTCCTTGCTGCCAACGTGTCCAGGTGAATCAGCCTGCACCGTTCTTCGTAAGGCGGCAAATTTACCGAATCGTTCCAAGGCAGAACACGTATAAAGCGTATCTTACGAAGTTTCGTTGAATGGTTTCGATTCTGTTAGCTTGAATAGCGTGAAAAGGTGCCCTCACAACAACAGCATACTCTAGAAGACGGCGGACGAGAGCACAGTATAGTGATTTCAGCGCGTAGATGTCCTGAAATGCGTTTGTGTTTCGTTTCAAGAAACCTAATGTGGCGAATGCTTTAGCAGCTATCATGGAGATGTGCTCATTGAATCTGACTTTAGAGTCGATGATAACACCCAAATCCTTAACAGAAGAAACGAAGAGCAAACTACTGAGCAGTGGTGGCACGAGTCCTGGAGTTTAACATTTTTTCCTTAACATTTGATACTTTTTGCGATAACCATTGTGACGACACACAAAAACAAACTGGCAAGCGGCAAAAATGTCATGACATTTCTAAACTGTTTTCTGCCAGCGACAGAACATTTTCGCACAAAGAAGCAGACAAGACCGGCGGCGCGCGCGACATAAATTTATGTCGTGTAGAATTTTGCTGATTTCTGGCTTATTACTGCATTTATTTGATGTTTATTGCATGGATTTAAAAGATAAGAATGAAGACTGACCACTCATAAGCATTGATGTTAAAATTATGCGTAAATAAGGGAATTGGTAATTTACTGTCACACGCAAGCCTGCAGCTAAAATTTCATTACAATAAACTGTTTGGAAAAATCAGGCTGCGAGATTTTATTTATTCTCTATCTCCGCTGTTCGCTTGGAATGTAGTTATACACGGCCGCCCGTCTGCTGGCTGTTTTGTTTCGCTCTGGACGATGGTTTTTCAAAAAATGTACTGTTGCCACCTCTGCTACTGAGTCCTATCCTATAGTCATGTCGTAAGGGCTCGCATGAACGGCTAAAAGATATTGCGCAGCATTTTGTGACATTAACCTGCATATCGTTCGATGTACACCAGCGCAAAAGGGAATCAATATCCTTCTGGAGTGCGCAACAGTCAAGTCTTGACTTAATTGTACGAAAGATCTTTAAGTCATCGGCGAACATAAGTTTCGAAGAACACAATCGACTACACAGACCGTTCACGAACAGGATGAAAATTAAAGGCCCCAAATGGCTACCTTGGGGAACACCAGAGGGTATCTCGAAACTAGGCGAATTAACACCGTTAATGCTCACATAGGCTGAGCGGTCAGTTAAGTAAGACTGTAGCCACTTCGTGGCCCAATTAGGTAATCCCATACACCTCATTTTGTCCACTGCAAGCACATGTGCAACCCTATCGAACGCCTTACTGAAGTCCACGTAGATCGCATCAAGTGGAGGCGAACCAGCCCAAGGCTGAAAGCCTCCCTAATAAAGTTAAATAATAATAATAATAGATCGCATCAACTTGTCGTCGTTTTTCAATGAAGTTGATCATCGAGTTGACAAACATCATTAAGTTGTTTGTTGTAGAGCGTTTTCTCACGAAGCCGTGCTGATGTTCGGTAATTATTGGCCTAACCGCTTGATATACGACCTCATAAACGATCTTCTCCAGAGCTTTTGGGAGGCAGCTTAGAATCAAAATTCCGCAATAATTTTCAACGTTGTGGATGTTTCCAGCTTTGTGATTAGGTGTGATGGACACAACCTTCCACATTGTGGGGAAAACACCACTAACTAGCGAACGATTGAAGATAATCGACACAGGTGAAGCGAGAGATGCAGAAAATTTCTTAATGAACGATGGCGGCAAACAGTCTGGACCAGGGCCTTTAGAAGGATCTACAGATGAAAGAACTTTCATCACCTCTTCAACAGATACATCCAACTGCGGCAAATGCAAGTTGTAATGAGCTATGCTGCTCATCCAGTCACGACGATCATCCGGAGAATGAGCGGGAGGGGTAGTCGAAAAAGCATCCTTGATGAATTTTGCGAAGAGATCAGAAGTTTCTTCCGCGGAGTCAGCACGAGCTTCTTTATAGGACACATCGAGTGGTATACCGCCATTCCCAACTAACAATTTTCACTATTTTTTTTTTTTTTTTCCTTTTGGTTTGTTTTTTCCGTCGATCTTGTTTTCCGTGCTGAGCACCAATGCTACCGACGTGCCAGGGAGGCAGCTCCCACACCTGGACCCTACCTATCGATTCATCAACTCATGAACCGGGGACCAACGGCTTTACTTCACATCCGAAGGAAGGCGTGATCAGAGATGTTATGCCTCAGAACATCCCGGCGGCGCCGACTGGGATTGAACCCAGGTCTGCTGGGGTGAGAGGTAATCACGCTTACCACTACACCACCGGCGCTGTTGAATTTTCACTATGTAAACGCTTACTCATTTCATTTATACAGTCTCAAGCTGTATTCAAACGTTATATGATATGAGGAAACCTTTACTCAACCTCTATACAAGCAAATCTGGCGAACTTAGTTAGCTACTTATGGCTGTTGGAACGGTCGGGAGAAGCTCTTATTGCATATCCATTAACGCTTCTATACAGCTGTTATCCTGCTGTTTAGTTGTGTGTGAACTTGAAAGGCACTTATTCAACCTTTTCCCGGTTATCCAATAATCACTACACAGCTTTCTCTTGAAGCCGGGTTAAATACTGTTTACGCTTTTTTATGAAGGAATTTATTGAGTTTATTTTGCTGTGAATCAAATTAATCGAAATTAGTTACAAATCATCACCAAATTAGTTACCCTGCACCGGAACCTGGAATCGAACTCGAGATGACCTTATTGGCAAACCTTGACACTACCAACTGTGCTACGCCAACACTTTGAACTTATGTAAACAAATCAACATTCCCTTCTACAACAAAATCGCTGAGTAGAGGCTTTATAATAGTACACATGAATCACTTTTCTCGACTAGTTACTTCAGCTTTGTAAAAGAGCAGAGTGAAAGCTGTAAAACTGCACACGTCCAAAAATAAACCTAGTTGACTGTGAAAATTCTTCCGAAGTTGCTCTAACACAGTTTATTAGCTGAGTACAGGTTGTTTAGTTGTTGAAAAAGCACTTTTGATGTTTATGTTATTCAGCAAGAGTGGTTGGTTGTGTAGAAGCCATCAAATGAGTAATATATTCACTTTGTTAGCTTTGTTTTGCAGCTACAAGTTGAAAGTTGGGTAGTGTGTGTATAGAAGTGACATTAGCGTTTATTGGCTGATGGTATTCAGTGCGACTGACAAATTGAATAATGGTTGTGAGAAAGTTGAGTAAACGCTCTCCAAAACTATTTTCACAGACAAACAGACGTAACTCTTTATTGTGTATCTTCGTTCACGCATTTAACGGTTGATTTGAATATTATATGTTCCGCGAACTACTCGCCGCAGCACTGGCATCGGATCGCTTTGACGTTTCTATACATATTATAAAACTTGTATGCAATATTGTTTGCGAGTTAGCGAGCAAGCTTATTTTCCGCGAGAAGCCCGAGAGATGTCGTTACTGAGGTCCTATGTTTTGAGATTTTATGTTTTCAAGAAAAACTTTTTCAATGTATTACGTCTGTTTGTCTGTGCTATTTTGCTAGCATTTGTTTGTAGCTGTATCTGCAGCTTCTTTTCAGCTACTTTACAGCACAACGCTGGAGAAGTTGGCTTACAAAGCTGAAAATGTTAGTTGGGTTCCGCCTAAGTTTCTTCACATAGGTCCAAAAAGACGATGGATCCCGCTTTGCCTCCGACTCAATGCGCAATACATATTCATGGAAAACTGTGTTCAACCGGCTGGTGTAGTGCTCCTCCATGTCGTGAAGTAATCGCCTGTTTTTCTCAGTCCGTTGTTTGAAAAGACGTTTCCTTGCTTTCCGTAACCTGTTTCGGAGGTTCCTAAGTTCCGTGGTCCACCATGGTTGATTGTAGTGAACACGGAGGCAATGTCGTCGAATAGGAATATATTCGTGGATGATATCGAAAATGGCACCATAAAACCGGAAAACAGCATCGTCAGCGTCACAATCAGTCAAAAGCGTCGTCCAGTCTATCGAGCCTATCCGGGCGTTGATAAGTGGTTCATTGCCGAAGTTGAAATCATAATAACAGCGGTCTAGCCCAACGTCGTCAGTATTATGAAGGTAGTCAAATTTGATGATAAAAGATTTGTGAAGAGCGTCGAGTTTTAAAATTCCACATGGTGATTCGAAAAGTTCGATTCTGTCAGTATCACTAACGAAAGCCAGGTCAAGTAATCTCTGGTTTACGTTACGTACATCCTGAACCTACTGTAATCCACATGCAAGGATCGACTGGGTCAAAGCGATTTCTTGTTCAGATGAAGCGTTGGTCGGGATGTAAGAATTCATGTCGGCATCAAATTGCCATGATAGTCTAGGCAGATTATAGTCTCCCTATGACTATCGGTGTATCGGTAGTTTCAGCAAGCTCACATAATTCTTGAACACAAGATGCATGATTGGAGTACATGGCGCAGTCCGAGTTAGGCCTTAAGTAGACGCAACCATATGTAGACCGACTGCATTGGCAACGAAACACACATGGCCACTTGCTCTAAACAGTTGGCATTAACTAGTGGAACCAACTTACAACGTAAATGCTTTTTGACACCGATCAGTACGCCGCCACCACGTGCGCATTTGTTTGAAGCGTTACATATTTTTTAAACATTTCTTGGCATTTAAGCCACAATTTGAAAAATAGAACTAATTTCCATTGGCTGTCTGAAAGCAGTTTGCATTGAACAGTAAAAAACAGTGGTTGGTGGACAGCACCATCCACCACGCACTTTGGAGCACTCCCCAATGCCCAGATTAATTGCACCAAAGAAAAAAAATTGCCCCTCCTTAACAAGATTCCTGTGCACGCTAGTGCTTCTGAGTCGATCAGTTGATGTAAAACTGGTTCGACGGTGTTGCTCCTAGCGTGGGATTGAACTATAGCCCGTTTGAGTAAAATGGGTTTACTTTAGTCGGGGAGAGATTTCATTCATAAACGATCGGATTTCTCCTTTGTTTCTTTACACCTGCAAGGCATTAAGAATTCAAAAAGGCATCGAGCCAGAATATTGTGGACGGGTTGAATATGCATGATCAACGTATTGGTTTGATGGTTTCCAGTTCTTCTTCCACCTCCCGACCCGGTAACGCTCTAATAAGAATGAAGGTGAATGCTTGCCATAATCCACAAGAGAAATTGAGATTGTAAACACAATCATAAAAGTCAAAAACTTTCGGGGTTGCCAAACTCATGGAATATTGACACCTTGATAGGCATACTTTGATTGTCCGTTTGGCACCGCTTTCGGCGCAACTCAATCACTTGGCCCTTGGATGTTCCCTAATTTTACTTCCAAGGCTGTGCCCCAATGGGCGAGATAAATTTAACTCGCGGTTAAAGGTGACATGAGTTATTGAGATAAGTTATAACTTTCGAAATGTCACAATTAATCATGAGATAAACTTAACTCGGCAATTGGGACACAGCCCAAGAGTATTTCTCGATTACTTTTTCGAAGGGACGTATCAGCTTTTGTAAACAACGCATTTGATCATCGAATTGGCAGCACGTTGTGCAACCAAATGGTACTCGGTTATGACGACTGGGATTGGGTAGAACGTTTATTTCATGAAAACAGTGATAAAATTATCCTTTTTTATTTGTTTACTTTTCAACAGTTATTTTATGAAAACTTGGAAAAGCATTTATTGTAGCAGATTATGAGAGTTATTTCCTATCGATTGGAGTATTTGGATTTAAATTTCATCTATAAATGACAAATTTATAAGCGTTCGAAACATTACACTTTTTCGTGACGCAATTTTATATTTTCAATTTACCCTCAGTACCTTCCCGTAAGAGGTAGTCTACGTAAAATAAACCAGATGTCCTCTCTCGTCTTAGGTATTTATCGCCAATCACCGACGCATTTGACGAATTGACAATCTATTGGATGGAGAACATGAGCGAAAAATCGAAGAGTGTTGATGCAAGTACAGTCATTTTTCACTCGTTGGGCTTAACCTACTTACTTACTTCTTCGCATTTCAAGCTTATTGCATATCGCATATTAGCTTATTGCGTGCTCTCAACTTAGTGTTCTGGATGCACTTCCACAGTTATTAATTGAGAACTTTCGATGCCTGTATCATTTTTGCTTTGGTATAATTGTGTGGCAAGTCCAATCATACTTCTATGCCCAGGGAAGTCGAGATATTTTTCAACAGGATCGGGAATTGAACCCAGCCACCTCCAGCATGGTCTTGCTTTGTAGCTGCGCCTTTACCGACTGAGCTAAGGGAGGCCCCACTTAGTAAACCTGTACCCCACTTAGTGAAAGGCTTTCGTTAGTTGGGCTGAGCTGTCAAGCTGAAAATTGGCTGAGGAATACACTGATTGTTTATTATCATCACAATCTTTTAGCAACTATTCAAATTGTTCATACATGAGCCCCTCGAAAGTTGGTTGGCTACAGCCCCCATAGCCTAGTTAGTGAACGACTTTCGTTAGTTGAGCTGAACTGTCAAATCAGATACACCGATTATTTATTGTCATTAAAATCGTTTAGCAACCATTCAAAACGTTCATCCAGAAATTACGTTTGACTTCGATTTAGGTGGGCTACAGCCCAACCAACGGAGCCCAACTAAAACGTAGTCCACTTAATGATACACCAACGAGCGAAATTTGACTGTATTCATCTCTCATATCCTTCAATTCGGACACCGATCTCAAATACATCGTTCACCATACCAAAATCCAGCATACCCGAGACCAAACCATCTGCAAAGCTGCGAGCTCCAAGCAGCACGAACTCAAGCCACTCGTCCGTGCCAGGTGCAAACAAAAATTTCCAATTAGCACCCCATACAATTCTGAAAATAATTGCAGCAGTAATTTTTACACCCTTTTTTTTTGCTGCCCGTTCCGACGCTTTCATTATTCATCTGTCTCTTGCTCGTCCCCATGGATGGATGGAAGGTGGCTTCTTCACTGAAAATGTCCCCACCGTCAGTGTTCCGTCGTCCTCTAAGTACGTACGGATGGCGGGTGCAAAAAAAAACACAAGTCATCAGCGGAGGGGTTGAGTAACGAGCGTGTTGAGTGAGGTAGAACCGCGAGAAAATGGCGCCACCGAGACGGCCGACAACGACGACGAAACCTAACCTCCGAATGGATGGGGGAATGGATGCTTCGTAGCCGCAGCACTCTTCAATCTGTCACCGCCCTGCTGCCCCCCCCCCCTCTGTTCCTCGGGAAACATTATCAAAGGCTAGAGATAATTATTCATTGGTAAATCACATACACACAGAGCGCCAGACGGGAGGAAGACAAAAACCACGCTTCAGCTTTCGTCGATATGGTTCCAGTGAGGCTAGTGACGTGGCGGGGGTATAGTAAAACAATAAAGACAAGCTTAATTAAGCACTGGTTTTATACCGCCTTCATTGCCGCTATTTCCGTTTGTGATTTCAAACACTTTCATTCCAAGGAGAGGAAGGAAGCGACGGAAGAACGGTTGATGTGGGTTACTTCCGGGTTGACGTTTGTCGGTGACGATTGGGGAATCCCTTAGCTCAGTCGGTAAAGGCGCAGCTACAAAGCAAGACCATGCTGGAGGTGGCTGGTTTCAATTCCCGATCCTATCCTCAGTGGGTCAGAAATGCAATTTTGACCATAAACCCAGTATCTCCAGTAAAAGAAACATTGCCGATGCTTGGTACACAGCAAAAATATATTTTAATATCACATCAAAGTGGATGCACTTCAATCGTGTCGAAAATATGGTGTAATATTACTTTGCAAAATGGAAAAAATTATCATTAATACAGTGCATGAACTGACATTACGTTGCTTTTACTGCATTTGTTTATTTTAGTGGTCATAAAAGTTACATGAGATTTTCGACATGATTGATTGATGCGAATAAGAAGATGAATAAGGGACAAAAGGTCGAAGGGACTAAAGGTAGAGTTGAACTTAGAGGGACAAACGGACGAATGGACAATAGGTCGAATTTATCGTAGAGGGACAAAAAGTTAAATGGACAAAAGGTCTAAATGGACATAAAGAGGAAGTGGACATAAGTTATAAAATCCAACTTCTAAATTGACAAAAAATTGTTTAGATAATTTTCATTCAGAGTTAAAAGAAGTTTAAAAAAAAAGAACTAAACAAATGCTCCCACAGAACTGCTCATGATTTGAAGATGGAATACTTTCTATAGAAAATCAATTGTTTATCTCTTAAATTGCAGTGACACGCACAGTAACTATTTGTTATCTGAATTATCTAAAAAACTGCTCATGATTTACAATTCAATTTTTTGTTAATTCAACAGTTTTCTTAATCGACCTTTAGCCTATTCGACCATTTGTCCATTTCGACCTTTTGTCCATGTCGACCTACACTGAACGAAAACATCCGTGATACTTTGAATGATTATTGCCCTGCTTGAGCTCTTTAACAATATGCTTCCGAATTTCGGATAAGTGTCTTATGGTTAAACTCGTCATCAACTGATGAGCAGAGCATCATATGACTGTCATCCAAGTAATGGGTGATATTATTTTTTTGAAATTAAGCTGTGAAACATACCGCGCTCAGAGGACAACAATTTAAGGAGAGGATGATGATGATTGAATGGATATGAATAGACATTCATCATGGGTACGAAAATCATGTATTGGTAGAGAAACTTCATCCTCCACGAAATAGACAACCTTCGGTTTCCACGCTTTATCAATGTTCGTACGACCTCTGATAGCGATGACTATGTTTCCACCTCATTTTTCAGCTCAGATCAGCAAATAATGTTCGATAAAATTATTTACATCATCGTTTTGGATGATTTGCGGTATGGGGCTGAGCCAATACCATATTCGTTTCAATTTAGGATAACAATCATTCTGCAGAGGGCATTACGTATTTCAACTGAGGTCCATTCGCTTCTCGTATCAATGTTCATCCTGTATTCAAGAGGAGCATCATCTGATTGCAAAGCAACCATCATCCGGATGCAGTTATCATTCGAAGATGCAATTTCGATGTTTCGATTTAAGTGGTCTGAGGTTTCATTCGAATAGAGGATGATGTTTTGGTACAGTGTATGTTAAATACGATCCTCTTTCCATTCGACCCCGTCCCCGTTCTCATCATTTGACCTTTTCTCCATTCTATCTTCTGTACCTTCAAATTTGGGTCGGTTCGTCCTTTTTTAAAAGTTTTGTCATTCGAAGTTTTGTTTTTCGACCTTTTGTCATACAATCTCAACCTTTTGTCCTTTCGTACTTTTGTTACTCGACGTTTTGTCATCCGACGTTTTTTGTTTCGACCTTTTGTCATACAATCCTAAGTTGAATTCGACCCTATATCCTTCTAAGTCCAATTCGGGCATTGGTACGGGCATTTGTCCATACGACCTTTTGTCCATTAGACCTATAGTTCACCGACTTTTTGTTCTTCGACCTTATGTCCTTCGACCTTTTATGTCTTTCGACATTTGTTCCAAATGGTTGAATGGACAAAGGTCGAATTATGAGAAAGGAGAAAAAAGTTCGAATGGGAAAGGGGGACAAAAGGTCGAATAATGACAAGGAGAATACAAGGTCAAATGGACAAAAGGTTGAATGGAAAAAAAGTCGAATGATGATAAGAGGGACACAAGGTCGAATGGACAAAAGGTTGAATGGACAAAAGGTTGAATGAACAAAAGATGGAATGGGCAAAAGGTTGATTGATGAAAAGGGGGGCAAATAGTCGAATAGACAAAAGCTGGAATAATTCAACGAGGGCTAAAATAACAAGGTCGAATGACAAAAGGTGCATGGTAGAAAAGGTCGAATGGGCAAAAGGTCGAATGATTTAAAGATGAACAAATGGTCGAATTATGAGAAGGAAGACAAAAGGTCGAATGATTCAACGAGGAAAAAAGTTGTAAGGTACAATAGCTCGAATGGACAAATGGTCGAATGATTCAAAGAGGGTCAAAAGGTCGAATGATGCGAAGAAGGACACAAATTTGCATGGAATAAAACGCAGAATGATCCAAAGAGGGACAAAAGGTCAAATGGCGGTACATTTTGATGTGAAGCACACTTGGCCAGATGGAAAATAGTGGAAAGAATACTTCAATACTAATCATGAAAATCGATATTTTTTTTTGGTTATATGAACGAACGAGCAGTGATGAAATAATATATTCATAATGCAATCCTAGCTTTTATTGTCAAAGAGCAAAGAGCAAGAACAGATTATCGTTCATTGAGAAGAACGATTGCAGCTTTATGAAAACACATTCACATTAAGGCAACCACAAAACGAAACAGAGAAATAGTTGCCTAAGTAGCCAAAAGTTCCGCATTCAACGATAAAACTCACTTACAAGTTCCATAAAGTTCACATAAAGTTCCAACATAAGCTTCAAGTTCCATAAAGGTCGAATAAAGTTCTGACAGAACTTTCGAGTTCCATAAAGTTCAAATAAAGTTCCGAAAAAACTTTAAAGTTCCATAAAATTCAAATAAAGACTCGACAGAACTTTCTTCCCAAGCAACCAAAAGTTTCGCATTCAACAATAAGGGGGTTAGATTTTGATAAGTTCTTTAGTGGGAATGACACTGATGAAGACTGCACATTGTAGTCGAAATACGTATCTGTCATGGATACCAAAATTAATTAAGTGGAATTAAATGGATGATAACCTTTTTTGCTGTTTTATTTAAGCATTCCGCTAACAACCCAATTTCATTACTTCATTATGATGGCTACCAAGCCTTTGGGATTTTCCTTATTAGAGAGTTGAATAGATTTTTCTCCTTTAGCTTACTTAAATCTTTGGTTTTAATTAGTTAGGTAGGTTCCGATTCAACACATTGTAGTTTCATTTATATACCTGTGATCTTGACTTTTATACCTAGGAGATGAGTACTTAAGGGGGTTAGATTTTGATAAGTTCTTTAGTGGGAATGACACTGATGAAGACTGCACATTGTAGTCGAAATACTTATCTGTCATGGATACCAAAATTAATTAAGTGGAATTAAATGGAAGATAACCTTTTTTGCTGTTTTAATAAAACGCAGTTTCAAGTTCAATAAAGTTCATATAAAGTTCCAACACAATATTCTGGCTGCTTTAGAAGCTTTAGAAAGCACACGAGGAACTTCAGGCTCTAAAAAGATGCGTACTCCTAGCAACTTGAAGTTCAAGAAAAGTTCCAAAAAGTATCCCTAAGCTCTTCTTAGGAACTTTCGGCAAGGCTGAAAACATGGCTACAACAAACTACCGAACAAGTTCCCAGCAACTTTAAAGTATCTTAAAAGTTCGCGGCGGAACTTTAGTGACTAAGACAACTGTTGGAAACAGAATTAATATTTATTTATTCGAATGATGACTAGATCCTATACTATAATCAAAGATCCTACATCTCTCCCTTTTTTTTATACTATAAATAAGTCAATTAATTAATCATCATAATTTAACAAATTTAAGTTATAATCATTCAAGTACAAAGCATTTTCTTCATTAGCTTCGGCCGTGGTCCAGGTTGAATTTCGGTCTTGTTCTCTGGTACTACTGGATTGGGTATTGAATCGGATGTTGGACTATCAGCAGAATTCAAGTCGAAATCAGGTGCAATCGGAAGTTCATCATTTGTTGATATAGGATTCTTACTTCTACTACGTTTCACGTGGTTAACATGTCGGTTTGATATGGCTCCATTGATAAGATTTTCCACGATCAGCCGTGTTCCTTCTCGACGAACTACAACGTGTGGATCCGGGTGGAAGGTGCACGATAGTTTATGTTTCTTCACGAAGTTCTTCACCACAACATGATCTCTGACGTCAATGTTGGAAGGTTTAGCTTTCCTCTTTGCATTAGTATATTTCCTACCTCTCTCCTTTGAATTTTCGTCATTTTTCCTTGCTTGATCAACATCAATTTTGCGGTTTATGTTAGGAAGCTTATCTCTAATATTCCAACCAAACATTAGTTCCGCAGGGGAGAAATTTGTTATAGAGTTGCTCGATATGAATGTAAGAAATCCTCCAGGTCTGTCTCCCATTTCCTACCCATAGATGCACTTATCTTTAGAGTTTTCAATAGTGTTCGGTTTGTCTTTCCACGAGACCATTTTGGAAAGCGGCGTATTGAACTGAATGTTTTATGTTTATATTGTTGGTTTTGCAGAAAGATAGAAAATCTCCCGAAGAAAATGGTTGGCCGTTGTCACATATTATTTCGTCAGGATATCCAAATCGAGCAAACATTTCTCTTAACTTTTTGATCGTTATCGCAGCTGTCATTGACGTAATTACGGCTACTTCAACAAATCGGGAATAATAATCTGTAGCTACCAGCAAATGAACCCCTGATGTAATTTCCTATTGGGCATGTCCAATCTCGTGATAGGGTGAGTGTCCGGCTCTGATACCAGAATACAGCCGTGACAGTTTTTAACGAATTTTTCAACCATATCATCCATTCTAGACCACCATACTTTCAGACGAAGTCGACGTTTCATGGAAGATATTCCTAAATGTGGATCGTGAGCTAATTCTAGAATACGGTTTTGTAGGCACCGAGGAATCACAATCCGCTGATCTTTATATACCAAAACTCCATCACTTGAAAGATGGTTGGCCAACTTTTTGTACCTCATCAGAGTTTTGGGCCAACGTCTTGAATGATATGGTAGCCATTTAATCAGTTCTTGAAGCTCTGTATCTTCATTGGTTGCAGCAGTGATTTCATCAATTGATATGGCTACAGGGCAGGTGTCAATTGCAACCATTCTTATTATCCTTTCGCATTCTTCATCAAAACTTGAACTGAAATCTTGGCTTGACTGGCATAACCTTGAGAGTGGATCAGCAATATTGTTTTTTCCCGGACGGTACATAATTTTGAATTCGTAGGACATCAACCGCAATTTCCAGCGTTCAATGCGTGGTGATGGTTTCACTCGATCTCCAAATATAACCACTAACGGTTTATGGTCGGTAATCAGGAAGAAGAATTTACCGTATAAATAGTAGTAAAACTTTTCACAGGCCCACACTAACGCTAAGGCTTCTCGCTCCGTCTGCGCATATCTTCGTTCAGTTAACGAGAGTGTCTTTAAAGCATAGCAAATTATACGATATTGTCCGTTTTTATTTCTTTGAACAAGAACTGCTCTGAGGCCAACAGGACTTCCATCAACAATCACGAAGGTATCTTCATTCACGTCGTAGTATCCTAAAGTTTCCTTCTTTAGCAAAATACTTCTAATTGTTTCGAACGCTTGTTGGTGGTTTGTGTCCCAGCTAAACTTTGTCCCCTTTCTTGTCAATACATTCAATGGATAGGTTATAGTTGCCATGTCTGGGATATAACGGTGAACGAAATAAACCAGACCTGGAAAACTCCTCACTTCTTCCGTAGATTTGGGTGGATTTAACTTTTTAATAGCGTCCAATTTTTCTTCAGCGACAGATATCCCTTGTCTCGAAATGTGGTAACCGAGAAAATCGGTCTCCCTTACAGCTTCTTCCACTTTGGTAGTATTGATCAAAATATTGTGTTTCCGCAGACGTTCTCGAACTAAACTGGTTCCAAGTGCAAGTTCATCTTTGGCTGGGATGAGTATATCATCGATGAAAATGATCAGCCATGGAAGATCGGCGAAAATCATTTCCATGACCTTTTGAAATAATTCAGGGGCAGCCGATAATCCGAACATTAATCGTTTGTAACGCATCAGCCCAACTGGACTAATAAATGTAGTAATGTAGCGACATTCTTCCTTCCTTCAACACAACTTGGTGAAATGCTTGCTTGATATCGAGCTTGGTAAATATTTTACTCCCCCCAACTTCCCAATCAACACGGCTTGTCATAATGAAGTTGAAAATACTTTTCAATGACTTACGTATATAATCAGCAATACTTTAATTTACATCATTTAATACATTTATACAACCTAAAAAGCGCAAGAAACGGAGCTTATAAAACTAAATACTGGTCTTATAACATGTTTTGGAAACATCATAAAAACCAGAGGCAAAAAAATTAAAAAAAAATGGGATTCGAACACAGGTCCTTGGCGTGAAAGACTGATTACTTTCTAACTAGACCAACTCCGATTGATAAAAGGTGAATAATAAGTATATATGATGTTCTTGCCAATGGCATGAAAATTATATTCTTGTGCAACACGCCTGCTTCGATCCGTCATAAAGAAGTTTTGTAAGCAGCAATGCGTACATTTAATTGCCAGAGTGTTATTTAAATGTATTTTCAACTACTTATAACACATCCAGCACCTTTTCAGTTGCATTCATTTATGAGATGTCATAAAAGAGTGTTTTCAACTTTCCTTATAACAAACTTCCGAAAACCTCATAAGAAACTGTCAATTACTGCGTGAAGTGACAGTTCGGCTCAATGGCGCCGTCAATGTCGACGTCAATCTGGAAAGTGTAAAATCTCTGCAAGAGCTTTATAAATTCAACTAAGATTGATTTTGCATACGACAAGTTTTATAGTGGTATGTAAACAGTAAGATGCATGTTTATATAACATTTAAAGTTAAAAGCAAAAGAAAACTATTTTGGAAAATGTTGAATTCTAGGAAGTATGAAGAAAACATCTTTAAACCTTATATAAAACATGGGATGTTTTATGCATCACTTATAATACATTAATACAACAAGTCGTTCTAATTCTTTTTCAGAAAGATGTTTTGTGTGTTACTTGGGTTTTTTCATCATTTGCTCCAAAGTTGGGAGCGGATGAGCTTCTCGAACGACGGCTTTATTTGCTTCACGCAGATCGATAACAATCCTCACTTAGTTGGTACTTTTGCGTTTCACGCGTTCGATAATATCTTGTTTTTCTAACTCTTTTAATTTCATCAGTGTGAGTTCTTCTAGAGGAAATGGAATGCGTCGTAGACTTTGTCGAACTGGTGGAATGCTTTTATCGATTTTAATATTGGCTTCTATTCCTATAGATTAACCAGCATTAACGATTAGAAATTTATTAAATTACATCTATTATTTTACATATTAATCAATCACTTCTTACCGGTGATGCAAGGGAAAGGATCAGATTCAACTAAGTTCAGAAACTTGATGACACCCAACTTGATAGCAGTGTCTCCAGAAAGTAACGAACATTTCCCGCCTTGAATGACGTACAACGTTGTTTCTACGCTTCTTCCTTCAAAGGTTACGTCCGTATTTACCTCGCCGAGAACCTTCAACGGAGTTTTGGATCCATAGGCATTGAATACCTTGCTACTTCCTTTCTTGATACTGTATGCCTCGAATCCAGTAGACTTCAACATCTTCCAGTCATTTTCACTGCGAATATCTTCATCAGCACCTGTATCGATAATCATCCTCAGTGAAACTCCACCCACTGCTGCTGATACGAACCGCTTTCTTGATCCAAGGTGAAATAAGTCGAACACTTCGCTCTCCTCTCTCTGACTGGTATCATCTCCACTAACTTTTCGAACAAACCTCTTCTTCTGAGTACGATTTTCCTGACGATCATATTTTGGAAACTTCTTACCTCTCGAACAACACCGAGCAAAATATCCGATCTTGTTGCAAATCTTACATTTCCGAGACAATGCTGGGCAGATGGAATCATTCGAGTTGTGCCGTCCATCACACCGGAAACATCTGTTTGCGTGCTTCGTTTTGGTTTTATCCCAGGTTTTATCTACACGCCCAAGTAGCAATTCAGTAACCATTTAGCATCCACTCTGATTTATGATGGTTTTATAACGGCAATGAACAATCCACTTAGTTTAAATATAGCATTTTAAAGTGTAAAACATTCCTGCTTAGTAATTCAGCTTTTTACTGTTTAAAAAACCTTTTATAGTCTGGCAAGAAAGTCAAAAGCTGTCTTGTTTTAAAAATAAATTTTAAACAGTTATCAATCCCTCCTTAAAACTGTTCTATAATTCAAGCATAAACGTCATTAGTAATTGTTTATTAATGTCATTATAAAATACTTTATAAACGTGTTCTATCATTATAAAAGCAACCATAAAACTATTAGGTTTTGCATTAGAGAAAAAAGCATTTATTGTTGCTTTTAGCCTTTTTAAAAAGCATCATTAACTCCCCAATTACTTTGTTTACAAATTGAGCATAAAAGATGGTTCCTCACAGTTACTAAATGCCAAATCTATGACAAGGAAATCTCGAAGGATAGACGAAGTAGGATGAAAAAATCAAGTCAGTTTCAGATAAATTTACTTCTTTAGAAGAACCAGCACACCACCAACTACTGACCATCTGTCGGAGAAGAGTAAAGTGAGCGCGGCCCTCGAACTCATAAAACATTGTCTAAAGTTGAAAAACATACCAGCCTTCTCCAGATCTTGCGATGAAAATCGAAATAACAACCGACAGCAAACCACTGAAACTGTTAGTTAGCGGAGATCAGCTGGTTTCCAATCCAAAGCAGCGATTCTATTCGGCGAAAGATTCTTCGAAAATTTTATTCAACCGTACATCTCTGCATCATTGGATGGTGCACTTCTGTAACCATCCGGAAGAAGGAGATCTTTTTCGGGAACGATTGCGCTTCCAGCTGTTCGAAATGCGAAATGTTGTAAAACAGTATCGCAAACTATCTGAGTAACTGCTCACAATCCATCGAGAGAAAACCGCCTGGAAGAATCCTGGATCTCACAGCGCAACTATCGAATGATAAACAAACTTTGACGTTTAACTTTCTGCAGGCAACTTTGCCTCCATAAATGCTGCCATTAATCTGAATGGTTTAGGATCAAGCAAAATGGCTTTAGATAAATACAATTCAGCCTGCAAGTTTTCTACATAAAAGCCATTTTAAAACCTTATTAATTTGTTAAGGAATTCTTGAAAGCAAAACAACTTTTTCACAAATGACCCATGAAAATCAACTTTTATGCCACCGCCATGTTACAATTAGTTTGCTTATTTTTTTTACAATCTTCGATTTTCAATCTATGATGCCTTGGATATAACTATATTTTGGTAAATTTAGCAATGAGCAAACATTTAAATGCGAAAATCATTTTAAAAAATGTCGGCCAAACTCGATCTGAAGAATATATTTTTTTTTTTCAATGTTAAATAATTGGTCAAATCGCCATTTTACGAGGGTGGACTTAATTTTTTCGATATTTTCACGTACATTTCACATAAAATTGAATATGGCACTTAAAACTAGGTCACTTAATGTGAACTATTGTAATAAGTTTGGATATTCAACAATATTTTTATACCATCAGTTTCTATTTTAATTATTTTGATAAGATCGGATTCATAAATCCTTTTCTATCTTGATTGATGCTTTCCTAGTGGATTCAGCATGCGGCTAGGGGAAATGGCTCGAAAAGGGTTTTTATTGTTGCTAAATAGCTTTTATTGTAGCTTTCAAATGGTTCTGAATGCGTTCGTCATACAACCTTTTGCAGTAAATCAATCTTGACGAGTTTCGAGAATACACCCTTCAGAACCTTCTCCAGGGTGGGCCAACTAGACATATTCTAGTCTTAATGAGGTTTTGGTGGATGCATTAATGACAAAATAGCCTTGACCAGGGTTTTATGAATGTTGTTTTATAGTTGCTTTGTAGGATTTCATAAAACTTAAAATGTTACTTGGGCGGTGTTCCTTCACATCTGGAGCTGCACCTGATTGCACCGTGGTGACAATGTTCTTTTCATTGATTCCACTTTCCCAGACATTCAGTTGGAGCTGAACAGATTCATGAGCTCGACTCATTGCCAAAACCTCTTCCAGTGTATGATCTTTTTCCAGGCATTTCCTTTTCAGTTTTTCATCCTTGGTGGTTGATACGATCTGATCGACGATCATACTGTCCGTTTGGTCCTCGAATGAACAGTTTGTTGCTTGTTTCGACGGACGGATTGCAAACCTATCTAGCTTTTCGTTTGCTTCAGGTGCCATTTGTCGGAATTTTTGTCTTTCATAGGTCTTCGACACACGTGGAATGAAATACTCATCAAGTAGTTGGAGAGCTGCTCGGTAGCGGTTGTCCAACGGATGTGAATCGTCAACATTTATCTTGGACACAACCCTCCGTACATCTGACCCACCGAAGAGCATAAGCGTTTTGAAGTTTTCATCATGATCAACTACATTTGTCCACTCAAGATAGGCCTCGAAGTGCTCTCGCCACTTTTCCCACCGTACAGCTGCGGGTCCTTCATCGTTTTTAATGAACGGTGGAACGATTTGATTAACCTATAAATCATAGTAGGAAGATAAATGATTAATTTGACAGAAACAATTTTCATGTATGAAGTTACAATTCTGTTTTTTTTTTTTTTTTTTGAGATCAACCCATTTCTCGGGTCTCTACTTTTACGTACTCCATCCAACGACTCATAAATTTACGATATATCTTGTGAGATCCATCCCGATTTCTCCAGGTCTCACCAACTCTCTGAGGGCCATCCCGATAATGTCGGGCCTCAATTCGGATTCTTCTGAACCTTGTGAGATTCATCCCGATATCTGCGGGTCTCTCGTGATTAATTGAGGGCCATCCCGAATCTGCATCGGGCCTCAATACAGAATCTTGCAATGCTCATCCCGGACACTTCGGGTCTTGCTCAGTTCAGATTACTTTGAATCCTGTAAGATTCATCCTGGTTTCACGGGTCTCATAAAATATAGTTGAGGGCCATCCCGACTGTTTCGGGCCTCAAATATTGTTAAATTTATGATGGTAGGTTCCGTATACTCCAAAATTTCCTCGAGAAAGTTGCTTCAATCTGATTTTTTTTATATTTTATTTTATACGTACCATGGAGAAAGCCATTATTTTGATAATAATCCGTAAAAACTCCGCTCGGTTCCAAACTTTTCCGCTGCAAAAATTGCTAGATTTTCTTGAACAGTTTTTGATCCTGTCGTCGCCAAAATGTAGTGACTAAGACAACTGTTGGAAACATAATGGATATTAATTTATTCCAATGATGACTAGATCCTATACTATAATCAAAGATCCTACAGGAACTTCTTAGGAACTTGAAAGTTTCTTAAAAGGTCCGTTATATCCCACACGAAGCAATCCGCACAAGTCTTTATTATTAACAAAACCTAATATACGTACATATTTATCAACTCAAAAAATCATTATTCTTATATCTGTGCAGTGTATCAATATTCTATCTAAACATAAACAAAAAAATTAAGAGCAATTTCCTGGATTTGAACCCGTGTATTCAGCATGTGATCTACGAAAGTTAACCACTGCGCAACAAGTGCGTTGGAATACCATGCAGGCAAATACCAATTTAATGCCCATCAAAGAGTTGTGTTTCGTATTCAAGTCAGTGAGCTGGCTTTGAAAGCTCCAACAGTAGGCAGGACAACAGTTCATTTTAATAAATTTCAGATGACGTAGTGGTTCGTGCTTGGTCTCTCACGCTGAGACTGGGTTCAATTCTTTAAACAGCTCCTATACTACTACTAATGCTGATAAATCAATACACGTTCATTACCTGCCATTATGCACATTTTTCATAAAGACCTGACTTTAGAATACACTTTCATAAAGTGCAAGGTAAATAAAGAATTGGTGTAGAGAACAAAAACCTTTTTTTAACTTATTTTTAAAAAAGTTCCGTTCAAGTTCCGCTAGAAGCTGCTTAGAATGCTCTTCTATTATGGTACCAAAACGTTCAAGTTCTTTTAACTACTTAAAAATGAGGCTGCTTAGAATTCTATAGGCTTTTATCATAACTTTTGGTTACTTGGGTGTACTCTTAGATAAAAGATACTTTCCTCAATGTGCTCTTATAGTGAGATGCGTTTGAATTTACTCTCGTGGGCGATTGATGTAGAAAAGAAGCAAAATACAACAGTAGAAAAGATACAATCTGGATTAGAATCAAAGATTCTGGGATCCAACAACACGTACCTTGCCAGTTAGTCCAGCGACGCTTGCTGGAACACTGCGATAAAACCAAATAAGAAGCATCCATTCCTTTGTTCTTCGCATCAACGGATTCAATAAAGCCGAAAAGCTGCTGAATGAGGAACAAAATGTGGTTTTCTCAGATTTTTGCACATTGAGGAGGCCATCCGAACAGTTGTCCTCAGTTTTAAAGAGGAAAGTCAAAGCAAAGCAATGAAGCATGGTATTGAAAACTGAACTTTTCGAAAGGACGGTGCTTGTTTGTAAGAAATGTTATTTTCTTCAATTTTCTCAAAACATCTGTGTGTATTATTATTTTGTATTCCCTCTTTGTGGCGTTCGTCTTTTTTCCATTCAACCTTTTCTGCGTTCGAACTTTTGTTCCTCTTTGAACCAAAAGACTATTTTTCCATTCAACCTTCTGCCTTCCTTCTAATTATTCGACATCTTGTCCATTCGATCTTTTGTGTATTCGTCCTTTTGTCCATTCGAGTTTTTGCTCCTCGTTGAATCATTTAACCTTTTGTCATCATTCAACGTCTATTTTATTCGACTTTTTACTCCTCTTTGATCATTCGACCTTGGACACTCTTTGAATCATTTGACCGTTTGACCCCCTTCTCATCATTTGGCCTTTTGTCCATTGAACTTTTGTACCATCGACCCTTTGTTTGTTCGATCATTCGACGTTTTGTTTTTCGACCATTCGAACCACAACCCAACCTTGTGTTCAATAGAAGGCAGGGCATATAAACTTCCTATATAGGCTATATCTCGAGATTATGACCTTCACGAAACCTGTTCTGCATTTGGAGGACATCAACTTTGCCAAAAAATTAAACTTCGTAGACAGCCAGCGCCTAGTTTCATGAATAGGCCATTTCTACGGATGACCTGGATCTCCTAGAAGATGCGTTCATAAACGAGATATTCCCAAAAAAAATCATTAGATTTAAGTTCTGTATTCAGTTCCAAATTTGAGATAAAACTAATTCTTATTGAATGTGGCCGTCCAACTTCCGATACAAGTCAATCTGTATCAGCATCTTCATACATAAATAGAATTCTCTCATTTTTTTAAAGCAAATTGCATGCCTCGTTCCCACTAGCGTGTACAGGAATCTTGTTAAGGAGGGGCATTTTTTTTCTTTGGTGTACTTAATCTTGGGATGGGGAGTACTCCAAAGTGCGTGGAAGAGGGCGCTGTCCACTCACCATTGTTTCCCTACTGTTTAATTTAGCTAATTTTATTTATTTTTTGCTCCGGTGGTGGTTCATCTTCTTCAATGAAAACTGCGAAAATTGGCAATTTAATCCCATCGACGATGATGATGCCGAACATTCAACATGTTTTATAGATGATTCAAAAGACAAACCCGAATTTATTGCAACGCACATAAACAGCTGTAACTTTTTAACCACTGTAACAAATGACTTGAAATTTTCAGAGAAGATTCTTAGACGAATTTTTAGTAAAACAACAATAGACCAAGGTTCAATGGCAAACTAATACCCACTTTTCAATTGGGGAATCTAAAAGCTGTCTTTAAACTTTGTACAGTTGCGAAAAAGCCCATCCACAGAATTCCTTGAGGTTCTCTTTGAAATTCTTCTCAGAAGTCCTCTGGAATTATTTTTAGAACTCTTCTTGACTTTTACTCAGAACACCTTGGAACTGGAATTTTCTTAGAGGTTCAGAAGAATTTCATCAAAAAAATGTTCCCGGAATGAGCTAGAAATTATCGCTACTCGCTTGAAATTTTCCTCAAAATCCCTTTGGAATTTCACAAAAAATTTAATTTTCACGGTATTCTTTTCGGAATTATCTAAGAACTATCTGCAGGATTCACTAGACATTACACGCAGAATTTTCTTAGAATACTCTCCAGAAATCTTTTGGAACTGTCCTCAGAATTCAATATCCTTGAGGTACTTCTCGGATTTTTTTAGAGCTCTCCTAAGAGCTCTTTTGAAATTCTTCAAAGAAGTCTACTGGAATTATATTTAGAACTCTTCGTGATTTTATCTCAGAAGACATTGGAACTGAATGAGCTAGAAATTATTCTCGGAATTCGCATGAAACTTTGCTTCAAATCTCTTAGAAATTACACTCAAAATTGGATTTTCTCGGGATTCTTTTCAAAATTGTCTTGGAACTATCTGCAAAATGCACTAAAAATTATCTGCAGAATTTTCCTTGAATTCTCCCCAGAAATATTTTAGATTTGTCATAAGAATTCAATTTCCTTGAAGTTCTTCTCAAAATATTTTAAGACTTTTTTTCCAAGGTGTTCTGATCTTGGAACTGAAATCCCCCCAAAGTTTCAGAAGAATTTCCTCTGCATTATCCAGAAAGTTTTCCCAGAATGAGCTTGAAATTATCCTCGGAACTCCCTTGACATTTTTCTCAACATCCCTTTGGAATTTCATTCAAAATTTGATTTTCTCGGTATCCTTTATGAAATTATCTTGGAACTACGGGCAGAATTCACTAGAAATTATTCGCAGATTTTTCATGGAATCATCCCCAGAAATCTTTTCTTTTAGAACTGTCCTCAGAATTCGATACCCATGAGGTTCTTCGCGGAAATCAATTTTAAGTTGTCCGCCCATTCACCAAATCAATCGTTGTAGTTTTTCTACCATAAATGTTCAACAAAGCTTGCCCCTCCATTCACCAGAATTGTGCAATTTTTACATCAGGCCTCTCGATGCAGCAGATTGTTGCAAATCTTACACCAGAAATTTTCAATACAAACTTGCCACCAGAAAATTTGAATTGATCAGAACGATGCAAATTTACCACCGTTAATGTTCAATAAAAATTGCTTCTCCAATCTTCTGATTGGTGCAGATTTCCTTTTTCCATTTTCCACCAGACATTTTCAAAATAGCTTGCTTCTCCTATCATCAGGATGTTGCACGTTTTCCACCAAATAAAGCTTGCCCCTATTTTTAGATTTTTCATCATAAATTTTCAGTAAAACAGCTTCCCTTCAATCATCAGAATGGTGCAAATTTTTACACCAGAAATTATTATTAATGTTTGTTTCTCTATTCAGCAGAAGGATGCAAATTTAAGACCAAAATTTTTCCAAAAAGTTTGCCCATCCGTTCAACAGAACGGTGCAGATTTTCCTCCAGAATTTTACAATATAGCTTAATTTTAAATAAAGCTTGTGCCTTCATTTACCAAACCAGTGCAAGTTTTTCACCAGAAATTTTCCGTTCATTTCATTTATCAGAGCTATGCAAATTTTGCACCAGAAATTTTCAATAAAGCATGCTCCTCCATTTATCAGAACGGTGCACCAAAAATTGGCAGTGAAGTTTGTTTCACAATGCACCTTTGTGGTGCAATTTTCTGGCTTTGCCTCTTCATGCACCAGAATGGAGCAAATTTTCGACCATAAATTTTCAATGAAGCTTCATCATAACGATGCAAATTATGCACTAGAAAAATTAATAAAACTTACTTCTACATTCACCACAGTGTAGCGAACTTTCTACCAGACATTTTCAGTTAAATGCGCACCCCCAAATTTTTAGCGTGATTCAATTTTTCGAATTTTCATTTTGATTAGTCCCTTCATGCACCACCTTGATGATATTTTTACACCAGAAATATTCAATAAAAAGCTTTTTCTTCGATGGTGAATTTTTTCAACCTTAACCCTCTCTTATTTAAACCCTCCATGAATCAAAAAAAAAAAAAAAATACGCCAGAATTTTTTTGTATGCAAGTGGTGCAATTTTTTGACCAAAAAAATTTATTGAAGTTTGTCCCTTCATGCACCTTTGTGGTGCAATTTTCAGGGACCATCTCAAAGGAATTGACGCAATAAAAGGTTTTCAGTGCTCTTATTTTATGAAATGAAGTTATTTTACCTTCAAATCAAGTTATCAAGAAATCAAGTTATTTTATATCAAAATTTTGTAAATGTGGAAATATTTTTTTATTTATATAAGGAGGGGCAATTGCCCTGTGCACGCCAGTGTTCGTTCTATCATTGTGCATTTCACTTAACGACTGCCACTCGAAAAATATTAAATAAAAATTCTTTGAAAATTTTGCAGATTTTTTGCGACGTTTTTCCCAGACTTCCGAAGCCATTGAAAACAACCCTGATTTCACTTTTGCACATTCGGTTTCTTTTCCTTCCACTTTCACCGGCAGACTACGACTGTAGAGCACCAAATGACTACACAACCCGAGGCGACGAACGTGGCATGTGGTGAGCATGACACGTGATGGTTTTGGAACAACTTCCTTTCAGTGCTTTATTTTAGGAACCACTCTACTCAGAGAAATGAGGCGTACACGGCAGGTCACTGATGGCCCTCTTAGCGCTCCAAGAAGCGGGACTTTAATTATTTGTAGCTCTACTTTGTCCCAGCAGCAGCAACATCAGTTGCAGTTGCTATAGTTGTCACCGTCCCCGTCTCGGATAACCCGCGGCAGATCCAAGCCAAGGATTTAATAATGGGTTTGCGCCATGGTTCACGGTTCTCACTTCCACTCGGTCACCCAACCGGTCTCGCGCAAATCCTCGAAGAGCTGACGTCACCGACATGCTCCTTGGATCTGGCAGCATGTAATTAAGCATGTCGACCCGGTTGAGGATGGTAAAAACAGAGACGAAAAACAAAACATGAGAAGCTGCATCACTGTTGTTGTCATGAGACTTGTTACTCGGAGGAGCCATCATCAGCGCGGCAGCCTGGAAAGCAAACAAGATGACATCTGTCGGAAAGGGATGAGCTTTTGGCTTCTTATTCTTCTTCTTCACCCAGACGGTGACTGAGCTTCAACTCGTCTTTTACACTTCACTTCAAAGGCGTAAAAGTTTTGCTCCGCCGTCTGCCTTTCCAACCAGGGAAGGAGAACATTCCTCAAAGTAGACTTTCAACTTTCATCGAGGCATGAAAAAATAATCCCATCCAAGCCGTTCATTGATCGATTGTTTTCCACCCTTTGGAGCACCATTATCGGTCTCACACCTTTCCGACAGTGAGAGATATATTATCCGGAATCGCCTGGACATCGAGTGCTTTTCGGGAGAATTCAATTAGCACTGATGTTCGATGTATGTCCTGTAGAATGTCAAATATTTCCACATGAGAATGCCATGCATTTTCTCCAAAAAAAAAAAAACCCGAGGCTAACCGGACATAGAGTTATGGCATCCATAATCTGCTTTTCTAGTACAAATTCACCTCCTTCAAGTATTCCAATGCTTAAACACACGAAACACACATTCAAATAACTCAGAAAGTAAATCGAGCACTTCCTACGGATGACTGCTCATTGAGTCATTCCTTCAATACCAGATCCGTAGGTGGTATGAAATACGGGGCGGTCAAGTTAAAAGGTTTTTTTCATAATATGATATGTAAAATGCCGTATATTATAGCTCCTTGAAATATATCATTTCAACGTTTGTAGCCATTCACAGGGGAGGATTCATTGAAACATAAGAAACATCCCACTCAATTTCCCACGAAACCAGTAATACAAAATAGACAAGCATCTTCCCCCTACTGTCAGAACAGTTGGCAGAACGACTCAGAACAATCCATTTCCTTGATGCCTACATTCTCCCTTCCTTCAGTGCTTCCCCAATTTGAGTAAGCACCTAAATTCAAGGGAAAATCGTTCAGCACCCCAACCCCAAACCTTACTCCAACGAGATTGAAAAAGCACCGAAAAACAAAGTGAAAGCTGCAAAGTGGATGACGGGGAAGAGCATGCGAAATAATATTTATAGTTGAGTGTCGGCAGAAGTACCCTAGTCTCGTTTTGAGATGAAACGTGGCGTAGAATAAAACGCACACACTAACACAAGCAGGGACTGTATGTAGGCACATCAACAATAACGACAGTAGCCTTAGGAGAGGAATAAGAAAAATCCATTCAAAATGAAATATTCAAATATATTTTTCTTTCGGGTTGGGGAGATAAGACG
This sequence comes from Ochlerotatus camptorhynchus, assembly GCF_037179485.1. Lineage (NCBI taxonomy): Eukaryota > Metazoa > Arthropoda > Insecta > Diptera > Culicidae > Ochlerotatus > Ochlerotatus camptorhynchus. Next base: position 1,689,213 of record NW_027040729.1, on the reverse strand, counting down.
GAGAGATGTTGTTCTTTGCATCTGAAAATATGAAACTCGATTTTTGGAGCGGGTTCATGCGCGAATATACGTTCCCGCGTGCTAGTAGAGACGGGCAATCCGCTCACGAACGGAAGAACTAGTTCTTCTGAATGAGCGACTAAAGGACTGTTTTTTTTTTTAGAAAAGAACGGTCGTTCTTTGGGAACGAATAAAGAAAAATAAATTAACGGATCTGGCGAACGATAACGAGAACGTAGGAGAACAGTACGGTAGAGAAATATTGTCTTACGTTAATGAACTAGTAAGAGAGCCATACACGAATTAACACAATGTGAAGAACGGCGAAAGCGGTTCCAGGTCGAACGCATTTTTACATGCAATGAAAGCATTTTGTTACTTCATACGTGAAGTTTACGATTTTCAGAGTTGGGAGGAAATGCTATACAGTCGAGAATCCTTTTTGCCGGATTCCTTATTGCCGAGCTATCCGCGAATAAGAATACCCGCAGTTTATGGGATTTTCACTAATAGGCGCTGTGGCCGATTTACTCATTTGTTTCAATGCATAAGGCTATACTGTCTTTGACAAAGTTGTTGTACTTGAGTAGACCAACAAGCAATTCGATTCAGTTTTCATTGGGAGCTACGCCCCAAGAGGCGCTTCACTTTCATATTATTTATGACGGGCGCAAAAATATACGGAATTTCGGTCCAACATAGAATATCTCTTGATCCTGGCCATGTAAAAAAATGCTATATTCAGCAAAGTTGTTCAGGTGACCAAGTCCTTTCGGATGGTGGCCATATGAGTTTATAACTCTCACACTACGCAGCACTAGTGTGTGTAGTGATGTTAGTGAAGAGATTTGAGTTACGGTTTAGGTTAAGAGATAAAAGAGAAAACGAGAAATCAAGAGAGTGAGTTCTCGCTAACGAATGTATAAAAGGTAAAGACGATAATATATGAGTTCAGAATTTGTACAACCATCAACGGATTAAGTGTATTATTATTTAATCTCATCACCTCGACTCGGTACCCCTTTTTATAGTTATTTCAACTGTCGACGAGGATAAATTTAAGTACAACTGTATTTAAAGTGAAGTTTAAGTGAATTTTGTAAGTGGAAGTGCGTGCAAATCGTTAAGCAGATTAATAGACAATTCAGCATCCTGTTTTTGGAATCTAAATTGAAACCGTAAGTTGATTTTTTCCTCTTTGTGATTTGGGTGTGCTAACACAAAAGAAGAGAAGCCAGTGTTTTTTGATTTAGACGGCATTTTGTTGAGCCTGAGTTCGCCATTGCTTTTTTTTAGCTTGTTACGTTACGAGCTATCGTACTGAAACAGCCATACTGTTGTTTGCGTCTATGTTACAAAGAAAAGAATAGCAGTGTGTTTTAAAAGGTCATAGAAGGAAAGATCTGGAAAAGAACGTTTTGATCGATGTGATCATTTTTTTGTCGACCAGTGTTAAACTCGGTACTCATGCCATTTTGTGTTTTTTTCGTTCTCTTGTGTACATTGTGAAGACAGCGATTCAACCGCCATACAAAGTATATAAAGGAGAGAGAGAGAGAGCTAATGCGAAAATTTCGCTATTGTTTGCACGTAGAATAGTGCATGTGCATGAGTGCTGGTTGGCAATTTTGGCAGTCCTGAGAAGAGTTTTTGAGCACCAAATTGAGCAACGTGGATCAGTAGACAGTAATAGTGTGGAAACGGCGAAAAGGAATCAATACCGTCGGTTTTTTTTTTTATAAAGCGCTTTGTTTTTGATCAACACGGAGGCTAACTGAAGTTCGTTGACCCTGAAGGAAGTCGAGCTGCTGTTTCTACTGCGCAGGTTGTTCTGGGTGTGCTGTTGTTGCTGTGTAAGCTGCCATTGCTGTGTAGAATTTCCTTTGCTGTTTTGTTGGTGACCCGAGTAAAGTTTTCTTTTTTTTATTTTGGGTAACCGATTGTTTAATCAAACAACAATATTCAGGTATGTGATTTGGAACCCTTTTGTGAAAAAAAAAAAAATTGAATTGAAGTTTTAAATTGATTTTATACATTTTAAATTTTACTGCACATACATTAAATTTATATACATATTTTTGGTGTTCTTTTTTATATTTCATTCGTAAACAAAGCATGTCTTTATCCACAACCGTTGATCCTTATGTGCCAGAATCAATACCTTTTGCTCAATATCAAGAACAGCTTGAATTTATTTTTCAACATAACAAATTGGAGGTAGCACAATACAAGACTTCTTTTTTGGCAGTTTGTGGAAAGGAAGTGTATACGGAATTGAAAAAATTGTTTCCGGGGACAGATTTCAAATCTGATGCTCTATCTTACCAGCAAATTACGGAGACCATGCGAAAAAGGTTTGATAAATGCGACTCTGACGTAATACACAGCTTTAAGTTTTGGACAAGAAAGCAATCAAAGCATGAAAAATCGGAGGACTTTGTGATTGCGGTTAAGGTGCTGGCAGAAAAATGCAATTTTGGTACGTTTAAAGAGAGAGCTATTAGAGATGTTTTGGTGATTGGTGTTTACGATCGCCAATTGCAGAAAAGACTATTTGATGAAGATGATCTGACTGTTGAAAAAGCTGAAAAAATTATTCTTAACCATGAAATTTCTAGCAGCCGCACCAGGTACATTAAAGAGGATGATGAAAGTAGAGTTTTTGTTGTAGCGCGTTTAGGACGAAGAGATGATCACTTTCGTTCAAGACAGAGATATAGGCGTAGTAGTTGGAACCGTGATAGAAGTTTTTCTCCATCTAGAAGCAGAAGCAGGCAGGACAGAAGGGAGAGCAGATTTTACGATCGTCGGTTTAACAAAAAAGACAACACTTACTTGTGTTCCTTCTGCAAAAAGAGAGGTCATACAAGAAAATTTTGTTATCGTTTGAATGGTAAGGACCAATATCAGCCGAATGTTAAATTTTTGGGATTACCTAGTAAATCACCCAGACCCCCCACCCCAGGAAGAACAGGTGGAAATTTTAAAAGGTCTAACCAGTCGGAAGATGAAGATGAAGAACTACCCTGTTTAATGATTTCTTCAATTAATCGTGTTAATGAACCATGTTATGTTGAAGTTTTAATTGAAAATAGGAGATTGACGATGGAAGTAGACTGTGGGTCTGCCGCAAGCGTGATTTTAGAATAAATGTTTTCGAGATATTTTAAAAAGTTTGAACTTTTACCTTGCAATAAGAAGTTGGCAGTGATTGATGGCAAAAGGTTGAAGGTTCTTGGAAAGATTCATGTTTGTGTACAACTAGGAAATAAAAACCACAAGCTTTATTTGGTTGTTTTGAACTGCGATAACGATTTTGTACCACTGATGGGACGAGCTTGGATGGATTTTTTCTATTACGGTTGGAGAAACATTTTTACTAGACCAAATGCAGTTGTCAATAGCATTCATAATTCATTCGAAGAAGACGTCAAGGATGAAATTCATAGTAAGTTCCCAAATGTGTTTGATGGTGATTTTTCGAATCCAATTGTTGGTTTTGAAGGTGATTTAGTTTTGAGAGAGGAGAAGCCTATTTTTAAGAAAGCCTACGAGGTTCCACTGAGGCTTAAGCAAAAAGTAGTTGAACATTTGGATTCCTTGGAAAAAGATGGTGTTATCACACCGGTAGAAACAAGTCAATGGGCCTCACCGGTGGTTATGGTCATGAAAAAAGACCAAAGCATTCGTTTGGTAATTGATTGTCGTGTATCAATAAACAAATTAATAGTTCCGAACACCTACCCTCTTCCGATAGTTCAGGACATTTTTTCTTCGATTTCGGGGTCAACAATGTTCTGTTCTTTAGATTTGGCCGGAGCTTATACTCAGCTTTTACTTTCTGAACGGTCAAAAAAGTTTATGATAATAAATACGATAAAAGGTCTCTATGCTTATAACCGTTTACCACAGGGAACATCGTCCAGAGCATCCATATTTCAAAAAGTTATGGACCAAGTTCTTTGTGGCTTAAAAAATGTCTCATGCTATTTGGACGATGTATTGATTTCTGGGACTGATGAAGAAGACTGTAAGCGGACACTTTATTTAGTTTTGGGAAGATTAGCAAAATCTAATATAAAAGTAAACTTTAAGAAGTGTAAGTTTTTTGTAACCAAGTTGCCATATTTGGGCCATATTTTGACGGACAAAGGTTTAAGGCCATGTCCACAAACGGTAGAAACTATTCGAGAAGCGAAGGCTCCTAGAAATGTTACTGAGCTCAAGGCATTTTTAGGATTGATAAATTTTTACGCTAAATTCATTCCTAATTTGTCACCTCGTATAAAATACCTTTATGGTCTTTTGAAAAAGAATGTAAAATTTGCATGGAGTGAAGAATGTGACAAAATATTTAATTATTGTAAAAGTTTTCTGCTTAGACCATGTTTACTAGAATACTTTGATCCAACAAAGCCAGTTGTATTAGTTACTGATGCATGTAGTTATGGACTTGGCGCGGTTATATCGCATGTAATTGGAGACGATGAACGTCCAATTTGTTTTGCATCTTTTAGTTTAAATGACGCTCAACAAAAATACCCTATTTTGCATCTTGAAGCGTTGGCAGTTGTCTGTGCAGTAAAAAAATTCCACAGGTTTCTTTTTGGAATGAAATTTGTCATTTTCACAGACCACAAACCATTAATCGGAATATTTGGGAAAGAAGGTAAAAACCAAATTGCAGTGACTCGTTTACAACGTTATGTATTAGAATTATCCATTTATGACTATGAAATAATTTACAGACCCTCTTCCAAGTTGGGAAATGCAGACTTTTGCTCCAGATTTCCTCTTTCACAACCGGTACCTAAGAATTTGGACAGAGAGTACATAAAATACATCAATTTCACTGAAGAATTTCCTTTGGATTGTAAGGAGATAGCTAAACAGACTAAATCGGATGAGTTTTTAATTAAAATTATGCAATGTTTGATGAAAGGATGGCCAGAGCGGATTGATAAAAGCTTAAGAGATATTTATTCCCATCATCAGGATTTGGAAGAGGTCGATGGTTGTGTTCTATTTCAGGATCGGGTTATTATACCCTTGATTATGAAAACCAAAGTATTGAAAATGCTTCACGTTAATCATTCGGGCATAAAAAAGATGAAGCAACTAGCAAGACGAACGATGTATTGGTTTGGAATGAATCAGGACATTGAGAAATATGTTAAGACCTGCAAGATTTGTTGCCAAATGACACCAATGCCAGAGAAACCTCCTTACTCACCATGGACACCAACAAGTAAGCCTTTTAGCAGATTGCATGCTGATTTTTTTTATTTAGAGAAAAACGTGTTTTTAGTCGTTGTAGACAGTTTTTCAAAATGGATAGAATTGGAGCATATGAAGACTACCACGGACTGTAGAACGGTTACTAAGGTTTTTATAAGTATTTTTGCAAGATATGGATTACCTGACGTTTTAGTCACCGACGGAGGCCCCCCTTTCAATTCTGGAAGTTTTGTAGAGTTTTTTGAGAAGCAAGGAATACGGGTAATGAAAAGCCCACCTTACCATCCGGAAAGCAATGGACAGGCAGAAAGGATGGTTCGTTTGGTAAAGGATGTGTTTAAGAAGTTCCTTCTAGATCCTGAAATGCAAAAACTGGATACTGATTTACAGGTTTCATACTTTTTATTTAACTACAGGAATACAATTTTGAATGCTGATGGTGAATTACCATCAGAAAAACTCCTCGCGTTCAAACCAAAAACCCTCTTGGATTTGATAAATCCCAAAAACAGTTCAAGGAATTTTGACACTAATGTGCATGATGATTACTATAACATGGATACTAGCAAGCCTGATAATTTCAATGACGATTTTGCTCAGCTAAAAAATGGTGATCTGATTTACTACAGAAATACTAACAAGACTGACATAAGAAGATGGCTTCCTGCAAAATATTTAAGCAGAGTTTCTGAAAATGTTTTCCAGATTTCGCTCAGCGGAAGAATCATCACGGCGCCAAAACAACAGATTAAGGTTTATGAAGGTTCTCGCCGGAAAGTAAACAGACGTTTAGTTTTCCATGGAGAGAACAAGCAACAAACCAGTACCAAACGAAGAAGGGAGGAAGATTTTGAAGATGACGGAGAGATCTCAGATTCTGAATCCGAGTTTTATGGTTTCCCGGCGGATTCTTTTATTTTTGGAGATCATCCCGGTGAACAGCAAGTTGAGGAGATTCAACGTTCAGAAGTACCACGAAACATAAGAAAATCCAATCGAAATGTGAAAAAGAAGCTGAAGAAGGATTTCGTTTATTATTGAAATATTTTGAATTCTCATTAGAATATCGATTACCAGAAGATTACATTTAAACTTAAGGAAGGAGGAGTTGTAGTGATGTTAGTGAAGAGATTTGAGTTACGGTTTAGGTTAAGAGATAAAAGAGAAAACGAGAAATCAAGAGAGTGAGTTCTCGCTAACGAATGTATAAAAGGTAAAGACGATAATATATGAGTTCAGAATTTGTACAACCATCAACGGATTAAGTGTATTATTATTTAATCTCATCACCTCGACTCGGTACCCCTTTTTATAGTTATTTCAGTGTGCACATGAACTTCCTGTATAAGCTGTATCTAGAGATCATGGTCATATAGAAGGTTACCGTCTTGAGCAAAGTTGTTCAGATGAGCACGGTCTTCCGGATGGTGTTCGTATTAGTTCATAACTCTCTCATTACGTGACACTAGTGAGCATGTGAACTTCCTGACCCAAGTAACATTTTAAGTTTTATGAAATAATACAAAGCAACTATAAAACAACATGCATAAAATCTTGGTCAAGGCTATTTTGTCATTAATGCATCCACCAAAACCTCATTAAGACTAGAATGGCCCACTCTGGAGAAGGTTGTGAAGGGTGTATTCTCGAAGCTCTTCAAGATTGATTTGCTGCAAAAGGTTGTATGACGAACGCATTGAGAACCATTTGAAAGCTACAATAAAAGCTATTAAGCAACAATAAAAACCATTTCCGAGCCATTTCCCCTAGCCGGTTGCTAAATCCACTAGGAAAGCATCAATCAAGATGGAATAAGATTTTTGAATCCGATATTATCAAAATAATTAAAATAGAAACTGATGGTATACAAATCTTGTTGAATGTCCAAATTTGTTACAATATTTGTAACCCACCCGATACACCCGAAGACCCCATTCATGGCTATCAGGAAAAGAGTGACGGCCAGAACGGAGCCCTGAGGGACCCCAGTATTCTCTCTAAACGATCTTGATCTTGTGTTTCCGACGCTCACTTGAAAGGTTCTGTTGCTAAGGAAGTTCTGGACGAAGAAGACAATGTTACCAGAGACGTTCCATTTCACTAGCTGAGCCAAGATTTCCGGTGTCCAGGTTCGATTGTATGCTTTGGAGAGGTCCAACGCAGCCAAGTATACGTGTTTGTTGTTCTCCAGAGCATCGTTGATTACCTGTCCGAGTGTGGCGAAATAAGTGTTGGTGCCAAAACCCTGACGAAAGGCGTGCTACCGGTCGTCTAGGTGATTGTTTGTACGGAGATATTCAGTCAGGCGTCCGTTCACCATTCTCTCCATTACCTTGCAGATGCAGTAAGTTAGCGATATTGGCCGATATCCTTGTTGGGTTTGTGGAGGGTGTGTTCTTTTTCGGAATGGGAACGACCAGGCGTTGATGGTCATCTCATACGAGGCACAATCAGCCAGTTCATACCGCCAACGAGGACGACGGGATGTCTCCGGTGGACAGTCGGTAGTAAAAATGGTAATTGGACGGTTTGGAGGCGAACCAGCCCAAGGCTGAAAGCCTCCTTAATAAAGCTAAATAACCGTTTGCTTCATCCTGCTGTTTGGTGTGCTGCAGTCGGTTGATGTGGTTCGGAGTCCTGTGGTGGGGTTAATCAGTGATGGAGTTGGGGGAGGGGGGGGGGGCATTTATTTTTTTCGGTTGATGTAAAGAAATTTGACTGGTGGTAGCACTATTGTTGCATCGCCTCATCTGGCTCGGCAGATGAGAAGAGGTCCGGGGAGGATACCGGGGTGTATGCAGTGGTCAAGTTTACTCGGTTTGCTGTATGATTACTACTGCCTGTACTAGAATTGCTTTTCTTTTTCTTCTTTTAAGGAGGAGAGCGAGAATCTTTATCAGCGTCCCTTTTTTGGTTGACACTTTGCGAGGATCGGAAGTCGATGACGTTTCGCGAGGATCGGAAGTCGATGGAGTACGGCTGAGAGTGGACTCGGTATTCATTTTCCTATCGGTTTCTCGGGGTATGTGTGCTGTAGGTGCAGGTGGTACAGTAGACAGAGTAGAGCTTGCCTCGCGTCCTTGGTTAGACTCGGCAAGGGCTTGCTCCAAAGCGAGGATGCGGCTATCCCCTTTTTTTGATTTCATCAGCAAGGAAGTTCTTTCGAGGATTGAGGTCAGCATATCGTTGCGGGGGGTGTTACCTAGGTTTTTGAACCGTGAGTCTGTTCGTACAACCTCTTCGCTGCTGGGTAAGAGATACCCCTATCAACCCGAATCCTCGCAGATGTAAACCGGGCATTTCCGGCTGGAAAGAGAATGTCCTCCAGCCTTGAATCTGGCGCAGAACCAATTCTCCTGACAGCGGTCACCCTCCGGGATGTCATGGGTTTTTGAACAATTGCCACATATAGGTTTTGGTTGTTGGCACCGAGATCTAGTGTGCCCGAAATTCCAACACTTGTAGCACAGCATTGGTGCTGGATAGTAGGGCCTAGTCCGGCAGCGCAGCCAACCGAAATCCACATATTTAGGGGCTCTGGTTCCATCAATTGTTAGGATATTTGTAGCCGTATTTACACGATTATCACCTTCTGCATGCACGATTAGATTACCTTCTGCATGCCGAGGTACGTTTTTAGTTCATCATCCGTGTAGGTATTGGGTTGATTCGTGGCAGTTTACTACACATCGAGTGGTGTTGAGGTTTGGGTGTATCGAAATTTTGATAGCAGTTCCATCTCTTAGCTTCACCATGTTTAAGATCCGCGTACTTTCAGGGCATACTATATCCCTCTTCCCTCGAGGAAGACGCCTTCTATTTTGGTACCAAGAATGGATCTTTGGGGAGGGGACTGGAAACAGCTTCCAATTTCAATACGGTTAACTCGCCATACATGTGCTGGAGGTCCATAAAATCCGGAAGGGTTCTCCCGGTGTAGCTATCGTTGATCGCATTCAATAGTGGTGCAAACATCATGCCTCCGCCTGGATCCCCGAGTGGGGGTGTGTGGCCCCACATTGTGGGGGCCGGGGGACTTCTCACAAGCGCAGGGCTGTTTTATAACGGTTTCACAGATTTGACCACCTTGGGATGCTTCCTTAGTGCCTGCTTCATAATAGCCCAGTATTTTTCGATGGGCCTTAGTTCCGGTGTGTTGGGGGGGGGGGGGGAGGAAGGTTCATGTCCTTGAATACGAAAGTGACCCCGTTGGTTTCGTACCACTCCATGACCATATTTGAATAGTGGCACGAAGCTAGATCCGGCCAGAAGATCGTAGGGCCCTCGTGTTGCTTCAACAGAGGAAGCAGACGTTTCTGTAGACACATGTATTTCTTGGAAAACTTGTAAAGTTTCTGCTTCCTTACTTCCTCCGGAACATCAAACTTGTGCTGGGCGGTAAAGAACAGTAACCCCGGAAGCTGCTGGAGGTCCGCCTTGACGTATGAGACAATGAGGCTTCGTTAGCATCTGGGTGTACAGTTTCCGGGCCCAAAATAGGTCACTTTTGAAGCGACTACAGAACAGTAACACGTTAAAAAGAGATTGGAAGAAGGATTTAAACGACTATTTACTGATGTATTATACAACTCCTCATTAAACAACCGGGAAAACTCCAACAGAACTGTGCTACGGGTGTACTATCAGATCCAAGTTGCCGTCAATTGAGGACATTGAAACCAAACCAGCAGAATCAGATTATCGTGACCTGGACAAGATCAACAAGAAAAAAGGAAAAGAAAAGGAGGACAGAAGGCGACACGCTCAGGAGTCAGACATCGAAAGAGGAGATACTGTTCTAATGGAAAACCTTTTGCCATCAAATAAACTAGCAACAACGTTTAATAAAACTAAATATACGGTGGTAGAACGCGCAGGGCCAAGGGCTATGGTAGAAGACAAGAACACTTGAAGAGAATTAGGACTCCACCTACAGAAGCCGCATCTAGTTCAACTGACACTTCATGTTCTGGCAGAGACGGAACAGCTACAACCACTGCTGACCTAGTAACACCATTTGCATCAAAACCTATGGTTAGTACATCACTATTTGAAGAAGATCAAAAGGGGGAAAACATATCATGAGATGGAGCTGAAGAAAATTTCCGGGGATTCAACAATGAAGAGTTAGGTAATAATCAACGAACTAGAAAACTACCTCCAAATTTGATGATTTTATTTTGTAACGATTCAAGTATATATGTTGGTCTCAGTTTATATAAAAAAAGAAGATGTGCAAAATAATATCTAAGCAGGCCTTGATAACATGATAATTAATAAATTCAAAATATACTGTGCTGCCGAACAGATAACAAGTACTTTTACTGTGTGCATGAATTGGAATCCGAATATACCGAGGTACCACACCTTGACCGACTTCGGACAGCTGCCAGGACAAAAACATCTCGGAAAGAAATGATCAATATCCAACTTTAAAACTGCTGCGCTCCACAACCAGGAATCGAACGCTTTCGTTTAAATCGCTTTAAGGTGCAATTAACTTTGATGCATTTTCTAAAAAAAAAACACTGTTTTTTAGACGCATCATTTCTAAAAGGAATTGAATGAGGCGAACTTTTGCAAAATGATACGTCGAAAAAAAAACTGCTCTAGAATGTTTCCAAAAGGCATCAAAGTAAATTGAACCTTAAGGAAAAGCGTTCATCTGCTTCATATCTTCACATTTGAAGAAACACAGAACCTCATTTAAAGCAGATACTGAAAAACACTTTCATCTGACTGCATTGAGTTGAGCGCAAACTGATGGAACAATTGTCAGGAACAAAGGCTTTTGTAAATCTTCTCCTGAAATCATTCTCCGGAGAAAAAGAAAACATTAAGCTTTAAACTTTAAGGTAAACAATCTGCCAACTATTGCAACCTCATTGTTCCCGTTTTCCGAGAAAAAAAAAACAAACCGAAAAGTATTTATCAGCGTTCGCTTTCAAACATGGAAGTCGATTCTCAAGTTTAGTTTCCCTCGAGGCTGAAACCAATACCCCTCCCCCTCAGCAGTCAACTGCACAGTGCACAGGTAGGGTAGAACAGGCCAAAATGCACCCCGGAGCAAAAACATCCGATGTGGTTTTTTCATAATTCTGGGATTTTTGTGCAGGAATACTGCTAGTCAAATTCAAGAATTAAAAACGGAAATACTATGAAGCGCATCGGGCGTTTTGCCGCGGGATTCGTTTTGGACTATCATCCCCAGCTCCTAGTACATACAATGGTAGAAGTTTTCCTCAAGTACAGGAACGAAATGATTTCGGTGAAAAACTCACATCCCACCAGAATCGAAATCGGAATCGATTGCAGCGAAGGAAAACTTAGATGAAAGACGAAAGAAGCGAAATAAAATCAAAAAAAGAAACTCCTGCTCGTTGAAGAAGAAGGCCAAATAAAAAACTCTACCGGAACCGGATTGGAATGAATTCCAAATAAGCACAAATTATAGAAAACATTTTCGCATGTTATGACGATTTTATGAGTAACTTTTATGAGTGAACAGTTTAAACCTCAGAATGTTATTGAGAAGCCCAAGTTCAAAATTGACTTCAAACCGACCAGAGCACTGTTTATTCGCTTCCCGATCCCCTGTTCATAAAGTATCCTCATCCCTTCACATTGTGACATAAATTCTAAAATTGCAATTTATGGCCATTCCAAGAAGGTCACCGATATCCTCAAAGGCAAGCACTTTTCCATTATGACGATGACCGTCACCAGAACAATTGAGTGCCTTAGAAGAGCTCTACTCCTCATAAAATCTTAAAAATACATTCCGCTTAGATTATGAAACATTGTGCTCGTTTCTGCCACAGTGCAAACACCGAAAATTCACATCCATTGAATGCGTCGACGTCGTCGTCAGCAGCGCTGCTGGGCTGAAGGCTTCCACAGTGCATCCCTTCCCTTCCGGGATTCCGGGCTTCAAACTGGAACCCGAATGGTGGCCATGCAATCCCTTTTAGTGGCCCGCAAAGGGGGAAACCACTGACATAAAAATAAAAGCGCAAACACAAACAGCACACACACACACACACACACTCTCAACATATAGAGAGAACAATCAACATTGCGGTTTTGTGGACACTTCTCGGTTGACCAAACAGAAAGCATAAAAAAAGAATGCTGAAAAGATGAAGAGAGGAAAACCGGAGGATGAAGATATTTAATGTCGATTGTGACGACTAAGAAAGCAACAAAGTGATTTTTTTCATCAGGGGGACACGGCAAGGGATGTTTGAAATTTCAAAATTGTTACGTAATTGTAGAATGTTATTTTTGCTAATATTGAATTCTTTTTATCTCTTTCTAGGTAAGAATCAACTTAAAGCTTAAAGTGATAAGGTAAATGACGAGTAATATTAAACAGATTCTTCATTTAGGCTTTATTTTTAATTTTATTTGATAGCGATTCTACCATTGCCGGGAGACTTTTCCCTGCCAAAATGTACGTAGGGCTGAGAGTACCGCAGACATGGGCTTCCCTACTGAATTATTTTTTCATGTAACTTTAAGTATTTAATCGAAAATCTATAATACTAAGTAAGAATCTAGGACAAAAGGTCGAATCGACAAAAGGTCAAAGGACAAAAAGTCAAAGGATAAAAGGTCAAATTGAAATTAGAGGGACAAAAGGTGGAATGGACAAAAAGTCAAAGTAAACAAATAGTTAAAGTGGACAAAAGGTCAAAAAGGAACATCAAAATTGACCAAATATTGTTCAGAAAATTTTCTATCTGAGTTTAAAAGATCTTAAAAAAAATAGTTCGAAAGAACTGTTCATGGTTTAAATATGAAATATATACTAGAGAATGGCAGTTATTTGTCTCTCAAAATGCCATGACACGCACAGTAACTATTTGTTATCTTAATTTTCCAACGAATTGCTCATGATTTAAAGAAAGAAACATATTTAAGAGTTGTTCACCAATTTAATCCTCCAACAATTTGATCTATTTAATCGCTCTGAGAACCAACGGCAAATAACATCGCATCGAGGCACCGAAGGTCTGTTAGACTGAAAGATACGGACCGACGATCAGTTCGCATCCACCTAGTCACCGAGATACACGGGCAGAAGACCCACGACCGGACCCTCTCTCGTAAAGAGAGTGGCGCTTAAGCCACTGAGTTTCAAAGTTAACTCGAGTAACTTCGCGAACGGTTACAAGTTCCCGGAACTTGCTTTGAAGTTCCCGGAACTTCCTTTGAAGTTCCCGGAACTTCCTTTGATGTTACCGGAACTTCCTTCGATGTTCTCGGAACTTCATTAGAAGTTCCAAGAACTTCCTAAGAAGTTACCGGAACTTCCTTTGAAGTTCCCGGAACTTCCTTTGAAGTTCCCGGAACTTCCTTTGAAGTTCCCGGAACTTCCTTTGAAGTTCCCGGAACTTCATTAGAAGTACCTAGAACTTCCTTTGAAGTTCCCAGAACTTCCTTTGAAGATCGGTACTTCCTTTGAAGTTCTCGGAACTTCCTTTGATGTTCTCGGAACTTCCATTGATGTTCCCGGAACTTCCTTTGAAGTGCTCTAATCTTTTCTGAATTTTTGTTTTTTTTTAACTTTATTAGAGAGATTTTTAGCCGTTGGCTAGTTCATCTCTATAAAATGGGAGGCCCCAGAGCGGGGTTCTGCCAGCAAATTTTATTACGGAGTTGGCTTACAATTCTCATGTACTTAAATAGAAGCAATTAAAACAGATTCCAGTAAAAAGACTAACAATACAGGCAACGAGAAGAAAAAAAAAACAGGCTGGTACATCAAAGTTAGGTAGGGTTTTGAAAGAGATCGGAGCTCCACCGTAGGAGGGGTAATACCTCGTCCGGTAGAGATGTACCATCAGCCAAAGAAAGTTAAAAGGACCTAAATGTTGTTGTTTAACCCAGCGTCCTTGAGGAAATAAATTACTGTCACTAAAGTGGAAGGTTCGTCGCCCAGTATGTCCCTAATGCTGTTGGAAAGTGCGTACTGCTCCCTTAGTTGTTGGTATTGCGGACACAGGCATAGGATGTGTTCCACCGATGCAGTGGTTCCACAAACGTAGCACATTCTGTGGAACTGCGTCCCACCAAAACTATGTGAGATCCTTGTATGGATTGTCCTAAGACGAGAAACCACCTTCAGGACCCGTAGTTTCGACATATCCGTCCACTTGCTCGTCGTTCCTTTGATTCTTCGGATGAAGAGGGGTTGGGATTGGCACCACTCTGCTTCCTAGGCTTCCCACATTTTGCTGACTATCCATCGCTTTATGTCCTGTAGTGGCACTTCGTCGGTGTAACGGGGGCCAGCTGGTCCAGACCCTGCCAGGCTGTCGGCTTCGCTGTTTTTTGTGGGATACCGCAGTGCCCAGGGATCCAGGAAAACACCGTGTCACCCTGTATCCAGGGGTGAGTCATGGTCTCCGATGTAAGGGCTTGCATCACGCTGTACGATTGGATAGCACCAGCATGGGCCGGTCCGAGGGTGTTGTAATGGCAACAAAGATGACCATAGCTTCGGCGGAGAAAACCGAGCATTGTGGCGGTAGGCTGCTACTCATCGGTGCTGAAATTCCGGTTACTCCAATTCCGACCCCGGCTCGGGAAAGCGATCCGTCTGTGTATATGTGGGCATGGGTTGGGTAGTCCGTGCCTAGCAGTTCGGCTATTGTTCTCTTCAGCGCTGCAGAGTTATCTCCAGCCTTGAACCTGCTTTTTATCCGACTATCGATTTTTGGTGGAGGTATGCGCCAACTTTTGTCTCCATACCAGTGGACCTTGGCCACTGGGGGGAGCTCCGAATTGGCAGTCATGCGGAGGAGTCTGTTCCCCTCATCGAGGAGAAAGATCCTGTCATTTCCGGAGGTCATTGCGGTAAAGGCAGCGGCTTTCGTTGCAATTGCTGCGGTTATACGATGGCGGAAGGGCAGAATACCCGCTTTGATGCATGCGGCATCGGCGGGCGTTGACGGAAGAAGACCGGAGACAATCCGAACGTAGGTGTTAAAAGTTGGTGCTAGAATCTGCACGAGCTTTTCGGTGGCGATGTACGTCATCTCAAGACCGTACAGTAGGCGACTATCGATGACGGCTCTTGCAACCTGGAAACGAGTGTCACGATTGTTAGACCGGTGGGGGCGAGAGATAGTGCGGATCAAGTTGATCCTACTGCGGCAGTTGTTCTTGATCGCCTTAAAGTGCTGCTCGAAGTTGAGGGACCGGTCAACAAGTACCCCCAGAATACGGACCGTCTTCTTCAGTGGTATGGGTTGGCTTTGAACTTTAATAGGTGGCCCGCTGACACGGTGCGGGATGGATACACGTGGCACCTTGACGCTTTTGGTGGCCGAAAGCTGGAAACCTACCGCGCTGGCCCACCTGGCTACAGCGGAGACTGCTGCCTGGGCCTTGATCCTGTTGCGTGCTGCTGTTGGGCCGGTAGTTACGATAAGTACATCGTCTGCATACACGAAAATGTAAACATTTTTCGGCAGTCCTCCGAAAACTCCGTTCATGGCCACAAGGAAGAGGGTAACGGCGATAACTGAACCTTGTGGGACACCCGTCTCTTCTCTGAAAAGCTGGGACCTCGTGTTGCCAACTGCGACTCTGAAAGAGCGATCGGTCAGGAAATTTTTGATGAAGTGGACCATGGGTCCACACAGCCCCCAGTTGACAAGCTGCTCTAAGACGAGGGGCGTCCACGTCCTGTTGAAGGCCTTCGATATATCCAGCGAGACGATCTCGGTGTGGAGACCGCTATCGTTGGCACTCTTGAGGACCTCCCCTAATGTTGCAAAATAAGTTGACGTTCCGTACCCTTGACGAAAGGCGTGCTGTCGATGGTCTAGCAGGTTTTCGGCTTCAAGGAAATGCTTTAGCCTCCTGTTAACCATTCGCTCCAGGACCTTGGCCATACAGCATGTCAAGGCTATTGGCCGGAACTTGCTAGCTTCACGGGTTGTTTCATTGGCTTTTGGGATGGGAATGACTAAGCTCTCTTTCCACGACGCTGGATACGAGTTGGTGAGCTTGTTTTGAGCTTGTTGAAAAGCTCCAGCATCCGTAGCTGGCCTGACGTTGGTAACCTCTTGAGTAGAGGGTACCCGATTTCGTCGGGACCCGCCGAATTTCCGTTGCTGCAGCGGAGGGCATGCTGCAATTCCTGCCAGAAGAATGCCTGGTTGATGTCCGAGTTTCCAGCGTCAGAAGAAATAGAAAAATTTGCAATGGATGACGTCGAAGGCTTAGCTTTCCGCTTGGATTCGTCTTGGTACTTCTCGATGGCTGCGAGATCGGCAAAGTACGAGCCGAGTTCGTCCGCTACAATTGCAGGGTCAGAAACAGCTTTACCGTTAATCTGTACGTGGAGCGGTGTCATGTGCCGTTTCCCACTGAGGGCGTTGACTTGCCTCCATAAGTCGGCCGAAGACTGTGACGAATTCATTCCTTCCAGAAAGTCCATCCAGCTGGTTCGTTTGGCGACACGGATTTCTTGCCGGCATTGATTGTGCGACTCATGGTAGTGACGGAGAGCGTCCTCGCGGTCGGGATGTCCGATAGGAAGGCGCTTTACACGGCGAAGTGCTTTACGCCGGGCTTTAACGGCTTTCCTCGTATCTCCATTCCACCAGCGTAGCGCTTTTCGCCCCGGAACGCTGCTGGTCTTTGGCATGGTTGCTGTTGCTGCTTCGTATACCACTTCTGAAAAGTTTTCAATGCTGTTCGGATTACGCTGTAGTAACAAGGACTGAAAGGCTTCACCATAGCTATCCCAGTCCGCTTGTTCATAGCGCCATCGGGGCCTCCGTGTTGTCATCGGGAAGATGGCGGTCGAAATTTGAACTTTGATGGGGTAGTGGTCACTACCATAGAGATCAGTGTTCGCGCTCCACTGAGTTTTTCCGACCAAGCAGCGGCTGACAGCAGAGACGTCGATGGCAGAAGTATGCCGCCCGTTAAAGTACGTGGGCATACCGTCATTCAGGATCACCATGTCTTTCTTCTCGAAAATATCGACCAGGGTAACACCTCGAGGGTCGGAGCGGGGGCAGCCCCAGCTTGGGTGGTGCCCGTTCAGATCCCCAACCAGGATACGCGGTTCCGGTAGTTTAGCTATGGCTTCGCTGAGTTGATCGTACAGATTTGGCAGCCGTCCGCATGGCAGGTATGCACATGCGACGGAGGTGTTCGCCGGTGCCGCCAGTTGGACACCATATCGACAACCTGGAAAGGTATCGTCTTCAAAACCCCGATGGCCACGGAGGCCGGAAGATTTCAAAACTTCTTTTGAGTTTTTTGTACTTCTTTACAGAACATATTTATTTTTTTTTGATCTTGCCTTATGTCCCGGTAACCATCCTGAAATTTATGGAAGTTTTCTGAAGGTCAAGAAATTTTCCTGAAGTTTTTGGAATATCTCCGAAAATATTGGATTATCCCCTAATTCTTCGGAACTTTGTAACGAGGTTACAAAACTATCCCATCTTTCATATTTACAATATGGCATCACTTATAAAACTAACTTGGAAACTTACGAATGATCTGTCAAACAGTTTGTGTTTTTTGGGAGTTTGTTTAGCCCACCGAAAAAATACGTCCGAGTCCGAGCCGAACCAACGAATGTCCTCGTGTATTGTGGCTACTTAAAGGGTAGAGTCATGATTGTTCCAGATGGGTTTGTCAAAACCTTTCCAGCAACGAAACAGTGAAAACGGCGATTATAGGACATAGTAAGGTGGCAAGTTCAAGTAGACATTAAATCAATCAAGTTGACGGTTGGATAGTAAGGCATGCCAGGCAGTGAACGTGGCGTAAAAAAATCTGTAAGTGGGGGTTTGTAGCATGGAAAATTAGGTTATACAAGGACCGTAACAGTGGTATTACTTACAGAACGGTAGAGTTTATAAATAGCTGCAGAAATACTAGCAACTTCGTAGTGTAAGGCTCCACCATACTCCAGGTCAATCCATCAAACGAAGGTCCTACCCTCAGGCCGTAAAATCCTACCGTCAACCTTTCAGTGGAAAGTTGTTTGATAACGAGCATAAAACCCCACCACCTCACCATGTCCAGTAAAAGAAGCCCACTAAGCCTAGCTAGGAATTAATAAATAACGTGGAAACGGTTTTGTTGATTTAAACTGCTTACCCTGAGTAAACCACGGAATTTGTGTGGTGCGAGGTTAGATTTGAAATAAATTTGGAACAATTAGTTTTCTTTCTCGTTAGTAGATCCCTGTTGGCAACGTGAGGAAAACCATTATAGAAATCCCCACTTGTCGATGATTAAAGTCTTTTCCCTGTTGGTCATTCCATTCGTTTTTTGGGTTCAGTCGAAGACATCATATCAAGAAGACTGGCAACTTTGCCAGGATCCAAGCAACAGATACAAAAGCGCTGCTCTTTAGTGAAGGTGGAAGCAAGACATAGAAAAATGAGCAAATACACAAACCCTTCTTCTGAGGATGTAATCTTTTCTATCAAACTCATTCGAAGCATTTACCTTTGAGCGGCAGATGACGCGATTGTACCTGTCTCATAGCGTTTGTATGGGAAAATGGAAGAGTTGCCAGTCTTCTTGATTTGCTGTCTTCGGTTACGCTTTTTTTCAAATAATTTAATCAGTAACTAAAACAATCCAGATCGATTAGTTGATTCGATAACAGAGACATTGAAAGATGTTGGCGGTAAACGGTCCATAAAAACAACTCTAAATTGAGTCGAATTTCACGCTTTTGTAATGAGGTTGTCCACGCAGCTGGCTCTCAACTTAAAACAATCGTCTTAGATTAAATATTATTCGTTTTAATGTTCGTTTTTTCTGTTACATATTATATTCTGTTCAGTAATTGACGAGGCTCGGTAGCTCAGTGGTTACCGTTTCTGCTTACTGAGCAGAAGGTCGGGAGTTCAATCCCAGGCCCGTCCCCTTCCTTGCAATTTTTCACTTTGCCTTATTCTATACCCACTAGATTTTAATGAAAACAAATTCTTCTTTAACACCGATCGCATCACTTACCACAGTGTGGGTCCTGATCTAAAAATAGAAATTGGATGAGTGCGTGCGCGTGTGTGTGTATGTGTGTGTGTTTGTGTATTATAATCGCTCTACCAAAAAACGATCCCTGCGTGTGCGTGCAACCTTTCCCCACATCCAACATCCCAGTGATTTCTCGTGGAAGCGCAGAGGATTTCTCGGTTTCCTTCACAGCGAGTACCACGTCAACACATTCCTTCCCATTCCCTAGTTGACCTGCATTCGGACACGGCCGGCGCTGGTATTGCTAAATATTAGATCTCCAGTTCTTACACACTGAGGATGAATGTTAGTCCCAAACATCATCTGTTGGTTCTCTGTGTAATTGCAGCTGATCTGGTAATAACAGAGCAGCAACCGTGGGCGGTCAAACTGATTTTTTTTTTTTTTTTTTTATTATATTCTGTTCAGTAATAACCACTAGATTGAATAAAATTGAAATATTCACAAAACCTAGTAAATTTTTACTCAGTTGTGAATTGCTTTCGATAGCCTTGTTTATAAATTAAGCTGTCAACTGCTAATCGCTCAATTTACAGTGTATTAGTCATGTCACTCGATGCGCTAGTGTCGGAGAAAATCGTGTCTTGAGGATAATGAAAGAGTGGATTAAATAAGCTAATTTATAATATTTTCTATCGGGCTTGATTGGATGAGTCTTCATCAAGTTTGAGTTTTTTCATAGTCGATTTAACGCTCTTGGGTCATTCGTGGCTTGTGTCCAGGGGTGAGATTTGAACTCGTCACTTTGGCGTGAGTGGTTTGGATGACGCCGGGGTCACTCCCTTTTTGGAGTAATTTTATTAAATCACTTCTTTTAAGAGTGCCCTGTTTAAATCAGCAATTTCTTGAAGCACAACAAACAAAGTTAGTTGAAATTTTGCTCAATGAAAGGATGGGTATTCGCTTTACCTACGGCAACATAAATCCACTTTAGTTTCAGTAGCGTTTGACTTTCACACAAATCTTCGAATTACTTCGGCTCGGTGGCGTGTTTTGGATTATCTCACATACAATGATACAATTTCACAATGTGGCGATTACAAGTGTTTGGTTTTAGCAGGCAATTCCATGGTACGGCAAATACGTCAACCGTCATCATCATCGCGAATTAGCAAAGCACAAAAACAACCAGCTCGTCTTACCACCATTCCAAAGCAAACCTGATCACAATTTCTGTAACTGCTGCTTCCACAAATCGGTCTACGAAGGAATCGGTAATGTCATAGCGATCGATTAAGCCTCCATCAATTTAGCTTGGAATGAATCGGCAGAACCACGGGTCTTGTTTTGTTCCGAGAAAACACCACCAACCTATTTCTGTGCATGTTCGCAGCAACAACAGGTCACCGCTCTAACGTTAGTTGATAATAATTGGATTTAATTAGAACATTGGACGGGGTGGATGGACAATATGGACAGTGTGCCAACTCAATTCAACCATCAGCCGGCATGTTAATTGTGTTGAAATGGAAATGGAAATGGAAATACGTACGTTTGGTAGCAGGCAAATTCTCGCTGAATATTGCAAAAGGACCAATGCTGGTGCGAACAACACGGCAGAAAACGTTATTGACACAAGAGAAAGTCGATGAGACTCCGAACCAGCTTGAATTAGCGCGAGATGGATGGAATTCCGGGGCGTTCGTGTTTGCGGTGATGGAATTTGGATACAACCCGATCCCGGAATGAAGCAATGCGCTGACCCGATAGGGGGAAAACGGTAACGGTCGATGATCTGCTGATTGCGAATCATTAATATTGCTGTCATGTGATGATTATGAGGAATGAGAATGGGATGAATGTGCAATAGTGTTCGACTGGTGCTGGTTTGAATTACGTATCATAGGCGGCTCCAAGGATCAACCAAAGGGCGGGCACTATCCTATTGGAAATGATTCGTGTTCATTCATGAGTTACTGTTTATGGCGCATTAAAGCAGTGCTGCAAAATATCAATATTAATACCTACAAAATGCTGAAAAATCCCAGTCGGCGCCGCCGGGATGTTCTGAGGCATAACATCTCTGATCACGCCTTCCTTTCGGAAGGGAAGTAAAGCCGGTTCACGGAGTTGATGGGTCGATACACACTTAGAAATATCTACTTTTACACGAGACGTAATCCATATTGGACGTAAATCATAGAACGTAAACACACATTTCATGTAAAATTAAGTGTTCTTAAGCTGAAACATCAGCTAGTCGACGAAGAGAACGTTTGATTGAATTGATTTCACGTTTCTTTCAACTGATTTTTATGCAAAAAGGCCCGCTTACATGTGTCGGTCTTAGGGAACCGAAATTTACATGATTTTTTAGCAGTGTGTAGGTGGGGTCCAGGTGTGGGAGCTGCCTTCCTGGCGTCGGTAGCATTGGTGCTCAGCACGAAAAACAAGATCGACGGAAAACAAATCAAGGAAAAAAAAAAGAATAATAGTTTGCATCGGTTAACACGATTTGTTTACATTTGTTACTTAGTACTTTTTGAAAAGTACTCGAGAACTATACCACGTGTACGTCAAATCGTACTGTTGCCTTCATGCTTCATACACGCTCGTTTATTTTTACTCTAAAGTGAGTAACTTCTACTCAGTTTGGTATTTTAAATAAAAATTTCAAAAACTGAGTAACATTGATTTAGCAAACTGTGTAGCCACAGACAAACAGACATAACTCTCGCAAGTTGTTCATCGAACAAGCATTTAACGGTCGATTTAAAAGTATCGTAGTTGGTAGTACCACCACCTGTGGCGCGCATAGTCAATTCCCTTGCGTTTGACGTTTACACACTACCGCCATCTTTTCAGCGTACTACCCACCACAGTGTACTCAACAGATGGCGGTAATGTTTTAGCGACGATGTTTTACAGTGAGAAATATTCAATGTGTTATGTCTGTTGGTCTGTGGTGTAACATTTACTCTGTTCATCTTAAATCAATGATTACTCAGCTTAGAGTAACCATCAAAAAATACTCATCGTGCATTTGTCAAAGAGTTACCAAATGTTCGTAGTCCCCGTTTTGTCTTCAAACATGAAATTCCTATAGATATTATAATTTTAAATTGTAGAATCAACATCGACGAGCATTGCAGCATCTTCGGAAACCAACTATTTCGAAACCAAACAGGAACCATTGCAGAACAAAGAGGATGTGTGGATTTTGCAGCAGAAGGAATTTTTGGACCTGGCAAAAGAGGGCATTAGGCAAGATGCCAATCAACTGTTGTGTTGGGTCGGGTGACGTTCGAATGATCTCCATGTCTTGAGCAATTCAATCGCCAGCATTTCTTTGCACTTCATATCAACAAGCAAGAAGGTAGATTTCTTTAAACTGATTTTGTGATCGATGATTTGTAGAAAGTTCGAATTAACTTTCATTTCAGGAGTACGAAAAATTCCCTGTCGGCAAGAGGACTGGTGTACCAATGTTCTCCATATGCGAAGTCTTCAAAATTAATGGTATCTTTGCAATGTAACGAGATATAACCTTAATGTTATTATTTTATCTTCTAATAAATATGTTTACTTTTCTCACATTCATTAAATGACAATTCAAATTACTCATTTTATATACCGATATATTTTACAAGAACTGAGTAACATTCACTCAGTTTTGCTAATTTCCCGAAAACCTGAACACAGTAGAAGTTACTCTGAATTTGACAAATGCATCCATTACTCAAAAGTGAGTAACTTGGGTTTACTCTCTTTAGCGTAGTTTCACTTTTACCGAAAGTGAGTGGATTTCTACTCACTTTAAAGTAAAAATGACTGAGCGTGTAAGGAATAAGGGCACCCAAGACAACAAAACGATATTATGATGTAAGCGTGCACTTATATCATACATTTTAATGAGTGAAAGGGCGCTTATTTTTTTCAGTTTGGTGAGAAATGTGTGTCGTGAACTGGGAATAACGGCTTTATGAAGCTGCCGGGTTGCTGATCGTCAGCTGAAATGAGAGTCGGAATTATGTTTGAATTGAAAAAAAAATGATAACCTACCTAACTACGAGTATAACTAAGCCTAACGTGCTAGATCACGTATGATCTGATGAGTTGATCTCAGACAAGTGTCCTTTCCAGGATAAAAACTCTCTGTTCTTCTAATGTCTGAATTCCAGCTAGGAGGTAGATCTCAGAATTTCTAGTTCGCGGGGGACTGTTTAGGATCATCCTAAGAATCTTTTTCTGGATCCTTTGGAGTTTGAGGTGATGGCATTTGGCGCAACTCTCCCAGATTGGCATACCGTGCTCGATTACGGGAAGGATGATTTGATTGCAGACAGCAAGCTTATTTTTCAGGGACAGGGTAGAGCTCCTGTTGATGAGCGGATACAGGGATCTTATCAGGATGTTACACTTGGTTTTCGTTTTATCAACGTGCTCCCTGAAAATCAGCTTGCTGTCTAGTGTTAAGCCGAGGTAGACTACCTCTTTCGACTATTCTACCACTGTGCCGATCTTTTTATTCTCCAACGGAACAAGTCTAGGAGATTTAGAGTGTGGAAATATGATGACCTGGGTCTTTGCCACGTTGATACGAATCTTCCAGCTGTTGAAATATTCAGACAGGACGTCCAGGCCTCTCTGAAGTTTGGCAGTCAGAGCTCCGATGACCCTACCCTTGTAGACGATGGATGTGTCATCTGCAAACAGAGACAACGATCCACCATCAGGGAGAGCCGGCATATCGGAGGTGAACAGGTTGAATAGAATGGGGCCAAGGATGCTTCCTTGTGGAACCCCAGCACCGATGTTGAAAGCATCCGATGTGATGCCATTCAGAGAGACTCGGAACATCCTGTCCGATAGATAGTTATTAGAAGATTGGAAGACCGTAGTGCTGCAATTTGAACACCAGATCATCATGCCAGACATTGTCGAACGCTTTTTCAACGTCCAACAACGCCAAGGCAGATGTTTTCGACACAGACTTGTTCCGTCTGAGAATGTTTGTTAACATTTGCATTTAAAAAAAATGGACAACAATTGTCAATTTTTCATGGGTTTACCATCACCCGCACTGACGAAACTACCCATGCAGCATCAATCATAGTAACCCATGAGTCAGCAGACAAAATTTGACAGCTCTATCAGTCGAACTCTAACCGTGATGGCAAAAACAGTGAACGTATTCAAAAGTGTGCGCGTTCAAAGAACGGCACCCCGCCGCATGGAAAACGGACATCGTGCGGCATTTTGTCACTTTGTGGACGCCGGCTACGCCCGTTCCGGCATCTAAAACATCTTGGCACTATTAGACAACAATCAGATCATCGAAAAAAAAAGCCCGGTTTCGGACGGCCGACGATTCTGAGCGACAAGAAGCTCCAAAGGATGTTGAAGAGGAAGACCGAGGGTAAAGTGGCTACATAGCTACGTGCGCTTGGCCGGGAGGTCGGTGTAACCGGCCAAACAGTGAAAAAGTACCTGGCGAACATGAACATACATGTCAGGAAGAGGAAGTCATGTCCACTGGTTTCGGAACTGCAGGCAATGACGCAGCGGCAGCGGCTGAATAAGATGGTCAACTCGTTTTTCCCGGTGAATCGCGACGTGGTGGTGGTGATGGACGACGAAACCTATCTCACCCTGGAGGGCAACGATTGGCAGGGCACTTCGTATCTTACTTCCCCCACGAAGGAAGTGAGCTCCGAGGTGAAGTTCATTTCACACACCAAGTTCCCCAAGAAGGTGCTGCTGTGGCTGACAATCAGCGAGAAGGGGATGTCAAAGCCGCTCTTCTTTCGCTCCGGACTGGCCGTGAACGGGGAAATTTGTAGTACGAAATGCCTACCGGAAGTTGCGTCGTTCATCAAGAAATACCATAAGGGCAAAGACGCGGTGTTCTGGCTGGATCTGGCGTCGGCCCACTACTCGAAGCGATCGTTGGAGGAGATGGAGCGGCTGAATATCGATGTAGTACCCAAGTCGGCGAACCCGCCCAACGTCCCCCAGCTGCGTACCATCGAGAAATTCTTGGCCAACCTGAAGCGTAAGATCTACTCCAACAATTTTATCGCTAAAACTGAGGAGGAATTGTTAAATAAAACGAAGAAAGAACTCAAAAACCTGCCTACACGCATATTTCCTTCGGCATCGTAAATGTTCCGGTTAACTGCCGGAAGGCCGCTCGCAAGGGCGTAGAATTTTTTTGCAAGTAAGCTTAAATAATTACCTTTCATGGGAAATTTATCAAAAGAAATTATCTGTCTTAGCTTTTTTTTTATCACCATCCGAAAAAAGTCAATTTTTTTTTAAACAAACGTTACTCGTGTCAGCTGGTGGACGGTTGAACGTCCTTTCCGAAAACCAAACTGTTCCTCGAGTAACAAGTTGTTTTCTTTGGCAGATGTTAGGAGCCGGTGGTAGACTGCTCTTTCGAACAGTTTTGATAACCCTGAGAGAAGGCTGATTGGTCGATAACTTGAAGGAGAGGACGGATCCTTCCCAGTTTTCCGGATGGGTATGACTTTAGCTGACTTCCAACACGAGGGGAAGTAGCCAAGATGGTTGTAGAATGTGGAACTCAAGGGTTTGAGTTCCAGATTCAGGATGTTATCGATATCTGGGGCTCTCATGTTTTTAGATGATTTGATATAGGCCAACAGGTCGTCAGCCGCAATCTCGGATTCCTCGGGAAAAATATTAGGAATCTGATGGAGGTTGGTTGCATTTACAGCAACCTCAGCTTCGTGAGGGCTGACGATGTTTTGTCCGAGATTATGGGAGCTGACGAAGTGTTGACCTATCGCGGCAGCCTTCTCTTCAGGAGTTATCAGATGCACCACTGGGTCGCCGGGACTATCCAGTGGGGTCAGAGGTGCAATGGGTCTTGGCTTATTTTTAAGGATTTTGGTTAGTTTCCAAAAGGGTTTTGCAAAATCTGGGAGAGAGTGGATCCTGTTAGTCCTGATTTTTGTTAGGCGATTACAGAGGGTCTTCAAGACAGGCAAGCCAGAACGCTGATATTGCCTTCGAATGAAGTTTCGGAGTTTAATGAGATTTTTGCTAATTCTATCAAGGTTCAGCTATACACCTGTCTGGATACTGGCATGTGTTGTTCCCTGGCCCGGGATATCGCCTCCTCGATGGAATGCAGACACCGGTCAACATCTTCGGGTGTCTCCCGAAGGACACCGTAGTCGACAGTGGAGTTGACACTGTGTTGGAACTGATCTCAGCTGACGCGATGGTAGTTGCGTCGGGAAGCTTGGAATCGGTTGACTGATGAGTCCACATATGCCCCCACCGGCTAGTGGTCCGAACTCAGCCCTTGGTGGGTCACAGGTTGCGAGATGTTGTCTCCCATGTTGCAGACGAAGATGTCGATGGTGGAGTGTACGCCAGACCGGCTCAAGCAGGTGGGAGCGTCCGGCGCTAATATGGTGTAGTGAGCCTCTTGCAGGTCGTCATTCAGGATTGTGCCGTTTTGGTTGCGTCGACTGTTGCCCCAAGCCTGGTGTTTAGCGTTCAGGTCGTCAGCGATGATGTACTTCTCACGGCGTCGAGTTAGTCTGATGATGTCTCTCCGCAGGTCTGCTTCCGACCCGTCCCTGATGGTGACTTGTTTGGGACAGTAGGCCGCAATGATGGTAATAGGGTCGACAGGAGTGGAGACTTCCACACCCACCGCTTCGATCATCTTCAGCTGGAAACTCGGTAGCAGTCGAGAGCTGGTCCGGTCTAGCCTTACGAGTCGAAAATCGGGGAGGTGAACATTTATCTCCGGCTTCAGGTGTGTTTCGGTGATGACGGCGATGTCAATTGAGGAAATCAACGAACTCAATGATTTTGCTCTTGACCGAGCAAGCGTTCCAGTTGATCTATTTTGATGGCTTCACGGTCCATACTTTTGCACGAGGGACATAACTGCACGAGACTGTTCAGGTAGTGTCTTGGTGGTGCGCAAGATTATGATCACCTCAGTCACGAGGATCACTAGTTCGTCGCTTGTGAGTGGAGAATTGTCTTCTGACTCACCTGACACAGCACGGGCGTACGATAATCTCGGGGCAGTAGAGCCATGGCTCGGCTGGGCCGCAGCGGCCAAAATACCACGACCAAACGACCGACTTAAAACAGCGAACGACACGAGATAGTGAGCGAAAAGAAAATCTGAGCTTTGAGTGTGACACACTCAAAGCTCTTCATAAAGGGATTCCGTTAAGAGGTTCGACAAATTTAAAAGATTGGATAAAATCTGGTTGTACAGCTTGATGGTCAAACAGAGAAAATCATGAGCTTAGCGACCACAGGTACCTCGTATTTATACCCCATCTAATTTCCCTTCTTTTTACCAATCACCAATCACCAATCTCCATCACCCAGGAGAATTTCCCTTCATTAGGCAAAATAGGAATTCTCTGCTTCCAGATAAGGTCATACCGAATGTAAGGTAGAGGTTCTCAAGAGGGCTTATCGTGATTCAAATTTTAAATATGAATTCATCATTAGCATTTATTTTATTTTTCTTTATTTATACAACCAAGCTTTAAATTGATGTGTTATTTAAAGATATTAAATTTATTGAGCATGTTATTTGGTCTTGTACATTATACTGTGTTGCCAGATCTGAATTACGTAAATCCCTTAGGGCCCGAGGAAAGCAACCTGCTACACCTGTTAGAGACGTTCTAGCTAGCCACGATCTCGAATATATGAAGTTGATTTACAATTTTCTAAAACGGACCGATTTGAGAATTTAAGAGTCTTTAGAAGTTTTTTTAATTGATGTGTCAGTCCTCTCATCGTTCACCCAACAAAGTCCCTTTTTGTGTTTCGTTCTAGTTGTCTCATCAATTGTCCATTCTCCTTTCGAGATTCAGAGCACTTGTCCGCACTGCAGTGCTTATTCCACGTTCATTCACCAATGCAACGGCGATGGAGGTTAAAACGACAATTCACCCCCATGTACCTTATTCCAAGTCCACACCCAACCTTGTGAAAAATTGTTGTCCTTAACCTCAAGTAAGCCGCGAGTATTCGGTCCCCGTTCTACTAACTTTAGTAATAAGAAATATTGCTATTATACATTGAATTACGGCTCCGTAAAGCTAACGCAATTGAGCCTTTACAAATTAATGATATTATATAAAAAAAATAAGTCGTGTGGCTTTGCAGGGAAGCGGACGAGTGAAAGAGAGCTCGACTTTGTTAGTTTTTTCTTTCATGAAACACATCAACCGAAATGTTGATGTCATGCCGTATATGACGGGAAATGAAAATATATAGTAAACGCGAGAAGATTATACGTAATATGTTTAATTTATCTGTCACTCAAATATTTATCAAAAAAAAAAGTTTTAAAAACGGGACATAACACATCTATCTATCTATATATATAAAAATGAATTTCTGTCTGTCTGACCCTAATAGACCCTAATAACTGCTGAACCGATCGGCGTGAAAATTTGTATGCAGGTGTTTTTGGGGCAAGAAAAGGTTCTTATGAGGGTTTGAGACCCCTTCCTCCTCTGTAAGGGGGGGGGGTTCCGATATAAATGAAACAGAAATTTCTGCATAGCTCGAGAACTAATCAAGCAAATGGAACCCCCTTATATAAAGGGGGGGGGGGCATATACAATATAGCATGCTTTTTATTTTTAATTGGCGCATAAAATCACGCTAATATTGAATCCCGAGCAAGGCCGGGCACACTCAGCTAGTCTATATATATAAAAATGAATTTCTGTCTGTCTGTCTTTCTGTCTTTCTGTCTTTCTGTATGTCTATCTGACCCGTATGGACTCGGAAACTGCTGAACCGATCAGCGTGAAAATTTGTATGTAGGGGTTTTTGGGGCCTGGAAAGGTTCATATGATGGTTTGAGACCCCCCCCCCCCATTGATAACTCTGAACAGCCTTGGGAAAATATCAAAAATCAAATCTCACCACTGCCCAATATCACGCTTGATTTTCGCAGACAAAAATCAACAAGCAAACAACTGCGATTGATTTTGCAAGCTGTGATATCACAGCTCGGAATATCAAGCTAACAAAACTCACTAGCTTCAAATCTCCCACACAAATGAAACAGAAATTTCTACATAACTCGAGAACTAATCAAGCAACTAGAACCAAATTTGGCATGTTGAGGTATAAGAAGATGGTCATAGGGGGTAGCCCCTTAGATATGAGGGAAGGGGAGGGGGGGCTACGTACAATATAGCATGCTTTTTTTTATTGGTGCATAAATTCAAGCTAATATTGAATCTCGAGCAAGGCCGGACACACTCAGCTAGTAATAAATTAACAGAGCAAGTGACAGTTTAGGTGAAAGGAATTGAAAGCCAAAATCAGACTTCGTTCAACTCGAAAATCAACGGCACTTCCATTGAAAGGCGGTAGCAAAGCAACGACGAGAAAATCCACAGCCAGCCTGTCGTTCTAAGTGTGCTTCTCTTTAATATTCGTTTTGTGCTGATAGTCTAGGAAGACATTATAGAAATGATGCGTTAAACACGATGTAGGTATGAAAGAAACCAAACTGGAGTTCATTTTGTGCTTCAAAATTGGAAAAGCAGGTATCCATAATGAGAATATTTGGGCTCATTTGATTGGGCTGGGCTTTTGAACTACTATTTGGCGATGCGTTGTTCATTTCATCCTAGCCTTTAACCAAAAGGCTATTCGAGTGAACTTGCTAGGATAAATGACGGCAGGCAGTGACTGGTTTTAGCAGCCAAAATTGAAATGAAAATAGGTATCACTGTATTTTCTCAAACGATTCCTTTAGATTTTAGATTTAAATTTTAGACTTCCAGCTTCAGTCTGATTAGATTTTTACGACTGAGCAAACGCATTAGATTTTTCATTAAATGAAACACACGCACAATAGCGTAACGATCTTCGATAAATTCTATAGTTTATACCAGTTCAAATAGAACTCTCCGCTGCCATGCCTTGTGCTTCCATCCAGAATAATGCGATAGTAGCTGAATTGAAAATTGAAAATCATCATTGAACCTTGCGTAGCACTTTGAGCTCCACGGACTGTCCACACAATCCTAGAATCCTGCTTGTCATTAGTTGCCACTTGCGTGCCTCTCGGTCGAATCTTCCATAGCTCCAGGCAGCTATGGGACTGACAACAGCTGAGTGCACTTCTGGGAAGTAGCCTCGTCTCCCCCTAGCAGCGCTGAACAGCACGAATCGAATTTGATGGAATTCTCGACCGAGAGGAAAATTAATAACAATGATTCGTAGCGCGCTGTTGGCTGCAACACTTGCGAGAGCCATCATTGCCACCAAGGTTGCAAAGACTCATTTCAGCTAAAATAATGTTTTTCGGAATAATAAAACCAAAA
Organism: Ochlerotatus camptorhynchus; assembly: GCF_037179485.1. Taxonomy (NCBI): domain Eukaryota; kingdom Metazoa; phylum Arthropoda; class Insecta; order Diptera; family Culicidae; genus Ochlerotatus; species Ochlerotatus camptorhynchus. Next base: position 1,658,638 of record NW_027040729.1, on the reverse strand, counting down.
GATGGTATGATGGCATGTTCTACTTGTAACTTACAAGAAGAGGTTACAAAGTATGCGTTGGAAACATAAAACCTGTAAATTTTGCTTTCTATGAGTCACAATCAGCGATTTGCTGATCGCTGAGTGAGTGAGTGAGTGAGTGAGTGAGTTTGTGAAAAATCGCTGATTGTGACTCTCATGAAGTGAAATAAACAGGTTTAAAATGTCAAACACATTCTTTGCAACGTCTTCTTGTATCCTACCAATTCAAAATTTGATCATGGCATCTAATTATTTCATAATTTAGAAAAACATTGTTTTAGCTGAAATGAGTCTTTGCAACCTTGATTGCCACTAGCCATCAACGTCGATGTCCTGTTGTTGGGCTGTCTAATATGTCACCCTGCTAACGAGTATAATGGTGCAAATGAAAAGCGAGGATTGATAACGCGATGCACGTGAGTGACTATTCTATTAGTAGTGCATACACACATACACACACGCACACATGAACACCGGAATCGAACTACCAGCGACCGGTCCAGGAACGTTGTCAACGAGCGACGGTGTACGGGGACCTATACACTGATTGCTTCCGTTGTTGGTTCCGTGTTCTTGCTGCTTGGTGTCAAAGATGAGCTCGCGCCGGGGATAGCGAGCCTATTGGAAATTAAGGGTAACTCAAGCCTGTAAACATTACACATGGCTACATGAAATTAATCAGCTGCCATTAGGGTGTCCGCCGGGTACTCGTTCGGACATTAATTTTAATTACGGAAACTAGATCCTACCTTCATGTATGATGGGGCTCATCATGTCAGCTTTATGCACCAGTAGCCATAACGTTACATCGAGTTGGGAGCTACAGAAATGTACCACTGTTTGCATAATTTTATAATTGTTCACATTCAGCCGAGGAAATTTGTTTTCGCAAATTTCCTGGTGATACATTCCAGCTGGCAGTTTGGTTATTTGACCATTTTCACCACCTTATCGATTGACCATTTGAAATGTATAAATTGATTTGAATGTGATTTGTTTTGTAAAAGTCATAAAATAGGTATAATAATTGGAAAAAAAAATTCAATTTCAAGCTTTTGATGAGTTCCAATAATAAAACAATCGCACATCGACGTACCATTCCGATGGCCGTTCTTTCAATGATCAAATCCCCATCCCATGGCGAAGTGGTATCGAATGAGTAACCAATAAACAAAATTAAAATTGTTATAGCCCATTCTGCCACCCACCGTCAACCGAGGGGTCATCCACAAATTATGTAAGGGTTTTTGAGTGATTATCAAACTTCCCGTAGCTCTTGAACTATACCAGATAGAACGGTTCAGTCTTCAGCAAATTTGTTCAGCTGGACGATATCCATCTTTCAGTCCAGTTTAGTCCAGAATTTTTTTCTAGGTGGCACCAGAGTACATATAAATTTCTTCCATTGATAACTCAGAATCAAGGCCAGATAGATGTTTCCTATCTTCTGCAAAGTTGTCCAAATGGAAGACACCCGTTCAATAATGAACATTTTAGGTGGGAAAGTTCATCTAGTGATAACTCAAGATCGAGATCAGATAAAAGTTTCCTGTCTTCAGTAAAGTTTTTCAAATGGACAAGACCCGTTCAGTAGTGAACAGTTTTATTAGAAATTGAGTCACTTTGTAGCGCCATAGTACAAATAATGTTTTTGTAGTGATAGCTCAGAAAAACCCGATAGAAGTTTCCTGTATTGAGCAAAGTTTTTGAAATGGACGACAGCCGTTCAGTAGTGAACAGTTTTGTTGAAAACTGACTCACTAGGGGGTGCCAGAGTACAAATAAAGAGGATAAATGGACGGAACCCGTTCAGCAGAGAGCAGTTCAATTGGGAATCGACTAGTTAGAGAAATATAGAGAGAGTTGTGTAAAGATTTTTTCATATTGATTAGTTGTTTATCTGGATAAGACCATTAAGGCAGTAAATAGTTTAGTTGCGAATGGACTTGTTAGGTGACGCCAAAGTAATTATTTTAGTGATTACTCCGAATCGTGACCCGATAGACGTTTTGTGTCATTGATAGTTATTCAAATAGCAGCGATCCATTGGTTGTGTTCCACAATACTCGGTTTGCGGCTGCCGCTCTCCATCCTCGGTCATGCCCAATGCTCGCTAGATCACGCTCTACATGGTCCGTCCATCGAGCTCTCTGCGCTCCACGCCTTCTTGTGCCAACCGGATCAGTAGCAAACACCAACTTTGCAGGGTTTTTGTCCGGCATTCTTGCAACATGCCCTGCCCACCGCATCTTTCCGGCTTTGGCCACCTTCTGGATGCTGGGTTCGCCGTAGAGTGCAGCGAGCTCGTGGTTCATTCTTCGCCGCCACTCACCGTTCTCCTGCACACCGCCGAAGATCGTCCTTAGCACACGTCGCTCGAAAACTCCGAGTGCTTGCAGGTCCTCCTCGAGCATAAACCATGTCTCGTGTCCATAGAGGACCACCGGTCTTATTAGCGTTCTGTACATGGTACATTTGGTGCGCGGGTGAACCTTTTTTGACTGTAGTTTCTTCTGGAGCCCGTAGTAGGCACGACTTCCACTGATGATGCGCCTTCGTATTTCACGACTCACATTGTTGTCAGCCGTCAGTAAGGATCCAAGGTAAACGAATTCCTCCACTACCACGAAAGTATCCCCGTCCATCGTGACATTACTTCCTAGACAATTCCTGTCATGTTCGCTTCCGCATGTACTTTGTTTTGGCGGTTCCGCATGTACTTTGTTTTTGACGTACTCACCACCAGTCCGGCCTTTGCTGCTTCGTGTTTCAGGCGGGTGTATAGTTCTGCCACCGCTTTCTTGTTTTTGAGCTGCTGAATGGTATTCTTAACTTCCTTCAGCGTGGGAGTTGGGTCAGTTCCGTCCTCTGCTGCACTGACGTAGTCGTTTCCTCCATTGCGCTGGTCTCCCGTGCCTACGTTCTCCTCGCCATTCAGGTGCGCCTCGAAGTGCTGCTTCCACCTTTTAATCACCTCAAGTCCGTCCGTCAAGAGGCTTCCGTCCTTATCCTTGTACATTTCGGCTCGCCGCACGAAGCCGTTGCGGGATACGTTGAGCTTCTTGTAGAATTTCTGTGTTTCTTGGAAACGATACAACAGTTCCATTTCCTCGCACTTCGCTTCTTCCAGGCGGCGTTTTTTTCTCCCGAAAGATGCGGGTCTGCTGTTTCCGCTTCTGTTCATACACCCAACCGAGGGATGTAAGATTCGCTTACAATTATGTGGGATCCATCATCAGAGGATGTTAGTGGAGACCGCATGAACCGAGGATGCGATATACCTAGCTGCGGTCCAATGCAAGAAAATTGGAGACCGAAAAATCTAGAGTGTATTAGTGAGGTAAATTAGTTATGTCGAAAAAATAGGAATCCGATTGCCGACTGAACTCGAACCAAGAACGCTTCGATTATCAGACCTGTGCTTTCTCCACTGCTCTCTCCATGCTCCTGAATATGGATAGCCTAAAAGCAAACATGAAGTGCTCATTTTCTCGCATACTCGGCTTCGTATGCTTTGTCTGCTGGAGAGATTCGAGGCAAGTGTGTGCGTCGTTCTACAATGTTCTACAATGTGCGTCGTTCTACAAGCTTAAGGTACGTTTAGACTATCTGATTTGTTGGTCTGATTTGAGCGGACTGCTCGATAATTTTGTCGGATGCAATGTTCGAATACGTTCACACTTTTTCGACATGATGATCAGATTTGACGTTTGATTTGTCGAACGTAATAGGTTTGTGGTTAATTTTCATTCGACTCATTCAGCAAAATAGCCGCAAGTGAAATGAAAATATTGATTTTTTTCTTCTAAAATTGCATGGATTTGATTTGTGTTTTGATGGCATCCAGCAGCAAAGTAAACAGATTTCACTATTCACGACTATTGACTGATTTTTATTTTCCAGTGTGTTTGGCCGTCAACAAAACAATACCAAGTATTATACACACTTAGTTTTTTTTCTACCGAGCTCGGCTGTGCAAATCTCGGCAAAAAAAAAGGTTTCACTGAGATCTCAGCAAACATTTCATTTGTTTGCTGAGTCTCGGATAATGCTTAGCTGAATCTCAGCAAACAAATGAAATGTCCTACTAAGATTTTTTTAGAGCTTCAGAGAGATTTGGAGATCTACCGAGAAATTTGCTGACCTTCAGGGTAGTACGTAGATCTTGAGAACAGAACTGCAAAACTTCAGAAAATTTTACAGAAATTAAAAGAAATTTGCAGAAATTCAGAAAAATTCCCAAGATAGATCGTAGATCTTCCGAAAAATGTTCAAAGAAATTTTCAAAACTTCAAGCAAGGTTAAATGTTTTCAGATCAATTTATAAAACTATAAAGGAAATTTTGGTAAATATTCAAGGAACTTCGCAGACCTTCAGAAAAGTCCAAGAATCTACAGAAGTTTATACTGAAAAATTATTGAACATCAGAAAAGTTCGTAGATTTTCAGAACAAAGCTAAAGAATTTTGGAAAAATCACAAGAATGGTCATAGATCTTCAGATAAATTTTTGGACCTTCAAGAAAGAGTGCAGATTTTTTAATGGATCTTCAGTGAAATTTGCAGATCTTCAGGGAAGTTCAGTTGTTTAAAAACATATTTATACACACTTAATCTACCTCGATAAAATCTCCAACAGCCGATTACCTCTGCATTTAGTTTTCCTGATATCTCCGCAAAATATCTGTTTGTTAGCTGATATCTCAGCAAAATGTTATTTGTTAGCTGAGTCTCGGCAATTGTTTTACTGAATCTCAGCAAAATAAATTACATAATCACTCGGCTGTTGGAATCTCGGCGAAAAAAATTAAGTGTGTACGATTTCAGGGAAATTTATAGATCTTGAGAGAAACATTTAAAACTTCAATGAAGCTCAACTAGTTTCAGATAAATTTTGAGATCTTTAGGTAATTTAGAAGATCTGCAGGGACACCTTCTGAGACACTCAGGGATTCAGTGTTTCAGAAAAGTACTTCAATTCCAAAAACAAATCTCAGCAAAGTACGAAAGTCCAAGATTTTGCAGAACTCCATAGAAGTTGGTAATAGATAGATCTGAACTTCAGAAAAATCCATAGACCTTAAGAGAAGTCTGTAGAACTTCAGGAAGTTCGTACATTTTTAGAAAAAAAATGCAAAACTTCAGCAAAACTCAAAGAACTTCTGGAAATTTCACCGATCTTTAAAAGTATTTCCACAACTTCAGAGAAATTCAAATATTTTCAGATAATTTTTAGAGCTTTAGTGAATTTCAAAGAATTTCAGATAAATGTGCAGAACTTTATGGAAGTCCAAGAATCCACAAAGAAATGTACAGGACTTAAGAGAAGATCTACCGAAAAATCTGTATGGATTTTAAGTGAAATTTACAGAACTTCTGGGAAGTTCGCTGATCTTTATAGATATTTGCACCTCTTGAGAAAAATTAGTGGATCTTCAGAGAACTTCATTAAATTTCCGGGAAAGTCAAAAATTTCTAGATAGATTTTTTATGCTTAAGGGAATTGCGTAGATGTTCAGAGATATTTGCAGATATTAATTGAATCATGATTACCTACAGAGAAAATGATATAACTTTCGAAAAGTTCGTAGATTATTAAACATTTAGTGAACATCAGAGATAGTTTTTGATATTTAAGGATCTTAAATCTGCATGGATTCAGGAACTTTGTAAATTTTTAGAGAAATTTGCAGAACTTTTAAAGAACACACATGACTTCTAAGAAATCTGCAGAACTACAGAGAAATTTGTAGATCTTCAGGAAAGTTTGTTGATCTTCAAAGATATTTTACCAGAGAATAGAAATAAAACTTCAGGGACGTCCGAAGGTCTTCAGAGAAATATGCAAAATTGAGATTTTAACAGATATTTTCAGAACTCAAGGAATCATGTAGATCTATGGAGAACTTTTCCCACTAGCTTGTCGAAAGTTGGTATCGACATCCTGGCGAAGATTTGAAATCCTTTTTCGTATTAATATCGCAGTTCTTGAAGGACAAGATGAGCCAGATCTCTGCCGGTGCTCCTCGTTGTCCTACTCCACAAAGTTCACCTTCTCTTTCTCAATTTATTTAAAATAATAAAAGCAAATACGCCTGCCACAGCTAGAGCAATTTTCCGGTAATTCATTATGGAAGCATTTACTTTTGACTCCGGATACAAATTTTGTTTTGAAATCTAAATTGGCAATTCTTTCTACGTGTGCAAGCAGTGTGAACACCAGCTAACAGGGGGGTTCGACAAAGTGTGTCAAAAGTAAAATCGAGCAGATTTTTCATTATGGCGGCGGTCAAAATCAGACCAAGAAATCAGATAGTCTAAACGGACCTTTACTGGTATAGTCAAAAGCGTAGATAGAACACGAAATGAAAAAGACAAAAAACCATTACATCGCCTGTAAGGTCAACTTCTAACATTCGCTGCGATGTTCATGAACAGAGGATGATAGGAAACGGAACTAACATTCATTGTAATAGATTTTTAGTTTGCGTTTACCGTTCCACGTTCTGTTGGGTTCCATGCTGCAGCATTACCGCTCTTCTCCAAAATCGCTCTTCACTCCTCGTCGAACCATTCATTCCGTTGACTTCTTTCCACGTACCCGATGGTACTCTCGGCTGCGTCGGTGATGGCTGCTTTTACTGTACTCCAGCAGTCCTCTGGCGGGGGCATATCGAACTCGCCCTCCTCTGGCAACGCTGCCTCGAGATTCTGCGCGTATGCTAAGGCGACATCCGGTTGCTTCAGTCGCTCTAGGTTGTGCCGTGGCGGGCGTCGGTACCGTACATTGTTGATGACGAAAAGTTTTGCGCAGTTTGACAATCACCAGGTAGTGGTCAGAGTCGATGTTAGCGCCACGATAGGTCCTCACATCGATAATGTCGGAGAAGTGCCGTCCATCAATCAGAACGTGGTCGATTTGCGATTCCGTCTGGTGTGGTGATCTCCAGGTCTAACGATAAGGGAGGCTGTGTTGGTGCTACGTATGGCCATGTTCATGGACGCGGTGAAATCGATGAGTCGTAGGCCGTTCCCGTTCGTCAGCTGGTGGGCGCTGAACTTTCCAATCGTCGGTCTGAATTCCTCCTCCTAGCCAACCTGAGCGTTTAGGTCTCCTATGATGATCTTGACGTCGTGGCTTGGGCAGCGATCGTACTCGCGGTCAAGCTGCGCGAAAAATGCGTCCTTGTCATCATCAGATTCCAATCTTCAATAAGGGTTGATAAAATAGGATACATTCGTTCTATCGTAAACAGTTTAGTTCGAAATTCACTCGTTAGCTTGCACTACGGAGCGAAAATGATATTCAAGCCATAACTTCAGATCGAGTCTAAATAATAGTTGTTTTTATTCATCAAAATTTTAAAAATAGTGAACAGTTTAGATCAGAATTGACTCGGTAAATTATGCTACCGTTCAAATAGATTTATAGTAATCAAAGCTTCTTGACAACAGCACCGTCTTTGGGCAATTTTTGTAATATTTTGATTTTAATTTGCCTGACGCCCTTAATCCACCTTAAGGTTCCTGATGTGGACATTCTTTTTTTTTAAACTGGACAAGATCCATCTAACAGACTGATTATTATGATGCTGTTGGTTTGCGTGGGCAGCCTAAACTTTGCGAGGAAAGGACTTCCAAAGTCTTGTTAACAAAAACTGATAGGTCCTTTTCAATTGAGTAGGCTAAGAAAAGAGTCATGTCATGTCATGTCTTCCTTCGGAAGGGAAGTAAAGCCGTTGGTCCCGGCCCATGTGTGGCTGTGAATGGGTGCGATATCCTACGCAGGTGTGGAAGCTGCCTTCCTGCACATTCGATTGCAGTCAATGGATGGCAATCGATGTCCGTCAGTGATTGGCACTAGATTGCGGAACAGAGACCGACGTTAAATAAAGGAAAGAAGAAGAATGAACACATGAATAACACCGGTATGAGAAATGACTTTTATCTCTCCACAGTAGGCTTTTGAAAAAAAGTTTAATGAATTACTCTTGAATGCATTGGAGATATAGCTCAGATGGATGGGCGATGGTCTAATAATACACAAGTCACGAGTTTAATGCTGTTGTAAATAAGAGGTTTTTTTATGTTTTCGATCAACTTATTTTGAATTCAAGTCATCTAATATTAATAAATAGGGGAAAAGCTCCTATAGTTGCGGTACGTTAGAAGCGTTAGGTTCCTATAGTTGTGCATGGAGACTCAATATACAACTATAGGAACCTAACGCTTCTAACGTACCGCAACTATAGGAGCGTTTACCCTTATCATTTGTTTTTAAAACAGAAGTGAATCTGTTTTACATTTTAGATTCGGAATTCATACAGATATTTTGAACATTTTAATCATCGGTTGATTGAGATGAGAATCCATTTTAATGAAAGTCAATCATTTAAATTATGTTAATTGACAATTGAGGTGATTTTACGAGTCTTTCCTTGGACTGAACTTTTGCTGATGTGAGTGTGAATACGTGAAAATTGGAGATGCATAAGATTCCCAAGCGAGAAAATGCCCTTACATTGTTTGTCTACAAAAAGGAGTTGAGGCCTTTTCAATTGTTGGTCATGAATTGTATCCTGAATGTTTCTTGTTGTTCGTATTTGCCCACGTAGTCCCTCCGAATACTCAGTAATATTCTGGACTTGTGACATAGTTCAGGGCTTTCATGCTACAATGTTAGTTACCCAGGAGTATTTGATGAAGCTGTAGTCACATAAGAACTAATAGACTGTAATAAAATAGACACAAGAACTGAAAAAATAGAAAGATTTTGAGATTCAAACTTCGACCTTTCTGATCGCTAAGTCGCAGCATTATTGCAGCGACCTATATTCACCTGTAGAAAACCCTTTGCAAGCATGCAGCAAACTTTTCAACGTCTATGATTGCTGAGTGTTCACGCAGTATTCACTCCACAGTAGCCATGGTTACAATACCAAGCCGTATTCTGTACTAGCTTGTGAAAAGAAAATGAATTTAGTCAAGGCTGCCAGGTAGGCGATGAAAACGATGATTTTGGGTGTAATTATTTTTGCTTCGGTGATCGGATTTCTTCTTCATTTATCTCACTGAGGACACATAGGATTCTCCGGAAATACATGGCAAAACGTTCGTTTGGAATCTGGTTTGGTGATGATCAAGTATCAAGGCGCTAACTTTGACCATTGTAGAGATCGGAAAATGATAATCGAAAGATACCCGAAAATCTAGTACACTTTGTACTAGTGTAATTTTTCATATTCTTCAAAGCGAAATAAATCCCGTCGGTAGTCAACTATCCGTCGGTAAGGTCCTTTTAGGACATAACTCCCGTGGACCATTTTCGTCCAAGAGCTCGGACCGCGCGAATGCGTCGCCAGTCGCCATCCAACGAGAAGGAGGGTTTCAACAATTTTTCTACATCCTCCTTTTGCCCGAAAATGTCCTCCTATTGCATTTTTTTTTCCAGTAACATATTCATAAAATTGTTTTCAAAGAGCGTTGTTTGCAGAGCATATTTGTTAAATTATGTCGTAACCTCATTTTATATAGCAACCAGGGCTCTACATTTTCGAAGCTCTAAAATGAACTCGAGTTTTGTTGCTCTCATACAAACGTGTTCAACGCTTCATTTCTATAACGCCTTGCTAGACTATCAGCAAGAAATGATAATGAAAAAGAAGCACGCTTAGAAGGAAACGCTGGCTGTGGATCTTCTCGTCGTTGCTTTGCTCATCGCTTTCAATGTAAGTAACGTCGAATTTCTAGTTAAACGAAACCTCATTATGGCTTTCAATCCCCTTTCACGAACACTCTATCACCGCTCTTTCAATTTGTTTAAAATGCGTTATGTCCCGTTTTCGTTAATTTTTTTTTTAGATAAATATGTGGATGGAAGATAAATTAAAAATATTACGTGTAATCTTCAAGTGTTTTCACGTGAGAAACGCTTTAAATATGTAATTTCATTTTCCGTCATATACGTCATGAAACCTCTGTTGATGTGTTTCATGAAAGAGAAAACTATCAAAGTCGAGCGCTCTTTCGCTCATCCATTTCACCGAAGCTTGAAAGGAAAACCAATGGAGCGACGGGAGAAAGAGAGACAAGCGATTGAACATTTGTTTGTGCACGCCGACTGAGGTTCTAGAATGCTGCGAAGCTGTTCGACTTTAACAGAAAAAGAAAGCCAGCAGTCTCTTCGTCGCATCGATTTGGTCGATTGAAGCTGATATTGTGACGCCCTGATAGCAAATGCCATTCGATAGTGGGATCAGGACAAGGGGTGGTCACTCTACACACGCATTTTGCACCTACTACTCAGTGTGCCTCACGTCTGCCGCAGCTGTGCCGGCAGTGCCGAGAGTGTCATCAGACTGATTTTTTTGTTTGTATAATGGTATGTTTGGCAACCCGGTTAATTCTAACTGTCGTCGAGTCACTTTCGATTCGTTGCTCCCAAATTCTATCGTAAAAGGACTACACTGAACCTAATAACCAACGGCCTCAGCCAACAAATCCAAGTTTGGAGCGATAATGTTCTCCGGGGGAGGCACTTCCAATTTCCGACAGGACAATAACTTCTACTGGACTGGAGTATGATGAGGACTCGGATGAACCACAGGTGACGCTGGTAATTAGACGTAGCGAGCGTGCATCATCAGAGGAAACTGGTCCAGATGCTCTTCAGATTCTGATGAATGCTTCCGGGAGGAGTTTCTCCCGAAAGCCATCGACTCAATCAATCTAGTGGGAGTTTTAACCGAAATCAGACGTCCCTGGTGGAGGTGGGGTTTAATATTTCCACACGGTTAGATAGTCCAACGATCGGACAAATGAAGGAAAGTATGATGTCTCTGGCGAAAAACAGTGCCGGCCAGAGAACACCTGTAAAAGCTGGGGTGCTGTCGATGGTAGAAAAGCAAACACCGGTGATCATCGAAGGCGAATGCATCTACATATGTCATTTCCGGAGAACTTCGAGATTAGGGCGTAATTGCTTTTGTAAACAAACACGTCAGTCACCGATTTCTCGCGAATTAAAGCTCAATCTATAAAACTAACAACACAAACAGGTAAAGGAATGACTCCTCTATCATTTGGTATAATTTGTTTGTGATATTGTGCTTTTATTCGCAAGCAATCGGCGATTGACGTGTTTGTTTACAAAAACAATTACGCCCAAATCTCAAAGTTCTCCGGTTTTACGATGAGGAACGAATCATGGAACTGAATGTTGGTTGGCTGATCCTCGGGCTGATCAACGAAGTGGTGAAGCCTTACGGATTCCATAATCAATTCGCACCTCATAGAGTTCGAAAAGCTGCGTTCGGATCAGTTCTATGAGGATGATTGCAAACATCGCGATGTTGAAATACTTACTAAACTGCTCCACTTCGCCGGGACTTCTTTTCCGCCAAGCCTAAATATTATATTTCAAGCCACCAGGGTCGTGCCTAAGAGCTAAACCTATCCTTCAACCAACTCACCGATGTCAACTTTCAGGAGCTCACCTTCAAGCCCAACAACTGACCAATCAACATTTTACAATTCCACTTAACCTTCTTCGGCTGTGATTTCAGCTCCGTCACAAATCTCCCCGCCACAAATCGATTTACCAACATCTTCAACGTTCCTTTTACTTCCTCCTTCAGGGTTTCGCTCTCCCCACTAACCAACTCACTAATCACACTCTGAATCTGCATTATGACCAGTAGCAGTCCCTTCATGGTCATCTTTTCAATCAGCTTCTGGAACGATGCCACCCCCTTCCCAACTTCGATCAAACTGTTCTGAAACACCAAAGCCTTCCGCACCAGATCATCGAACAGGTTCGATCATCTTGAGCGGAGGTTCTCCGATTTTGAAGCCTTCCGGTAGCGACCCCAGCACCATCCGGAAGAATTCCAGTAAGGCTCCCAGATTACTGTTGTACTTGGCAAAGGTCATCGCCTTGATGACCTCGCTCATCCTAATGTTTTGACAATATGTCCGCTGTGAGGAAATTGTGGATTGTGCCAACAACAATGATTATCATTTTGACACATGCATAGAGCAGGCGCAGATATAGTACAGTGTTGCCAGTAACTTTAAATATCATGAAAATGTCTAACCATGGGTGCCAATGAAAGTGCCCAGGTGTGTCCTTCTGTATTGTTGGCACACTGTGCGGAGTGACCAACCCCTGGATCAGGAATATACTACAGCTGTCAACCGCCTACATTTAGGCTGTGGTTCATTAGGTGAATCTTCATTTAAACTTGACAGATGGAAAATTTTAAAATACACTTGCTTATCTACTAGACTTATTTCTGACAGGCCAGGGATCAATTTTGACAAACAACTCCTCGAAATTCTGCTGATCAACAACAGAGAGATAATTATAATTTATTTTCGATGTGCCAAATTTAAGTGAAAATCCAACAAATCTCGATTACGTTTTCGAAGGGACGTATCAGCTTTGATTATCGATTTTTCGTAACTGGTAGCTCGCCCACGCATGCTAACACTACCATCAAATACGGGAAAATTTCCTCTACCTGATTGGGGTGTAGAGCCTTAGACTGTGTTCCAATTGGGGAATTTTCATCTAATGTTGAAATCTCGAAAATATATTAAAATATTCGAAAATCCCTCTCATGTTGATTGGCCAATTTTCGAGAAGTAGTTTGTAAAAATGGATTGCTTGTCTGTTAGAAATAAGTCTGATGCAATACCAGGGCTATTTGAAAATTTCCCATCTTTAAAATGTGAGTGAAAATTCACCAATTAAAACACAGCCTAAGATTGAATCCAACATGTGTTCGATTTTGACGTTCTGGTTCTATGGGATTTTAGGAATAGGTTTAGAGTCCTATGCTGAATCAATGGTAAAATTAACAGGTTGCTTAGATGTTCCTTTTTCATGTTGGTTTCAATCAGCGATGACATGTATCCTGATTTTTGTACATGATAAAAGTTGGGATGATGAAATTCAGCTAGACTAGACCATTTTCTAGCATTAAAAATAAATTATGAAAGCTAGTTTGATGCATTTTTCAGAAGTACAACGAGAAGATGAATTTAATTGATCACGACTACAAGTTATGAACAATCTCAATTGAACTTTTGAAACTCATGAATTTTGTGATAGCGTACATATTATTAAAACGTTTGATAAAAACTCATTGTCCTCCTTTAATGTTAAGAAAAGGAAACATTGTCCTCCTTTATCTCCAAACCGCAAATGAAATGTCCTCCTTTTCAAGTTTTTGATATGGTAACCCTAGTCATAGCGGAAGCAAAGTACGCGAAGCCGTCCGACGGTACGTTGGCCTGTCTTCTCTGTGGAGCGAATCTTCCGGGACAGCACGACTCTTAGCTCTCGTGCCCAAATCGGAGGCCCTCCGTCCAGGCACCACTCCCTCCGTACCTTTAACTACGGCCATAATGCACACGAGTCACCTTCCATCGCTGTGCGCCAAATTCCATCATCTGCACGGCGAATGAGAACGACCCAAATTTGAGTTTAGTTCACTCATAATAGCCAAAAGTGCAGGAACTCAGCGATGAGTAAAATTTGTCTCCTGGTTTCCTGTGGAAAACCTATAAAATCTGCCGGAAAATGAGGAAATTGACGAAAATTTCATTCAGTCTCGGAGTAGTACCAATAGACTTAGTGAATCCAATTTTTACTTTTCTCAAATTCGGGATTTTTTCCCTTGAAAAATCCTGGAAAAACCTGGGAAAACATGAGGAAAATTTACTCATCGCTGAATTCCTGCACTTTTGGCGATTATGAGTGAACTAAACTCAAATTTGGGTCGTTCTCATTCGCCGTGTGAGTGGCGCCATCACATTTCGTCGCCATTTCCACAGACATCGAGCCCTCGTCCGTCAGCAGTTCGTCGATAAAAACCTGCGCAAGTATGTTGGAGTTTTCGTATCATGACCATGTATACTTTTTCCCGTAAATCCACACTCAATAGTCCAACACGAAGGAATGAAGTTTAAATACAAGGAAATGGTGAAATTTTAAGATCAGTTTTGTACGTTTAATGCTACTCAATGGAATAAATCACACTCACACTACGTTACGTTTCGGTTTCTTTCCGTTTTCGCTCAAGTTGAGTAGGCATTCCTTCCGTTTGATTTCCGCTTCGTTCGGTGCTTGAATGAGTCAGATTAATTCGTCGTTATACAGTCGTACCTGAAATTCTTAGAACCCTTGAAGTTACCATTAAGTTTGCTGTTATACTCCAACGACCGTTCGAGAGGTCCCCCGAGGAAAAGTCTCTACAAAATCAAGACAATATACATTTCACGTGTGTTCGTGTCCTTGCTCACGATATGACGCGATTGGATGAGTTGATGGCGGTAATGTATAACGTTTTTTAAATATGGCGTCTTGGGAAAGAATTTGAATGAAGCTTGTATGAGCTGTAACGTCGGTTCGTCGGTGGTATTATCCTCGATGGAGCTTATCACCACTAGAGTATGGGATTGTGGGCATACAAACTTTTAAGAGATTTAATTTCTTCTAACTATTGAATTTTATGGAAGAAAATGTCAGCCTTCCTCCCATCATAGTAAGAAACTGTAAGCAATGTAAAAAACTCACCCTCTTCCCGTATTCTCTTCCACAATTTTTGGATGACCCCCAACCACATCACAACAGACAGTCTGGCAGGCAGGCAGCAGTCGATAATTTTGGATTGGATATTAAAATTGTATTTCCGTCCCATTTTATTGGACGCAAAACCCACAGCCGTTAGGATTGATTTCTGTTTGTATTTCCATCAAAACATTTGCACAGCTGAACCGGCACGCCGAACCAAACGGCACGGAACCGAAAGCCATTGGATTGTGTTACACTTAATTTGATTAATCGTTATGCCCGGTTGATTTCCGCACTGCGAAAGAGCGTGAGTGAGTGTATGGGTCGATAGCAGTCAGCAGCCGAAAAAAAAGCGTTTTTTTGTCAAAAGTAAACGCCAACAAAAATTACCATCTCGAATACCAAAATGGCATCGATAAAAATCTACCATTACATTGAAGTTTATTGCTCACCTTTCTAACCGTGGTCGCTGATAATTCCACACTCAATGAAATTCAATTTGAATTTCGCATTACAATCGGAAACATGAGGAAACGAATGTCGGATTCGGGGTTCAACGGAAATAATTTTCCCCTCAGCTCAACTTTTCACGGGAAAAAAGAAACCCGCCACCACAAAATGAAGTCAAATCCCACCTGAAAGCTCGACCTGGAGTGTAAAGTTTCCAGCGGGTGGAGGTAAACTTCCCACTTAATTCCGTCTTAACCGCAAAGCTAATCTGCCCATTTTCCCCCACTCACGGTTTCCCAGAGCGAGCGCTTGATGCCGCCAATTTTCAACACTCTCAGCTAGACTTTTGGTTGGTGGTAAAAAGCATTAGAAGCACTGCCATTTGCCTACACACATAGACTTTGCCCCCAGTAGCTAAGTAGATAGAGAATATGGTGCTGAAAAGTTGCCCAAATATTTGTTGACCCGCAACTTACGGAGTCGGGAAGAGATAAAAGAACTTCGGTGAAAAGTGCATTCTACTTTCCCGGATGGGAGCAGATTCTAGAAGATGAACTCTTTCCCTCCTCGGCTTAAGCGGAAAGTAAAATAAAGGATTAGTGTCAGAAATATAACTTTATATGAACTTAACCCCCTCCTTCCCGACAACATGACAGCGTTATAGCCAGCGTTGTTTAACTAAAAACTCATTCCGGGTGGCGAATTCAGTTTTCTTCTTGACGGCAGCATCTCCCGCTTGCGGAAGGAGTTTTGCTTCAATTTACCATGGCATTTCGCACCAGGATTTTCTGTTTCTTATACAGTGAGCGGAATTCCTGTAAGCGCAGGATGTTTTTTTTCAAAATAATTTTTTGAATACTGCATATGAATGCAACATATCGATATTGCTGTTTTACGTGACTTATGTTTGGAATCTTGCGTGTTTAAATTTGAATTTGATCCTTGATTTTAAATTTGACATGACATTTGTATAATTTGTGTGTGTGTGGGTGTTCTTGTTTTATACAGTTAGGTAACCAGGCCTGTAGTGAAATTGGCACGGTGTGGTATCCACTATTTGCCTAGTGCAGCGCCACTAAAACCCATTCCTTACCCTCTCCTCTGCCTGGATTCCCTCGGGACCACAGTGAAGCGACTACTTTGAGAGGGAGGGCTGTGCTCATGCACTTCTCAAACTCTCAGCACTAGTGGGCGTCAGAGCGTAAAATATTGACAGCTTAGGCTGAGAGTTAAAGCACTGCTTGAATTCATTGCTCTATCCATACCTTTTGTACCAATCGGCAAAGGCAATGAAAGAACCAACAAAAACATTCAGTCACTCACGAACAGGCGACTCACAACGCTTGTTTTTGCTCACACAGCATGTAATTGAGGCATTTTTCCATAGAAAATGTAGGCTCAGTCATTCGAAACAAGGATTGCGTACCATCACGAAAGAATAAACGTGCTGACTGAGCTATTGACTGAGTGTTCTGCTGTCAGTGACTCGTTCACTTCCCAATCATTCAGACTCTCAAGAGGCAGTGAATGATGTAGTAGTCAAATTCTTCTTTATTTTGATTTGCTATGTGGTTTACAATTGCTAATACAGGGCAAGAGGTTAGCCAGAATGGCTCTTCATCTTTGGTGAACTTTTTGGTATTGTGTTGTACATGTTGTTTTTTACTGTGTAGGGGGAGAGGTAGCTCATCGATTCTTCCGGTTCGCCTCCTAGCATCGTGCTATAAGGTACCAGGCGATAACCAGGGTAGTTGATCGATAGCTCGACGACGTCATTTCGTTGGCGTCTGCAATCGGAAATTCTCATAGCAGGCGTTGACGATGGGACGTTGTCGAGTTGTTGAATAGCAACTATCGTGGTAACTCACCGATTACCTGTTGATCTGCCAAATTTGGAAAGACGTCTGCATTGAATTGTCTCATATAATAATATTCCACCCACTATATCACAAGAAATTGCGAGTAGCTGAGTGGAATGGAGATAATATAAGCATTGGGTACAGGACCAAGTCTCCCCTGGGTGGTGCCAAAAGATGAGCGCAATAGAATCATCAAGTTGCCATAAGGCACGGAATGAGACAATTGCATGGCTGGGTAGTCAAAGTCTTCCATTCGTTAGTCATTTCAGGTGGATTAGAACAGGTTTAGGTTTAGGGTGGGCGTTGGCCAGATTTGGATTTTTCAGATGTAATCCTGGATAGGACCCTGTCATTGAACGTCGCGTGAAAGTGGAAATAAATGAAGGCCTAAGTACTTTTTCGTAGTTTTCAGTTTTCGGATTTGAAAGATCGTCGGTTACAGTGGCCTGCTTACTGAGCAGAAAAACGCGGTCCCAGGTCCTTACATATCAAAGAGATTTATGGAGAAATCGCTTGTGTATCGTGTATTTTGCGAAACTCGTTGTTGTCGTTGGTTCCGGGTTTGAATGGATACACAAATTTGAGCAACGGTATTATGTGATATGAGGGGCTCGGTGGCCTTAGAGCAACCGTTTTTGCGTACTGAGCAGAACATCATGAGTCTAATCTCAGGCCCATCCACATTCAAGATTCGTCAATCGTTTTATTTGTTAATATGACTACATGGTAATAACAGCAACTCGATGATTAAAAAGGTGCTCGTCTGCCTAGTGGCAAACGTTTTTGCTTACTGAGCAGAAGACCGTGGGTTTAGTCCCAAGCTCCTTCGCGTTATATGATCGTTAGGACATTAATTCAGCTTATCGTTTACCAAAACGAACCCTGCTGCAAACCCAACCCTCTTATCCAACATCCCAGTGATTCCTCGTGGAAGTGCAGAGGTGTTCTCGGCTTCCATCAAAGCGAGTGTCATGTCAACACAATCCTTCCCATTCCTTTCTTGACCTGTGTTCGGGCGCGGCCGGCGCTGGTATTGCCTAATTTAAGATCACCAGTTTTTACACATTGAGGATGATTGCTAGTCCCAAGCATCGTCTATTGGTTCTCTGTGTAATTACAGCTGATCTGGCAGTAACAGAGTAGCAACCGTGGGCGGTTAATCAAGCTCAAGCTCAAGCTCAAGCTCAAGCTCAAGCTACATGTTTTTTTTTACTGTGTAATGTTTTTCAATTTTCTTCTTGTGAAGTATGTTGTTTGAATGTATTAATGTGTTATTCTACCTACTTAACCAAACTTAACCTAACGTGCCAGATCCCTGACGATCTGTTGATCGGATCGCCTACAGCAATCTCAAAGCTTCGATGATTTTTAGCTGGAAGCTCGGCAGAAGCCGACAGCAGATGTTTCTCCTTACAGCAATGGCCACTCCTCCTCCCCCGGAGCTGGTTCGATCATGTCTTAGAAGCCGGAAGTCAGGAAGGTAGATGTTAACCTCCGGTTTCAGGTGGGTTTCGGTGATAACGGCAATGTCGATGTTTTGTTTGTTGAGAAAGTCAACGAGCTCGATGATCTTGCTCTTGAGCGAGCAAGCGTTCCAGTTGGCAATCTTGATGGTCCATAACTTAGCATGAGGGTAGCCACAGCTTGGAGCTGGTCGGATTTGTTCTTGATGGTGTTGGCAATGTCGTGCATCTTGAGGAAGATGATCATTAGTTCCGCTGTGGTGAACCACGAACCATCGTTGATTTCTGGCTGCGGTAGGTACGGTCCATCCTGACGCCAGTTTAGTCCAGGGGCTGTGAGAAGATCCTGCGACTTTGGAGCAGCGGTCGTCTCTTGGCCTGAGCTTGCAGGGACTCTGGCAGTTTGAACTTGAGCGGTGGGGGCCACCGCAGCAGCCAATCGTTCATTGAGTGGCAGCGGTGGCAGCACTGTAATCGGTCGTCGAGGTATCTGTGGGAAGTTCTGGTCATTAATTTCCGGCACCTTCTTGCAGCCAGGCTGGTTTCTCATCGATGCTTTCTTCCGGATCTCAATGTACTCGGTGCGCTTCGGGCAGGCCTTGCTTGTAGCTTTGTGATCAGCACCGCAGTTGGCGCAAATTGGATCGGCTTCATCGAGTCTGTCGCAGGCGTCGGTTTTGTGTTGTTTGCTACACTTGATGCAGCGGCTGACCATATGGCAATTCTTCGTTCCATGCCCGAACAGCAGGCAGTTCGAGCATTGGGTGACTCCACGACTGACCGGCTTGTACCGCTCCCAATTCACCACAATGTTGAACAGGACGCGGATTCCCTGGAGGTCCATCAAAGTTGTTGAGTTCTTCTCAAGGTGGACCAGGTACAACTGGTCGCGGTACTTGACGGCCTTGCTGTGGCGGGCCATCTTGTGAATTTGGACTGGTTAGTCATTAGCCACCAGCTCTTCCAAGAGGACGCCAGTGTCCATATCGTACAGTCCGCGCAGGACCACCTTGAACGGCTTAGCAGCCTCGATGTCGTGGGAGAAGTACTCCACCTGTGATTGGTCCAGTATGGTCTTTACCGCCTTGTAATATTTCAATGCCGGACCCATCAGTTTGTATCCTTCCGTGCACAGCTGGATGGTGCACCGGACGCCCTGCGTGATGAAAAAGTTTTTTTTTTCCCGCAATCCGGGAGGGAAGCCCTTCACGTAGAAGGGTGGCATTCTGTCCTTCTTCGGCGGTCCTGTTGTTTCCGTTACCGGTGCTGCACCGTCCTTCAGAACGGAGAATCGATTGTTGTCGAGCAGCTTCTTCGCGGCTGTAGCACTGTCACTGTTGTCTTCAGGCCTAGACCGTTTCCCGGGATTGCCGGCACTCGCGCCACCGCGCGATTTTTTACCCATGGCTGGGTTAGTGAGAGCGTCACTATTCAACGCGAGAAAAAAAATGGAACAACGCAATCGAGCAAACGAAGAGAGCGAGAGTAAAGACGTCGACTGTACTGCTCAACAGTCTGGCAGCGAATGATGTAGTGAATGATGAGGTGGATGGCTGTTCATATTCATATGAAAATGACTCATTAAACCTGAATATTTTGCGCACTGGCTGGCGTAGCTGGATCGCTCCATTTACGCTCCAGCTCCGACATAATCTGCGTGACTGCTCTGTTGACGGTATTCCAAGTGCCCTCCTCTCGACACATTTCATCGACGACATTTTCCACGTTAAGGACGGGCATCTCCCTTCGCACTGCCTCGAACCTTGGACAGTCGAAGACCGCAAGCTCCGGCGTTTCATCCACGTTGCCACACTCCGGACAGAGGGGTGTCGCTGCGTGTCTGAACCGATGCAGGCCAGACAGGAACTGCATTAGGTGGAAATTAACTTCTCCGTGTTTTCTGTTCACCCAGGTTGAAATTATCGGTATTAACCGGTGTATCCATCTACCGTTATCCACCGTGTTTCACTCCTGTTGCCACTTAGCCAACGACTCCGCTCTCACAACTTTCCGAACTTGTCCGGCTTCTCTTCGCCTATAGCACACTATGTCCTCCACCAGGGTGACGCCGATAGGGATCATTGTGACGATAACGCATACTTTACTTACTGATGAGATGGGTCTGTATGCACTCACGACTCGCATGGCCATGAGCCGGAACGTGTTCAGTTTCTATTGGTTCTGCTTCGTTTCTAGCGCTGAATACCATGCTGGACCTCCATATCTCAGTATCGACGACCGCATACTGGCCAGAAGACGCCTCTTGCTACTGCTTGGACCAGCCGCTTCGAGGCTATGGCGGTGATGTCTGTCCTCTGCACCGCTTCACAGTCACTGACAAATAGAACTTCCATTTTTTGGTGGGTTATCTGCAGCTTCGCTCCTTGCATCAAGCTACCAATCATGTCGATCGCCTCGGTCGCCACCATTTCCACCTCTTCCAGCGTCTTGCCTGTTATCGTCAAGACGACGTCGTCCGCAAAGCCAACGATCTCAACTCCTTTGGGCAGCTTCAGCGTTAGTACGCCGTTGGACCAAAGATGGAGCCTTGGGTACTCACTCACACCAGCCAATGAACAGCAATGCTCGAGTTTGCTTACGTTCTCAAGATACTTTTAAATTTTTCGTTTAAGTTTTACGATTGAAGGTAAAAGTAGTGAGTGAGTTTATTTTAAATACTGGTGTTTAAAATGTTTTCATCTTTTTTTAACAGTGAACGGATGTCCGTAAAATTTGCATACGCGTAGTCTGTTCAAATAAGTTTAATTAGTGAATATGTACAAAAAGGTAAATCATTGATTTTAAATTAAATAAAGCATTGAAATTGATGTGAGTTTGCGTTGGACTTCAAGCGCTTGGCGCTTTTTTTTTCGTACGGGCTGGATTTTTCATCGAGTTCGGCATCCTTCATCGCCGGACCGTTGGGTTTCTCACGGCGTCAACTTGACCTTGCCTTGCGAAGGCCCACTTCTTGAAGGTAGTCAGTCAAACAGAAAGTAGTGAAGTCACCAATTATTTCGTAGCGCAATTTCCCCGCCGGTCGCCAAAAGCCGTTGATAAGGTCCCCTTTACGTTTCAAAACCCCAGGGACCGGAGCATTCAAAAACTCGGACCGCAGAAGTGCGAAGCCAGTAGCGGACCCCGTTTTGAATTTTAACCAAAGAAGGGGGAGATTTCATTTCGGCCGATGGTAGTACAGGCTTAACGCCTTTGGTCAAGAGTCTCGGCCCGTCTGCTGCTGGACAGGGGTTGAACTGGTGTCTGCAAAAGGTGGGAAGGCCGCAGAATATCAGTGTCCACTCAGCTAAAGCTCCTCCCCTTTTTAGTTTTTCTCGTTAAACTCCTTCTCTCAACAAGTTGGTAAATCTTAGCCTTTAGCAGAAAGACGCTTAACACTTTTTTTCGGCGAATTTATGATCCTGTTTCACGTCATGGTTCTTCTATATGCCTGTTCAGATAGATAAGTACTTATATTTATTTTATCTACTGCGCTAAATCAAACGAGTAGAAAGAAGAAGGGATGTCGGTTACGCGCTCGAATAATTGAAAGTTCGATAAATATTTAATCGAATAGCTGGAAATATTGTTACGATTAATCGTTAATCGAATAATTTGACTTTTAGGCATCCCTAGAAAATAGTGTAATTTCATGTTTTTTGGTGATCCTTCGAAAATGTCCAACAGCAGAATTGCAACCAGCAAGTGTAACCCAAGAACCAAAAGCGGTGCGATGCCAATTTGTATTACTATGAAGACGGCTGAATTAAGGGGCTTAGAAGCAGAGGGATGAAAGTCAATTATCTTCATCGATTTCCTCTTTTGATGACCATGGCTTTCCTATTTCGCACTATCCCTAATCTATTTCGCACTATTTCTGCTATGCTCTTCTATCATCCAGAATAACAAACGTATCAATGATTGTTGTTCGCCGTCGAGTTATTAACTAAACAGAAAGTCGATAAAGAGAATCGATCAAAATAAGTTGCATACCTACTTCCAAGTTTGGTTACAAGATAACAACTCTGAAGAGCATTTTGTCTGGTCGTTGGGGGCGTGTGGTGTGCAAAATGTTACGAAATTTCATCCTCCCTATTCGCACACGCCCGAATATACACACTTCGACTTGTTTCGTCTAGAAACGATTCTCTGATGACTGTGTTGGGGAAGCAGCATATGCATGTACGTAATTGGTTGATTTGTTATTTATGTCGATGCTTTTGGACAATGCTTGACATATACCACTTTTTGAATAGTGAAAATCAACAATCGAAAGCTATCGATACGTAGACATATTTCTGATCGATTGGTGATAAAATTATTGAAATAGGTACAGGGACAGCTGAGTTATTAACGATCAAAATCTTTCATAATTTCGTTACATGTTCCATTATTGGGTTTCACAAAATGTACCCCCACATTGCAAGTACAGACGTAGTCTTACGTCAAAACCTGCGCAGGTATATTGAAGTTCTGTATCATGGTCATGAATACATACACACTATTTCAACCCGAATGAATGTTGTAAAATATAGAAAAGGCTGGTTCGAATATTTGAAATCTTGTACGTGTGGAATGCTTCTTCCTAAATAAAACTCTCTCACTACGTTACATTTCAGTTTTCTTTCGTTACGCTCCAGAGGAATAGGCATTCTTTCCGTTTTAGCGGGAAGGTAGATGGGTAGATGGGTAAGTCGGAGTAATTTAGTTGATTGCGTTCGATCCTGTGGTGTTGAAAGACTTGGCGTTTCCATAAAGTTATTTTCGCCGTTAGTATCCAACGACCGTTCAAGAGGTTCCCTCAGGCAAAGTCTCAATTCGTTGGGCAAAGTTTAAACACGACCAGTGGTCTCTTTTAAAGAGAGTGGCGCTTAAGCCACTGAGTTTCCAAAATACCTCGAGCAATTTCGCGAACGGTTACAACCTTCAATCCTTTCACCACTGCTACAAGCTCCTCGTACGGGCAAGGTGTAGGTGGCCAGGTCGTTAGGTCGTGCTTCGGGAAAAGTCCTTCCACGGCACATTTCAGCGGGCATCGTTGGACCTCTGATCTTCGCCATAACGAATCGATATGCATCGGGGCGATGGGGTTGGCATCAGCGTCTCGAAACAGCTCCTTAAAGTAGTTTAACTTGCTCTGCTTTATCTCTCGGTTAAGTGCGTCTCTGGCCGCTCGAAACACTCCTCTACGTACCTCTCTGTATGCTTCTGACATACCACAAATTCCCTCATCCATGAAAGTATGAGTTAGGTAAAAGAGCATTTGATTAGTATTGTCGCAATAATTTGTTGTTGTTGTTGTTGTTCTTTATAAGTGACATTTTACATTCTGCAGATGCATTCATGTCAATTGAATTGTTTTTTGTGTAAGCAGTGTGTTATATGATGGTGAGTGTTAGTGTTTACGGTACAATTCAAAATTTACTTTGCTTTCTTATCGTTTGCTCGTTTCCTTTTGTTCTGCTTCATCGTCTGTATGCTCATCTCATGTTTTACACTTCTTCTCCATAAATTTCTTTTTTACTTCTTCTCTATTTATTCACCATCTTTATTCTTCGTGATCTTCCACATATCTTCTCCACATTATTTTTCAATTTCACTGTTCCCTCTTTCGTTTTCTGCTTCATATTCATCCATTTTCACTCCATCTTTTTCGATTTTCTCTAAGTCATCTTTTGTATTTCCATCTTCTTCATGAACTCCTTTGCTTCCAACATTCATCGGTAACTTTCTTCTGCTGCATCTTCTTCTATTTCTTGCATGACATCTTCTTCCATTCAGACTTCGTTTCTTCTTCTGCATTGCTTGCTTTTTTTCATCCATTATTTCAGCGGTCTTTCTCCGCTCCGTTTTCTTCCTTACATAATGCACTATCCTTTCCTTTCGATCTTCACCCTTCAAAGCTTCCGATAAAGGTTGGTTTCATGCAGAAACTTCAGCAACCGCTTCTCCGAATCCTCGTCGTTGTGTAACGCCGTAAAAGGCTTGTGGAATCGATTCCGTATTTCCTGCAGTGCAGAATAATGTGACGGACGTCAACAACGGTCCCACAGCATTCACATGCTGGCGGAGCTGTTCTCTTCAGCAGAAATTCATGCGTAACTCTAGTATGATCAAGGCGCAGACCACCACCGCGATCCACTTCTTTGTTTCCCTTTTTACCTCCTTCAGCTTGACATCTATCAATTGTGCGCAACGTGCTTCCCATAGCTGACGAAAGACTTGGTTCATTTTCTTGATGGAATCAATCATTGGTACGGCGACGTTGATTGGTGGACTGTTTCGTGCTTCACTGGCTAAACGGTCTGCTTCTTCGTTACCGCGAATTCCGGCATGATCAGGGATCCAACAAAGGTCGATCGGCCGTCCACGTAATAAGCGCTCGATTTCCTGGAACCACGGATGCTCCGATCATCCACTCTATATGGTCGAAAGATAGCTGACCGAGTCAGACAGAATGATAACACATTCGGTTGGTGCTCTCGCAGCGATGATTGCAACGATGATGAAAACACACTACATTGTGAGGAAAAACCTATTGCTTGCTGAATGCTGCTGCTAAATACACCTGCTCCAACTATGTTCTCGCATTGAGAACCATCGGTATAAAAAGCCAAAGCACGGTTGCTACTCTGTTATTACCAGACCAGCTGTAATTACACAGAGAACCAATAGACGATGCTTGGGACTAGCAATCATCCTCAATGTGTAAAAACTGATGATCTCGAATTAGGCAATACCAGCGCCAGCCGCGCCTGAACGCAAGTCAAGAAAGGAATGGGTAGGAATGTGTTGACGTGACACTCGCTTTGATGGAAGCCGAGGAGTCCTCTGCACTTCCACGAGGAATCACAGGGATGTTGGGTAAGAGGGTTGGGTTTGCAGCAGGGTTTGTTTTGGTAAACGATAAGCTGAATTGATGTCCTAACGATCGTATAACGCAAAGGAGCTTGGGATTGAACCCACGGTCTTCTGCTCAGTAAGCAAAAAACGTTTGCCACTAGGCAGACGAGCTCCTTTTTAATGATTGACGAATCTTGAATGTGAATGGGCTTGAGATTAGACTCATGATGTTCTGTTCAGTTAGCAAAAACGGTTGCTCTAGGGCCACCGAGCCTTTCATATCACATTATAGCGTTACTCAAGTTTTTTATAACTATTCAAACCCGGCACGGACGACAACGAAATGTTTTACAAAATACACGATAAACAAGCGATCTTACCATGCATTGTTTAATATGAAAGGATCTGGGACCGCGTTTTTCTCCTCAGTAAGCAAGCCACTGCAACCGACCGAAATCCTAAAACCAAAAGCTAAGAAAGAGTACTTAGGCCTTCATTAAGATCCACTTTCACGCGACGTTCAATGTTTCGATTTTCTCTTTACGCATGGTTCAGACAATCATAACAAGCTATGACCGACGTGACGATTGTTTAACACCTGGTTAAACAAGCTATTCAAATGAAATTACGTTCTAGAATTTCACTTGAAATGTAATGAACAACAGAAATCCACGATAATTCATATTTTCAGCGGTTGATGTTTAATTTTAAATATACTAACGGTACTGCCTACGACTACGACGGCTATTACGACAGCGACTACGACGGCACCTACGACAACGACAACAGCGAATTTGTAACTTACCATTTGTCTAGGATAAACACCTTTGCCCGGCACCTCCACTGGTTCTTCATGTCCGCTATCTGTCACTGTTTGCAAAATATCTAATAGCAATTACCTTTGTTGTAATACTTCCTGTATTACCATGGTGATCTGGGAGGAGGTTCGCATCTAGTGCTTTCCCCAGGAACCGTTCACGGCCACCAGCTACCGCCCGTCCAGTCTTGGGCGTATCCAGCGAGACATCCTTCAGCTAGCATCCGTATAAATGGCCAAAGCACGGTTAAACCGGTTAACCAGCAACTCCTGCACGATGGAACGCACTGTATTTGGGGAATTCCCAGCTTTCACCTGCCGTTTCACATCCCAAACAAGATGCGGCTTGGGTTCATACCACTATTGGTTGGCGAGACGTGTCTGTACAGCGATGTTTGGAAGCTCTAAATCTACCGCCGCGAGGTAGAGTCAAACGAATTGCAGCACGAATTATCGCTTGCAGAACCATTAAATCGAACGGCAAAGTGCCTGCTTCAACCATAATCGCTGGAATCGGACTGGTGACGTGCACCCCTGAGGCGAACCGGACCATCCGGTTGTATACCATGGGTGCAAGAGTCTGCACCACCGAATTCTTCACTCTACTGACGAGCCCGATACCGTAGATAAGTCACGACGTGACAATTGCTGATCCGATACACAATAGAGAATCGCGTTGCCCTCGTGGAAGTTTAGCCCCGATTATCTTCAAGATCCGCAGTCTAGATTCGCACGTGGTTTTGACTATCTTGGAATGGTGTTTGAAGGACAGCGACCGGTCAAGGTTGACGCCAACAACTTTCAGTTGATTCGTCCTCGGTACAGCTGTACCTATATCGTTGCTGGGTTCTCGGCGGGCATTGGAACTGCCGTAGAAAATTCTTGATTTTGTCGCGAAAATTGTGAAGTCGACGCTTTTCTCCCATTTGTCAACAGCTTTCACTGCAGCCTGTAGATCTCTATACAAAGGACGCTCCTTACTTCTCCTTACCACCAGCCAAATATCTTCCGCATAGAGAAGCACGGTAACAGTATGCGGCACCACTCTGAAAATCGGCAGCATCGCTATAAGGAATAACGTGATGGACAACACTGACCCTTGGGGAACTCCGTTCTCCAATGGCATTTTACCCGATAAATGTTCTTCCGCGTTCACCCGGAAAGATCTGTCGGTGAGGACGCTGTTCAGTACGTTGAACATCCGCCCACCCATCTGCCACTTACGCAGAGTGCGCAAGATACCGTACCGTAAAGTGGTGTCGTACGCTTTCGACAGATCAAGCGATGCAATCTAGCAGTGTTCGTTCCGATTTGGCAATGACCTATCCAACTCTGTCAAGTATGTATCGACGGCTATCCCAGCTCTAAAGGCGTGCTGCCTCTTGTCCAGTCGTCCATTCGATTCCAACTCAGTCGTCAATCTGCGGTTCACGATACGTTCGAACACCTTTGCGCTGCAGTGATAGGTCGTATGCTTCTGTTCTTGCTCTCTTCAAAATACAAACAAGGACATACCTCAAATCCCCTCATCCATCAAAGTTTGAGTTAGGTAAAAGAGTGCGCAATTGATTAGTATTGTCGCAATAATGGCCCTTCACTAAATTTCAACCTCTGTTAAATTTTCACACTGCCGTACTCTAGTGGAACTATCAATATCGGAGGCAAACCAGCCCCATACTGAAATCCTCCCTTAGCAAGTAAACCAAACCTACTGTCAATCCATTCTCTTCAGAACTTTCTCAAATTAATCAATTATCGCACTAAATCTTCATGTTCATATTAGTATAGCAGTTCCTCCCAACTGATATGAAGAAGGTTTCAAATCTTTGAGAGCAGGTACTATTGCAACTCCGCCAATCGTTTCCGAAAATTCAAATCTAAGCTTTTGTGAACATCAGCAGATCGGAAAAATCCCTCGCTGATTGGAACGCGGATCGAACATCCACCCCTTTCAAATATCCCATCAAAACGAATCCAATCACCACACTAAAATAATGGAAAATTATGAAACCGCGTACCGTAATCCGGGGTGAAATTGATCACCAGGGTGATACTGATCAATAATGGGTTTGCTTTTATTGATGTTTCATAGACAATTTTTGGTGATAAAGTGAGGAACCAACCCACGACTGAAAATCACTTTAATAAAGTTATAAAAAGGTGGGTGATAGATATCAAGAACAATCTTGGCAGCATTTCAGCATGAGACTCCAATGATTGCTTTGATGAGTTTTTCGTTACAAAAAAAGAAGATTTACAGCATAATTTTCCAGTATATGTAACTAACGTCATCAGCATTAAAACAAACGATTTTTGTCAATAACTAGAAAGTGATATTTTCCAATAAAATAAGTACCAATTCATCTGAATTATTTTATAAATAACGGGAAAATGTTTGCAATATTGCGAAATCAATAGTTTTCTGTGAAATTCGAAGTGTTTTTGATTGAAATTTGCTTCATTTTGGCGCTACTGTCAATCATTTAGTAATTTATGTTGAAAATACACTTCGCACAAGGATTTAAGCATCGGATCCGGACTTAGAGACCTTAACTTTAATAAAAAAAATGAACTGTAAATTTAGTCGATATTCGTTTGATATTTTCAAATTTGTTATTGTGATGTCCTTAAAATAAACAAAACACTCAATATGATAGGTTAGCATACAGAACGATAGAGACCTCATAGCTTCTGATTTTAATACCATTGGATTGTCAATTCCGTTAAATGAAAAACAAAAAATGTTTCTATATTTACCATATTAAGAGCTCAATTTGTCCCCGCATTACGGTACGCAAGCACACAAACATTTTCGGATCGAATAATTAATTTTGTTTTAATCTAAATTGAAATGCGAATTCTCCGGGGCTCTTGAAAACGCAGGCACTCACCCACACACACACACACACATATACACATGCACATCGAAGGGGGAGGGGGTGGTTTAGGCAAACAGTCAAAAACGAATATTCGATAACATGGATAAAAGCTTCAGCTCAGTAGTTTTCAATTGATTTGTTCGAACATGGAACTCTTTTCGGCGGGCTGGTGCGGCGATCAGTAGTGCGGTGGGAATTTGTAGAGGCTCGGTTATTGACGCGCGAACCACTGGATAAACGAACTGACGCACGCCGAAGGGGAAGTGCGGGTGTTTTCTGGTGTGGAATTAATCACACTTTGATTATTGGGAACGTCTGTTGGAATTTAAATTCAATGATTGAATGCCGAGTCGGAGGGTTAGGTCACAGACAAACAGACGTAACCAGTTGAACGACTTTTCTATCAATTCATCGTCACGGATCTCAGTAGCAGTGTGTCTGTTTTTATCATTTACTATCGCACGCAAGGAGCAGCGCTTCAACCCAGTGTATGGTAGAGTACTACTTCGTCTTAATTTTCCATTTCCGTTCTATCGATCAGAAAAGATCAATGATTTCACCATACACAAATCAATCATAGGTTTGTTCCGATGCGTTAGTTCATTAGCTACAACATAAATCCTATTAGAGCGGATTGTATGAATATTTACTGTCATTGTTCTCAAAACAAGAGAAACGCTCCTAGCGAATCCTCTTTTTCTTTTCTACGTTTATCCGTGTGACGAAGAAAATCTAATAGAGTTTCAATGCGTTAGGACGGAATTGAAACTCGTAAGACGAATTTAGAATCAAGAAGCAGTATTAGATTTTAAACAATATCTCAAAAATGTGTGACTCTTTATCAAATCCAACGGTACGTATAGAAAGATGAACAAATTTAGAAGTAATCTTTGACCGAAATATTCCATTTTTTGTTTAAACTCGTTCTGAAAAGAAGGTAAAGCGTGGGTTGTGCTTAGTAGGACGGAAATTAGATCAAACACCCTAGATGAATTGCATTTGTTTTGAAAATCTTCACTGGATTTGAGTTCACTCACTCGAAAAAAAAATGGCACAACAGCGGGGCCCTGATTACTAAATATGAACACATGCATAATACTTGCAAAATTTAAAAGGGGCCTATCAACTTTTGTGCACAAAACTTGTTAAGCTCTTTTCGCGCGAACTGAATACGCCCACGCAAACCAACAACACCATCGGGTAGGGGAAATTCTCTCCTTCCCGATAGTGCTCTTGGTTTGGGTGGGTGTACTTCGGTTCACGTGAAAAGAACCTAGAAATTTTTTTACAAAATTTATAGGCCCTTTTAAAATGTTACGCGAGCATTATTCACGTGTTCATTTAAAAAAAAAATAAGGCCCGCTTTTTTGTCAATGTTTGTTCCCCCAGTGCACTCGTCTATACGAGCGAAATGAACAAATGAGTTCATTATACATCAACGAATACGCGTGTGTTGATATTCACCAGTTCTTGATAATCCAACCTGTCAAAATCAGAGCCGACCCTCAAAAGCAAAATAATCAAATTCATTTTGATCAAAATGATTATTTTGAACATTGTCAACCCCAGAACCTAAAACCTCGATATTATAATAAAATTAGCATAAGGTAATTATTTGTTCTCTCAAATCAGCCTACTGATCATTCTTGAATGAAATTGGTTGCAAAACGTAAACAAACAATGTAGGCTTCTTATGGCTTGTTTACGTTTGGAACCAGTTATGCGAGGTAGGCGACGATTGTTCGTATTTGACAGCCACCTCCCCCCCCTTGATCGATATGTGTGCAAAAACCAACACGACATGCTCTTCAGCGCTGTATTTGTGTAAAATGAAAATAATCATTTTGCATTTCTGTGCCAATATTTCAAAGGGGCGTAATTGCATTTGTAAACAATGGCTTTAGTCGTTGATTTCTCGCGAATAAAAGCACACTCATGAAAAATAATGAGGAATGTTTCCTCTGCCAGATAGCATCATTGTTATTTTGGAGGGGTGAGCTTTTAGTTGCGAGAAATCGACGGCTAAAGCCATTGTTTACAAAAAGAAATACGCCTCTTTGAAATATTGGCACTGATTTGATCCTTAAAATCATCCCCACCAAGCTGAAGACGAATATTAATATTGACAACAACAGAGGCGATAATGAACATACAGCCACTAGAGTCGGTGTATAATGAGTCACGCCAAGAGTGAAGCCAACCCCATAAAACATTTGACAGCTGGGCAATTTTACGGTAGACCGACGAAATCGGGTGCCGACAAAATCAACCGATTAATATACCGACGAAACCCGACTTTATCGGGAGCAGACGAAAACAGTCAATTAATGTACCAACTAAATCGGGTGCCGTTTGAATCGTACTATGCGTTGTCTGATTTAATCGACTGTCATTAGTCGATGATTTCTTCAATGATTTATGTCGGTACATCAGTCTATCAGCTAAGTCGGTTTTCGTCGGGAGTCGATTATGTCGGATTAAAATTGGTATATTTGATCAGCTCGAACCCTTGTGTTGATAATGGGAGTTTACTAGTCGCGGTCAGTTTGTTTATTAACAAAGTGTTTAGAGTTTTATCGCTAAAAGAACGTGTTTTTGTGTTGATTTTTACCGTAAGTAGTGAAACTGTAGTAATTTCACGATGGCTAGTAGATGGAGTATTTGGAGAACAAAGCGGAAAACCGCAAAATATAAGGAATATGATGAAATTTACCGGAGACATTTGATGGACAGTGAAGAGGAAAATGCAAATGACGACGCGAATGATGTCCACCTGGAAAACCATTTCACCTCAGACGAAGAAAGCGATTGTGTCCATCCCGTGGATGGAAGTGATGATCATCAAGAAGATGATAATAGTCCTCCGGAGAAGCCAATCGACACGGAAGCTGTTGCAGATATAGGTTTAAGTGAACGTATAGCAAAAGACGGTGCAAACCTCCCTGTAAAATTTAGGCTTGCTTTCCTTACAGTTGAACAGCACAATCGAGACATCCTTGCCCATTTTCGGACTACAAGGGAATTATTGACGAACTATGGAAACGAACTCAAAGAGCTCAGAGAATTGGTAGTCAAGAATTTGGAAGCCCCAATGAAAAGAACTTTTCCTCTCGATACCCTTGAAGAAATCCAAGATACGATGGTAAAATTCGCTGACCCACAACATGACTTCAGTATCAAACGAGAAATCGCGTACGCATTAAGCAATGCCAACTTTCATTCGTTGTTCGTTTTTGTATGTCGATTAATAAAGCTATATAATAGCTCTGCGTCAGACGATTTCTTTGAGATTTACTTATTCTCTGATTCTTTATGTCTACCAATCAGATTATTTAGTAGTAACAAATCAGACGATGTTGTCAGTTTCAGTTTATTTTTAAGCTTTATTTGCCTACTAATCAGTCGATTTAGTAGTCCTTTATCATCCGATTTGATAGGTTTTTGTCGATTTTTACCATAAATTTTATCCATCGATTATTCACCCTACCAAATCGCTTTCAATCTATCGACTTGGTGAGCCAATTTAGTATACTGTAAAATCAGTCAACCCCTGTGTTAAGCTCCCATAAGCGTCGGTGCAACAATCGACCGATTCGTCGGAAATAAAATCGATCGATCATGCCGACGAAACCCGACGGAGTTGAGGGAAAAATCGGTGGGATGTTTTATCGGGAGCCTTTTGAACTGCCAAAGCAGCTACCTATCGTGCAAAGTAAACAAACATTATGATGCTATGAAAGGTCCACGAAAGGTATTGCAATAAAATATAAAATACAATCGAAGAAATGATCATAAACACGCAATTGTCATGGGATACGTTTGGTAATGATCAGTAATGAGAATTTCTACTATTTTTTGATAAGATAATTTGACGAAATCACTGATATAATGATTTACTACACCTGCTATTTTTTTTTTCTCGCTAGAAGTGATTTGGCGATACTCACCTTGATCAAGGGAATGCTGTTATGTATAAATTCTAATTCATACAGATAGTTGGTCTATCTGTTAAAGTTTTCTTCATGTTCAGCTACACACTTAGAAATTTTTACAGAAATCTGTAAAATTTTACCGAAATCTCAACAGCTGAACGTTCGGTAAACAGTTTCGCAGATTTCCTGTAATTTTTCACAAATATTAGTGAATTTTTCACAGATATCTGTAAATAATTACTGGAAAATCGTAAAATTGTTAACCGAACGTTCAGCTGTTGAGATTTCGGTAAAATTTTACAGAAATCTGTAATATAATCTTGGTGTGTATATTTTATTGTTTTAGTAAATTTGAGTTCAAAATCCTAAAAAAAAAGTGCTTAAAACATGAGTAACAAAAAAATGTCCTTTTCAATATTTTTCATCAAATAGCTTATGAACAATGCTTCTTTTGTGTTTTGAGATTGGACACTTAAAAATTAATAAAACTCATAAAACAATATATTTCGTAAAAAATTAGTAGCATGCTCCTTATCCCAAAATATTAGACCCATGTTTTTTTTTATTTTGTCATAAGGGGTCCAAAAAATTTTTTTTTATCAAATCATTTTACAGTCGCTATAAATCAATGGCGACGCATGGTAGTCGCATAGGAGTATTGTATGTATGTATGCAAAGGATACCACTCATTGTTGCAGGGCACAGCAGTGAACTGTCCACCTCGTATGACTTGATCAAGTTCGATTCCTGGTTGTATTCAATTTAGCATTGTACCAAGGGCCAAAAACGGAGGGTGAACCCGTAAGCAGATACACTTATGCGTGATCCACGGGAGCAAGAAGAATCTCCTTCCAACAATAAAAATGTTCCATCTCGATACAGAACAAGCCATCATACGAAGGGATGTCTCAATGAGTGGGGAGAAGAGCCCGCCTGCAATTCACGAAATGTTAATAACAGGGAGTTGGAAATTCCACTCTCCCCATCCAAATCGCTTGAATCAAACTCCCTGATGGACCCACCCTTACCCAATGAATTTATATTTTCATATAAAAATATGTTGAATATAAGAATTAATATAATTGCTGCCAACGGCGTCTACCATGACGAAAACAGCGATCTTGGAACTTACCAGTTGCCTAGGATATAACATCATTGCTTGTCACCTCCACTGGATCTTCATGTCCACCATCTGTCATTGACTGCAAAAATATATAATAGCAATTACCTGTGTTGTTATGCTTTTTTCAACAAAAACTAATTTTTTTGCATTGGCATGGTCATCTGATCTGAAGTAGCTGGTCCACAGAGCACTCGCAAAGAGCGGTCCTTACATATTAGTATGAGATGGTGTTATATGCAAAGTATGAAAAGATAATGAAAGAAATACGAAAGGAATTAGTTTCAAGAAGTGACAGTTTCATCGGGTTTCCCAACTAACCATACTCAAGCATAGTAAGTATATACAAGCTACATTGGGACTATATGGTTACTTGGGTACTCATATGACCGTCAGAATGGTTCATCGGTTGTGAAGTGAAGTATTTTTGAAAGTGATGCGGTAAATTCCTCAATGTTTTGATTTTATCCTAACGTTACCTCAATATTATAACACAAACAACACATTGAATATATCTCATCGTAAACACTACCGCTATATGTCGTATACACTCAACAGATGACTATGGTGTGTAAACGTCCAACTCAAGGGAATTGATTATGCACGCCACAAGTGGTGGTACTACCAACTAAGAAACATTTCAAGTGACCGTTAAATCGTTTTAGATGAACATTTTGAAAGTGTTATATCTGCTTGTCTGTTCTCCACGGTAATCCACGAAAGTACTTGCATTTTTCTCATGCACTTTTGATCTAACTGCAATCACTCTCTCATACTCGAAATGTACCATGACCACATTGGCACAACGCTGCCCTATACGCTCTTTGACCATAACGCAGGGTGTCTAGTCGCATAGGAGTTGAAGCGCCCATACTCCGTTGCGCATCCATGTTTCACTCCCGTGTTGAAGCGCCCAACGTAGAGCAACAACTCGCGTGGTCTTTCTTTTTTCATAAAATGAAAGACAGTGCAATTCCATTTCTACTGTATGGAAAATGCTCTTTGATGAATCAATTATCCTGAGGTTGGAACTGTGCTCGTCCGCACCTAGCAAACCTCGAATAATAACTCATCAGAACAACTGCCCGACTCTTTATTCTTCGAAACCTTTTATACATGAATTTGTTGCTTAAACTCCACACAATAGTTTTTCTCCAGTATGTACATATAAAGTGAGACAGATAGTTTTTCTCTTGGAAAGTCGGTGTCTGCTTTTTTTTCCAAGAATTGATGCTCCCCGCGGTAGGAACGGCTATGTAAGATGCTTAATGTTTAATGTTTACTTTGACCCTTCGCGAAGCACCGAGTTAAGCCAGCGCACATCGCTGACGACGCGGGTAGCAACTTTTTATAAACAACTGACCTTGAAATGTGCGACATTGTCGCTGTTGCTGTTAAGTTGTGTATTTTCTCCTACTGTATCGGGGTCTATTACTGGTTAATTTCTTACTCAGATTGATATTGGAATTTGAGGCCTTTGCAGGAGTATTGAGCGAAAACCCATAATTACTTTTCATTGCATAGTTTGATCTTTGGAATCGGCCTTGTGGTTCAAAAGTTATTATTTTTTTTTTGAAAAAAAAAGTCACTTAAAAAAAACGATTTTTGGGACCAAAAACGATTGAAATGGTCCAATGAAAGAAAAATAAGGGGTCTAATATTTTGTGATTAGGAACACAACTACACATTTTTACGAAATTCTGAGAACCACTTTATCGTTTTGCTATGGAATGGCTGCAAAAGTAACAACTCTGTCTCAGACTCAATTGACCACTTTGTCAAGCAGTTTTGGCATGACTTTCTACCAGCTATTTCACAAAAGTGGACCAACTAATTTCTATTTTTTTATGAAACGCTCTAATGTTGGCTACTTTTTTCGTGGTTCTAGAAGAAAAAATCTCAAAGTAATATTTTATTTCAAAGTTCAAGTGGTAGTAAACGTCATTTGAACTGCTCGAATGAAGTGGTTAATTCGATTGTAAGTGACATTATGACATTATCGTTTTTTTCCTTGATTTGTTTTTCCGCCAATCTTGTTTTCTGTGCTGAGCACCAATGCTACCGACGCCAGATAGCCAGCTCTCACACCTGGGCCCTACCTATCGACCCACCAACTCATTATCCGGGGACTACCGGCTTTACTTTCCTTTCTAAGGAAGGCGTGCCTCAGAACATCCCGGCGGCGCCGACTGGGGTTGAATCCTAGCTAAGATTTGTTGAACAATATGAAATACGCCATCATCTACTTTTATGTGGCATTAAAAATGAGTGAATTTTTTGTTCAAATGTGAATCATGGACCAAAACAGGCAATTAAGCAAAGTTTCATACAAATCGGAGAAGGTCGCGTGAATATAGGAAGTAGGCTGTGCGTGTGATCGAACCTGACGTTTTTTTCCTTGGAGTTTTTTTTATATATCTATAATCGGTAGCTTATTTATCTGGCCAAAACCAGGCCCAGAAGACAATTTCTAGTTCCTCAGTCCCTATTATTTGCGGCTGAGAAGCTGTTCCGAAGCCAAGTAGAACCTCCACGAGGCGTCCCATCATTCGTCCCATCATTCTTCCCATCATTAGTTCCATCATTTGTCCCATCATTCTTCCCATCATTAGTTCCATCATTCGTTGAGTCGCAGCTTTGAACCTGACTATTGGCCACGAAAAGGCTTGCCAATGCATATCAAAAATCGACTAAGGCTTGTACTCGAAATAAATGCACCATTTTTATCCGTGTGTAACTTTTTTATCCGTGGGTAAAAATTGATGAAAATCTGAGTATAACTAGTTTGAAGTGAATTGTTTACATGTGCAAAATTTCATAACAATCGGTTCAGTGGTTATTGAGATGTCATCGAAACAAGAAGAAAATCGCCGGAGAATTTTGCGCACTGTCATGGAAAATCTGACTGCGACCATGAGATGGATCGGAAGACAACTGGGAATCACCCATACAACTGTGTCTCGGATGGTAAAATCGTTTAAGGAGTCCCAGACGACCGAGCGGCGGGCTGGAAGTGGAAGAAAATCGAAGACAGCTGACCCTGTGAAGGCCCGGAAGGTGTTGGATTATTTCAAGCGTAATCCGAACCTTTCGATTCACGACGCGGCTCTGAAGGCAAAGTGTTGCGCCTGGTTCGTTCAGCAAACCATGAAAAAGCTGGGTTTCGTGTATTCAAGGTTCGGAAGGCACCGAACCGGCGTGATCAACTAAACACGGCGGCCAAATCCCGCGCAAGGAAGCTGTATCGAGAGTGGTTAACGAAACCGATGTGTGTGGTTATGGATGACGAAACCTACATCAAGGCAGACGCAAAGCAGATACCGGGGCTGGAGTTCTCCGTTGCCAAATCACGGTTTGATGTTCCGGAAGACATAAGGAAGAAGAATGTGGACAAATTCGCCAAAAAATACTTGCTCTGGCAGGGCATATGCCAATGCGGTAAACTGAGTAAACCGTAAATCACAATGGGTACCATCAACAGCGAAATTTATCGCACCGAGTGCCTTCAGAAGCGTCTGTTTCCCTTCCTGCTGTCCCACGGAGGCGAAACATTATTTTGGCCGGACCTGGCATCATGCCATTACGCGCGATCGACGTTGGATTGGTACAGAGACAATAACGTTGTTTTTGTACCAAAAACCGCCAACCCCCCAAATTCACCAGAGATTCGTCCGGTGGATAGATTTTGGGCCATAATGAAGGTCAAAGTTCGAAAATCGTCCAAGGTGTTTAAGAACGCGCTCCAGTATTGCACAAAATGTAATGAGGGGTCTTAAGGGAAAGGTGTGGACTTTCAGCGATGGAAAGGAAATTGAATAAAGTAATTATTCCGAAACATAATCCATAAGTATTAGTTCATTCCCTTGAAGTTTCAAGAAAATCCAATTTAAAATAAATTTTTGGCGAAAACTTTTGTCTGGTGCATTTTTTTTTTTTCGAGTACAGGCCTTGTATACATCCGAAAATTTGTTTAACTCAAATCGATGGAAGGCATTCCGCGCAACTACCATAAACCGGACTAGTTCATGTTGATCTTCGTCAAGCTTCGTCTACAATTTGGACTCCTACATCAACACATGTCAGGCAACCTTCAGGTTCAATTGGCTAAACTTGGTGAGTTCGTTCCATTTTGTAAATTTTTATCTCTTCAAACCAGTAACGTTGGGAGATCACCTTTTTGTGGTGCGTTACTGGTATAAGATTTACCACCGAACCCCAGTCGTGACAAGTTCAAACTAGGGAATCAGGATTTTCCAGTAATCAAAGGATTACATTTTAGTACTTGTTACTTTTTATGAATTGATAATAGTGACAAGACTTGGGTAGTGACCACCACCGTTATCTTTTTCTTCTTCTTCTTCTTCGCATTTCAAGGTTATTGCATATCGCATATTGGCTTATTGCGTGCTCTCAACTTAGTGTTCTAGATGCACTTTCACAGTTATTAATTAAGTGCTTTCGATGCCTGTACCATTTTTGCATTGGTATAATTGTGTGGCAGTGTTCACTCGGCTGCCGACAAAAGCAGGCCACTCTCGGTGTGTGCCACGCGATCGTCTGTTTTCTCGGCAGCAACCATTGTGTCGTCCTCCTCATTGTTTTTCATCAGCAGTTCTTTCGGTCGATGCGTCGTCGACTTTGGGAAGCAACCGTTTCGTGATGAGTGTGTGAGTGCTGACCACGTTTTGCGTCCATTGCTGCAATGGACGCGCTCTGACCATCGTTGGCGTACAACAATTTGTCACACAATGAAACTACTGGAAGCGGCTCCAGTTCTGATGGAGGAGGTTTTTTGGACAGCGGAAGATAAAGTGTTTATTGTGTTGTACCTTTTGACTATAGTTTTATAGTGACCAAGAATACTCGGCTCTGTAAAGTTAATTCGGTTGAGCCTTATCAAATAAATTAATAAACAAAAAAATAATTGTGTGGCAAGTCCAATCATACTTCTATGCCCAGGGAAGTCGAGAAATTTTCCAATCCGAAAAATTCCTAGATCGGACCGGGAATCGAATCCAGCCACGTCCAGCATGGTCTTGCTTTGTAGCCGCGCCTTTACCGACTGAGCTAAGGCAATGAACAAAAAGTTGAGATTTCCCATAGTAATTTACATGTAAACTTCAAAAATTCTTCGTTCGCAAATTTTTTGAGATTGGAATTACGCCCGGAGATTTTTTTGGTCTTCTTTTTGCTCGTTGTTTACACGTGAAATATCATTGGGATGCATTTCAAATGAATCGGGCGCGACTAGAATCAGAATCAGTACATTTGGCATATTAAAACAATCTAATTCGTAGTTCTGGTGCAAGGCGTAACAACCAGATGCATCATATAGTTCAAAGTTGGAAATACGGCATGTAAGAAGAAACGTTTTTGATGATTTGAGGAGATATTTTCTTCTACTTTTTCGTATTTATCGAGTGTTTTGTGAACTGTTCTCTCCATATGTGGAAAAATATGGTTTGTTTACATTTTGGAGCTACGCCGTTTTAAAATGTTAGTCTAGACTTAACCTTTCTAGCTTTGATGCTTCCAAACACCAATCAATTATATAATTACCAAAATTGGAACGTACGGTACGAGATGTCCACGTTTCATCCATGCATTGGATTCTGAAGTATCGTGTTTAAATCTTCGATTTAAACAGGCCCGATGTTTTCTGAATCATCTTGCCCCTTAAATGCTGCACAGTAAGCCTGGCCGTTTTGATATGTGTTACGCATCTTTGATGTGAAACATATATCAAATAGACAAGAAAAGTTATGGGCGTTTATCCATCATTTTACAGGATACTTTCAAGAACTGACTGTGTTGGTGTTAGATTAGATTAGATTAGATACAAATCAGAGAATGTCGCGTCACATCGATTCATCATTTGACGTCGAACTGCATGTTCCATCGATAGTATAGAAACGTCAAAGTGATCCAATGCCAACGCTGAGGTTGGTAATTCGCGAAACTGCAATCATATTTAATTTAAACGTTAAAAGCGTGCGCGATGACCCAGAATGAAAAGCCACGTCTGTTTGTGTGTGGTCAGGGGTAGTAGAATGCAGTCCATTTTTTAAAAATTGCCGAAATGATTACTGCTGGCTGTTGTTAAATTATTGCTCTTTCCCCGAAAACACACACAGCTGATTGGGTTTTCGGAGGGGTGGTGACTTGGGCACACCGATTTGCAAACTGTGCGTGAGGAGCTGGGAGTGTTAAGTGAAATTTGATTGATGGCCTTTCGCACATATGGCACAGTTGAATTATTGAATTTTATTGATTCTGTTTGCTGGCGGAATGACACTTTGGGCGTCACATGACCAAATGTTGACATAGAGAGGTCAGCCGGATCGAATTTAAAATGTCAATATAGGGGATAATTTCAGGCTACGGAAATGATGGCTGGATGGTTCAAATTTGTTGGATCAAGGAAGGTTTGATGAACAGATAATGTAGGTGAACAGTGTGGATGTGAATGGAGATGTTATTGTTCATTACGGGTGCCGATGCAGATACGGACATAAGAATTCATAGATTTAACTTATTGATCATGTTTTACTTCTCATTCTTTGGTTTTTGATCGGCGAACAGAGAAAAAAATTATTGTTCTATGGTGAATCGACGATCCGGTTCTTATATACGATGAGTCGTGACATGTGACATGAGTTTGAATGTTGATCGTTAGGTGGTTTATACCTGTATACGTTCATAACCTTATTTTAAATGGGTAAGGTACTAAATCTTGGGGCCTCCCTTAGCTCAGTCGGTAAAGACCCAGCTACAAAGAAATACCATGCTGAAGGTGGCTGGGTTCAATTCCCAGCTGGTCCAGGAATTTTTCGGGTTGGAAAAATTATCGATTTCCCCGGGCATAGAGTATAGTTGTACTTGCCATATAATAATACTTTAGAGATGGGCAAACCGGATCAATTAGGTGAACGGTTCAGAACCAGATCATTCACAAAGGTGATCCGGATGAGTTGATCGGATCATCGGATCACTTACACCTAGTGCATTTTAAATTTATTCGGAGATTCTACCTTGAGCACAGAAAATTCATTTACAACTTATTGTCATCAATTATTCATTTATTATTTCTCTAATAATTCGCATCTACAAACGCATCCGTTAGTAATTGTGGTTGATGAACAAAATTTTGAAAATGTTCTTTGGAAAAAGCCGGCTTCTTCTGTCGGAACAAATCTGTCCAGCTTTTGAGAAAATTCGTTCGAAAGGAACAAACGTCGCCGGAATACAAAGCCGCTCTTGCATTACACCATACAGCCTTGGATAAAGTAATTTTCTAGCCTCTCACCACTCCAGGGGATCCTTGGTTCTGGCAAGGTAGGGTTCTGCCAAATATTTGTCGATTTCGACGATTGCCGATGCAGACGGATCCTTGGTGCTTTGTAATTCATTGACTTTTGCATCAAATTCCTCCCAAACTATGGATCGACATAATTTCTCGTTGTATCCTTCAATATGCACGTGCTGCGGATCTGAATTTTCAGGATCAGCTTGTCCATTCTTCTAAATTAATGATTGATACGCCTCATTATAATTCGAATCTTCGCTGAATACTTGCTTCTTGAATCTGGGGTCCAATAAAACTGCCAGGCCCACCAACTCGTTGGTTTCCCTGCCACCAAACCGCTTGGCTAATCCATCAAGAAGTTCCTGTTCCAACTTCCGCACTATTGCTGGTGATGATGACTCTTTTTTCAAATTTTGTTTTACTTGTTGGCTCATGATTCGGACTAGGACTGTAGTTTTCGACAGTGAAACATTTTTTTCAGCTGAAATTTCCTCCGTAACGGCGTAAAAAATCTCCAAAATCTTGACATCTCTTTCAATTAAATCCCACTCACGTGTTTCCAAACGTAGCTTCGATTCCAGCAATGCCAAGGTTGATACAACAGCTTCTTTGTTAATAAGAAGCCGTTGCAACATATCGTAAGTGGAATTCCATCTAACGGCAACGTCTTGCTTTAGCTTCAGCTCTTTCATGCCAAGTTTTCCTTGCATCTCGTGAAGCTTAGCCAGCGCAGAACTGCTTTTTTTTTAAATACTGTACGATGGACTTGCATTTATCTACCACCAGCTGGATGGAGTTTGCAATGCTGCGTAAAACAATCAAATTGAGAGAGTGAGCAAAACATGACAGATGAATACTGTTCAATTTTGATGCAGCTGTCTTCATATTAGTGGCATTATCAGTAACCAAAGCAATAATTTTGTTCTGAATTGAAAACTTTTTCAAGACATTCGTGATCCAAACAGAAATGTTTTCTCCAGTATGTCTATCACTGAACTCGGAACACTCCAACAAGTAAGATTGGAGCCGTGAATTCTGACCAAAAAAATGAGCGGTTAAAGCATAAAATCCGACATTGTTTGAGTTGGTCCATCCATCGCAAGTTAGACAAACAGCCGAAGCAGCCGACAGATCATTCATTACTTTAGCCAATAGTCCATCGTAAACGGTTGGAAGTAAGCTGTTTGTTAACGTCTTTCTGCTTGGCAACGTGTATGATGGGCACAACATTTTCACAAATTTACGAAACTCATCATCTTCGACTATTGAAAATGGGTGGTATTCCTTACATTTCATTTTCAACAGTTGTGTGTCGAAAAGCCTGCTTTTTTGCACCGACATTGGCTTTACGATGTCAACAAATTTCGACATCGTTGTTTGAGAGGTAGATCGAGCGGAAACTGGAGCCGAACTTGATTCCGGAGATTGATCCAAATCATCCTTGGGTTTGCCTGTACTTACAGCAGCAGGATTTGAAATCTCTTCATATTTTGCGGGTGGTGCAG
Organism: Ochlerotatus camptorhynchus; assembly: GCF_037179485.1. Lineage (NCBI taxonomy): Eukaryota > Metazoa > Arthropoda > Insecta > Diptera > Culicidae > Ochlerotatus > Ochlerotatus camptorhynchus. Next base: position 1,615,869 of record NW_027040729.1, on the reverse strand, counting down.
GGCTATCTGCTCTCGAAAACTGAATCGTCGGATGTTTGCTTCTAAGATGCCTTTTTAGGTTTCCGGTCGAACCACCGGCAGTTGCTATCAAAACAGAACAGTGCCGGCATTTACCTTTTCCCGTTAAATGATACCAAATTTCACTCGAAGCTTTTCCTTGAGCAGACATTATGCAATTAGTTCCTAGAATACATAATTGTTTGTAAAGATTTAATTTGATGACCAATGATTCAAATTAGTTACTCACAGATTACGAAAATAGACGTTATTTTGTCTTCCAGCTGGAGGATTTTGTTTTGCTTAAAGCCCACATTCACAACAACAAAATTTTGACAGCAGTAATCAACAAAACAGCAAATGAACTTCTGCAACCCCAGCGGGCGTAATAATAAACGTTTGGATTTCGTTGTAATACCGGCATCATCAGATTTCAAATAATATGAAGAATGCTTTATTTGCCTCCACATCTCAAATCCAAATTATTTGAAATCCGTTCAACGAAAAAAAAAATACTGTTAGAAAACATACACCAGTATTCGATTTATATTCATTTTTTATCAAAATTGTAAAAAGTTTTTGTTAAAAAATATTCTTCGTCTCAAACGTTGGGTACAACAGCGGGTTTCCGCTGGGCTACCTGACGAGAGTTGTAAAATGTGGGAAGACGGATAGAAGCAAAGCAACATGTAAGAGCGAGTGAGAGAGAGAGAGCGATCCGAATCATTTTTGACAGCTCGTTTTCAATCCTTCCGATCCAAGAACACAGAGAAAAAGAGTAGTGAACTCTACTGAACCGCTGAGTCGATTCTCATAAAAAATGAACCGTGGATCATTCATTCTCCGCGCTGATCCTGATTTTTTGAACGGATCAGGATCTGACCACCCATCTCTAAATAATACTAATGCAAAAATGGTACAGGCATCACAAGCTCTCAATTCATAACTGTGGAAGAGCATCTAGAACACTTAGTTGAGAGCACGCAATAAGCTTGAAAAGCGAGGAAGAAGATGAAGGTTCTAAATCATGAATTTAAAAATATATTTCATCTTCGTTGAGGATAAATGCTTTGAAATTTCAAAAGTTTTAATTATTATTTGATTCTTTATTGATTTGAGAATGATGTGTTATAATTAAAATTTTGTTATTTTTTATTGAATGGAGCAAAACAAACTTCTAAGTTCTAAGTGAAGACAACAAATCAAGAAGACTGGCAACTTTGCCAGAATCCAAGCGACAGATACAATAGCGCTGCGCTTGAGTGAAGGTGGAAGCAACGCTTAGAAAAATGAGCAAATACACTATCCCTTCTTCTGAGGATGTAATCTCTGCTATCAAATTCATTCGAAGCATGTACCCGAGCATTTACCATTGAGCGGCAGATGACGCGATTATACCTGTCTCATAGCGTTCGTATGAGAAAATGGAAGAGTTGCCAGTCTTCTTGATTTGTTGTCCAGAAAGGTTTCTCTTTATCAACGTTACGTACGAAAAGGTAAATAAATTTGAAAGTCATCAGTAATAATAACATTCCGTTTGGTGCTAAACTGCGCTAGATTAAGAAAGACTAAGTGCGGGTTGTGCTTAATAAGCCGGAAATGGGGTAGTTAACCCTATATGATACTAAAAAACATATCTAGTACCGCATTTAGATTAACATTCTAAGTCCCTCCTTTTTTACATATTCTGCTCAAACGATACTTTCTGCCCCATCCCATTCATACAATTCGGAAGGAAATCCTGTGAGGGGTGAGCTATTTCGAGTGCAGAATGTGTAAAGTAGGAGGGACTTCGGTTGTTAACCTAAATGCATATATAGAGGTACCATACATGTTTTGCACTACACTGTCCTCTGTGAACAGTTATTGGAAAACAAATTATGTGTGGTTTCCGATCGATGTCACCGCCAACAACAGCAGTGACATCTGATGGAACATGAAAGCAGAAGCTTGACAAAATGATTAAGCCGTTTTTCCCTCGGCTTTCATTTCGCTTCGCAGGATTCGTTTTTTTACTCAGTCACCCTTGTAGTGACGTCAAAAAGTTTGTTTCGATCGGAAATTTAATATGGATTATAGAATTTTTGTAGGGGAAATGGCTCTAATGTTGGCCTATGGATCTAAGATTCCCATCGCTAAAAATCTGCTATTTATCAATTTTATCCAGATGAATTTATGTTTGAGCCAAAATTAGGGGCATAATGTTGAGGTAATTAATTGATTATTGAATTAGCATTCTATATGCCATAAAAAAGCAGCCTGTTTGTGAGTTTTAGCCTGTTTTCAAGTAAGAAGTTATCCTTAAAAAACAAGTCGCCAGCTTGTATTTCCCGGCGATTTTACAAATAAATACAATCAAACAAAATCGTCATGCAGAACTAGGATTTGTTTCACTTCATATTTCACAAAATTGCTTTCGAGTGCTAAAGGGTGATACGGTCAAAATTTGGTCAAGGGAAAACGCGTGTAAATCGGTGAAATCGTTTATTTAAAAAATCAAATTAAATTTCTTTTTCAAGTTCAATTAGTATAAAATTCAGGAAAAATATTCAGTTAGGCTTCCGCTTTTCCAAATCCGAATTGCCGGGCCTTACGCTTGACCCCTGCCATCAGATTTTGTACAGCCACCTTGTCCACCTTCTTCGCCGCAGAAAGCCAGTTTGCCTTGAACTGCTGCTCGCCCTTAGCAGTTTTTTTGGTCTTCTTTAGGTTCCGCTTGACAATAGCCCAGTATTTCTCAATTGGGCGGAGCTCTGGCGTGTTGGGAGGGTTCTTGTCCTTGGGAACCACCTGCACGTTGTTGGCGGCGTACCACTCCATGACCTTTTTACCGTAATGGCAAGATGCCAAATCCGGCCAAAACAGTACGGAACAACCGTGTTTCTTCAGGAAAGGCAGCAGACGTTTATTCAAACACTCTTTCACGTAAATTTCTTGGTTGACAGTCCCGGAAGCTATGAAAATGCTGCTTTTCAAGCCACAGGTACAGATGGCTTGCCAAACCAGATATTTCTTTGCGAACTTTGACAGTTTCATGTGCTTGAAAACATCTGCTACCTTTCCCCTTCCTTTTGCCGTATAAAACTCCTGTCCCGGAAGCTGCTTGTAGTCGGCTTTGACGTAGGTTTCGTCGTCCATTACCACGCAGTCAAACTTCGTCAGCATCGTCGTGTACAGCCTCCGGGATCGCGCTTTGGCCGTTGTATTTTGTTTATCATCGCGATTTGGAGCCACTACCTTCTTGTAAGTCGATAGTCCGGCTCGTTTTTTGGCTCGATGCACGGTTGTAGACGATACACCCAGCTTATTTGCGGCATCTCGGAGAGAGAGGTTAGGGTTTCGCTTGAAACTACCGGCAACTCTCTTTGTCGTCTCAGCGGCTTCCGGTTTTCGATTTCCCCCCGATCCAGACTTCCTGGCTGTCGACAAACGTTCCGCAAACACTTTAATTACATTTGTAACGGTTGATTTGGCAACTTTTAGCGATTTTGCCAACTTTGCGTGCGAGTAGCTCGGATTTTCGCGATGCGCGAGCAAAATTTTGATACGCTGCTCTTCTTGCTTGGACGGCATTTTGACAACTGAAGAGTGAATTCCAAAATCAAAATAGGAGCAACATTCTACACACACACACCTTCAAAATGAGGCGTGTTCAGGTTTTTTAAATGCAAAATTGAAAGAAATACGTCAAGTTGATACTGACCAAATTTTGACCGTATCACCCTTTATGACATCGTCTCCCGCAAAGTTTACATTTTGACATAGGTTTACGTCTCTCGGCAACATATTGGGGATGCAATTAAAAAAAAACAAAATCGACCGTATTACCAAAAGTGGTCACGTACTATAACTCTTTCAATAGCGGATGGATTTTAATTATAAACAAGCCAATTGATTGGTAATTTTTCTTCAAAGCTGCTAAATTGAATACTTCATATATTTTTAATAGGTCACTATTGAAAATTACACAAATGTCCAACTGTTGAAATGGTTATCAACATTCTCACCGATTGCCTGCAAAAAGTGGTTTCCCTAACATAGTCGCCAAATATTGATACCGAGCACGTAATCTTACGTCAAATCTACGGTCGAGTCTTGGATACAACCTCTTACTTTTTTTTAATCATTTCTTACCTGACTATCTGGTCTCGTCCTAAAAACTACAATTATATAAACATTCTGTCAAATTTGAAAATGAGTGTATGATTTTGAAATGCAGAGGATACTGAAAAAGACCGATTTTTGCCACAATCGAACTCACACTGTAGCTCTATGGAATGAGGTGAAATAATTGCAAACATGAATTTTATATGATTAAAAGAGTAAAACCATATATTGAACGAAGGGCGTTAAAAATGAGGGAGGCAAAACATCTAAATCTCAAGTTTAGATGCTCAACAAATCTCACACTAGCGAATCTATCTTCAAAAAATCTTCTTTCATTTGCCGCATCTACTTGCATCGCTCATCATCTTTTTGCAGGAAATCTTCAGAATCGTCATCAATCTTCTTTCTATCTACTCAGCGTGCGCGCAGCTAGCCACAGCAAAACACAATCTTTTTTGCATCGTAGATAAAGTCGTCCCCCTCGGTTAAAAACAAGTTTAGTTATAAAATCAGAAGTTCATTTCATCTTTTCTGTACATAAATGATTCAATCTTTCAAACTTGTATCATTAAAATCGCTGCTGTCTTCTGAATCATCACTAGAAAGTTGATTATCTGGATTCAAAATCATTTTTTGGCCGATTCGGTCAATTTTCTTTTAATCTTATAGTCAGGTTTTCGCATCAATGAAATCAATGGGGCTGAAGTTGAGAGTAGTCGTTTGAAAATATCAATATATGTAGCAATCCTAGTAAGAAAATCAAAAGAAAAAAATTAATAATTTATTTTTATTTATAAATTATGTTTTTCATATCAATCTTGAAATTTTACAAAGTTCACGATAACGCCGAACATCTTTATTACGGCATTCCTGTGGCTCTTCGGATAAGGTTCCAATAGGTAGCACAGCTTGTCTTATGATTTCAGTTCCATGTATCAGTACTCGATGAACCGAGGAGGGCATGTAATATCATCCATAATGCTTGACATACAAATAGGCAGTGTCCATACAAAACAATTTGAACGCCTCCACGTTTATTGCTTGACCACTTCTTTGTTCTTTTGTATTATAATACTCACCTGATATGTGCGTGTAATGGTGATATTCCAAACTCTAGAGCTGAAATGTTAGTGGGTCTGGCAATCATTTCATTGATATTGTGAAACTGCTTTGGAGATGCTTCACATATGTAACATTTTTGATTGCTGATTCCAGTTAAAGCTCCACAAACCTTTCCATCTATCATAGTGCAGACCAATGTGTGTTGAAGAGAATTTGATCCTTCTTGAGTAGGATTTAGGTTTCTGATCTGCAATTCAATGTTTTCTTTCTCTCGGATAGTTAGAGCTGTGGTTTCCTTTGCAAACTGAATATTAATTGGGCGACAGAATCTGGTTGATGAAGGTTTCAGGTTACGCCAGAAAATTTTAGAAGGATTATTCATATCTCGAAGTTGAAGAGGAACCAATGAAAATAAGAATATTGAACTGTCATCTGCGTTTTCATTTTCAAACTTTTGTTTGTAGTTGGAATGATCTGAAGAGCCATCTAGGCCCCATTTTGAAATCAGCTCCAATGCAATTGAATCAGGTTTATCATCCATAGAACTCAACAAACGCTTTGCGGTATCGTCCAGAAGATTCTGGAGCCTCACCTCAGATCGCCTTTCAGTTATATTTATCCCATCAGGAATACAACGCTCCCGAGCAATTGAAACTTTGAGCAAGGATGGATATATTTGGGGTGTATTGAATTTTTTAGCTTGACTCCTTAGAAGTAACCACTGACGCTTTGAGAAATCGCCTTCAATGAAAAACGAAAGTCCTTCATCTTCTGACATTTTTCCCGATGGTTGATTTTTGTTATGAGTGGTCCAGGCTTTTCGAATTTTTGACGCCCGCTTCGGTGTGGATTGCATGATTTCGTTTAGCCGCATCCTCATTCCCCTCACTTCGCGCCTTCATTTCAGCAGCCAACGACAATTCCTTTGCAGATCTCATGCTTCTTAGAGGTGCAACTCTTCGGCGCTTGTTTTGAGTATTACCTTTGTTACTAGCGTAACATAGGTATTAGAATCGATTTTCACACGTCCTGCCGTCTGCGCCTGATAGCCATCCACACAAGCTATCTCACCTGTATAAAACATTCTCAATCGATAGAACTCGGCGCGATCTGGCTCGACAGTTTGATTACGACATCTTAAAATCAAATTGAACATCGAAAATCGACCCGGCAAGGTGAAATTTGCTGATGTCTGTATGTGCGTCTGTGGACGCGTTTCATCTAGGCAAGCTTTTTTCGAGATGGCTCATGCGATCAATATGGTTGATATCTCGTTTGATAGGCCCCATTGCGCCATTGATCGCTATTGAATTTTTTCTCGATCTGACTTCCGGTTTCGGAGATATATAGGCCAGAATGATTTTAGTGAACGATTTTTCAAAAATCAACGGTACACTTTATCAACATGATTTCTTTAACAGTAGAAAGACCTCATCCATATCTACTTGGGGAAAAAATTTCATACCGATCTGACTTCCAGTTCCGGAGATTTACAGGATAGAATGATTTTAGTTAACGATTTGCAGCAGTGGAATGACCTCATCCATATCTACCTGCAGAAATAATTTCATACCGATCTGACGTTTGAAGTTCGAGATTCCGCCTTATTACCTTTGTTACTAGCGTAACATAGGTATTAGAATCGATTTTCACACGTCCTGCCGTCTGCGCCCGATAGCCATCCACACAAGGTATCTCACCTGTATAAAACATGAAGTAATGAAATTGGGTTGTTAGCGGAATGCTTAAATAAAACAGCAAAAAAAGGTTATCTTCCATTTAATTCCACTTAATTAATTTTGGTATCCATGACAGATACGTATTTCGACTACAATGTGCAGTCTTCATCAGTGTCATTCCCACTAAAGAACTTATCAAAATCTAACCCCCTTAAGTACTCATCCCCTAGGTATAAAAGTCAAGATCACAGGTATATAAATGAAACTACAATGTGTTGAATCGGAACCTACCTAACTAATTAAAACCAAAGATTTAAGTAAGCTAAAGGAGAAAAATCTATTCAACTCTCTAATAAGGAAAATCCCAAAGGCCTTTTTTTGCTGTTTTATTTAAGCATTCCGCTAACAACCCAATTTCATTACTTCATTATGATGGCTACCAAGCCTTTGGGATTTTCCTTATTAGAGAGTTGAATAGATTTTTCTCCTTTAGTTTACTTAAATCTTTGGTTTTAATTAGTTAGGTAGGTTCCGATTCAACACATTGTAGTTTCATTTTTATACCTGTGATCTTGACTTTTATACCTAGGGGATGAGTACTTACGGGGGTAAGATTTTGAAAAGTTCTTTAGTGGGAATGACACTGATGAAGACTGCACATTGTAGTCGAAATACGTATCTGTCATGGATACCAAAATTAATTAAGTGGAATTAAATGGAAGATAACCCTTTTTTGCTGTTTTATTGTATAAAACATTCCCAATCTATAAAGCCCAATCGATTCCCAATTTAATCTAGGCAAGATTTTTTCGAGATGGCTTATTCGATCAATATGGTTGATACGTGCATGTCGGTTAACCCCTGGTTTTTTTTCAGTCAGAAGAAGGCTTTATGTTTAGTTTAGGCGTTATGATCAGAAGAAAAAATCAGACGCAAAATCGTGGAATGTAGGGGAGAATAGCCCATAATGCACCCCTGGGTTAAAATGGCCCCGTGCAGTTTTTCGTTGCTTATCCATTACTAATTTTGGAAATATCATCTGCCAGAATGTTAGTTCAAGCACTGAACTAGCAATGCTGATTTTTAAATTCACGAATTGACAATCGGAAAGCTATGAAAAACAGCGCAGGGCCATTTCACGCCAGGGGTGCGTTGAGAACCATCCAATATTCCAATAGACCTTTTCGATGCTTAATCGTCTTTCTCTATCTATCACACATGTATGAATCGGCGGTGTATTTTTCCACTAATGTGTTTCCCTCTTGCTCGCACTCGTTGGATTTAAATTGTACAGTAGTGTCCGCCGATTAGACGTCGAGAAGCTCTCCAGTCAAATGTTGTCCCTTCAAATTTGTGCACGACCGATGAGATCAACCTAAATAAAAACCTCAATAATCTGCTGGAAAATGAGGACAATTTACGAAAATTTTACACAGTCTAGTAATAGTACCAAGAGACCGAGAAAATCCAATCGTTAGTGTTATCATTTTCTGGTATTCTGGAAAAAACTTTTTGTGATTTATGAGTAAAGTAAAATCATATTTGGGTTGATCTCGTTGGCCGTGTGCAGCGAGTTTTTCCTGGGGGGTAACTGGCGCTTTAAACCTTGGTCTATACATCACACTCATTTTTAAAAATCGCTATTGGAACTGCTACATCGTAAAACAAAATTGGAAACTCTGACCGATCAGTCCCGTTAGCGTAGCTGTTGAAGGTGCCGCAGGCTATGGTGCAACATGTTTTCGAATTTTATTCTGTATTCTTGCGGAACATTTGAAAAGGGCCTATCAACGGCCTCTCTCTTTGATTATTAACCACGGCAACATAAACGAATTTCTCGCTAATCTCACAGGACAGTTCAACATAAGATGATGTTAGCTGTATAGTCGCTATATTCATAGCCTGGCGGAGAGAATCTCGGGAACCAATTGAGCTGTCAAATAGTCGTTTGACCAATTAATCTGTCAATTCACGACCAACAACAGAAAAAGGCACAACAGCTAATACGAACAAAACTTCCGGAAGCCGTTTTCTCGTGACTTAAGCCTCGCCTACGCAAACTAACTCAAATTTCCCCTATTCGATGATGAAAGCATAATCAAAGTTTTGTTTATAAAACTTGATAGTACCATTTAAATTGTTGGTCTACAATATATTGAATTGGTTCCGCTTTTTGATAGATCGTAATTCCATCCGCCAGACTATAAATATAGCGACTATAGTAAGCTTGCGCCTGAATCAACACACTGAATGGGAAATTCATTTGCAGTCGGGTTATTCGCGAAAGAGAAAATCAATGAAGAGAATCGAGCTGATTGATTATTTAACTTTATTGGTTCGTCAAATATTGTTGTAATATAATAAGATTGTATATAATAAGATTGTGCTTAAAGTATGTAGAGCACAATAAAGTAGATTAAGTAAAAAGTCATTAGGCTATGATTTATGTTTTGGACTCCAATGCAATCTAGCAATTGCTGTTTTGTTTCCAGCAATTGAGCAGTGCAGAAACTGAGACCAATAAAAAATATCCATAAGGGCTCTATGGATAATATTAAAAACGAGATTATACTAGGTAACAAAGGTTCTATTCACCTGCCCGGTGGATCAATGTGGGTTTTTAAATCTAGAAATGCTTTCTTTGGCTTACCTCTCGCTTCCGTTTTTGGTATTACTAATGCGTTTGCCTTCAGCCAAGTTTCACATCGTGTATTGAAAACTTCCAGTTTCTCCAACGTTTTTCAAAGTGCGAACATAGCTTGGATACATTTTTTTGCAATATTTTTTATTCCAACGGCCACTTGCTCCTCCACATTTAGTTTCCGTTTAACGTATACCAAAACGCGATAATATTTGACATGACGATTTCCGTGAATCTTCTCTGCCCACACTTTAAACAATTCCATCCGACAAGGATTGAATGGATTCATTTTTAACCACAAATTCCACACAAGATGTTTGTGAAAAAATCACACCTAGATAATTAAAGAAGGCCTATCGCTCTTTGCTGTCACCAAAACGTCCAGCGCAAAATACTTTGTAAGGTTATCTGCAGCAGCGCATCTGTTGTGACGACACGTTCCATGTTCTGAAAAGAGGGTGGGTAGGTCTAAAAGGTTCCAAAACCGTAGTCAGAATTTTATCCTGTATTCTGGATTTCTTGAAAGTTATACCGATAGGTATTGCGAATATTTTAGTCCATATTCTATATAATAAAGTGCAAGTGTCACAAAAACGCTTGATGGGCTGTTTATCACATAGATAGATGTCGATAAAAAGCATTAGTGTATTCAGCAATTTTGTGTATTTAAATGATGCCTATAATTCCTTAGAACATGATAAATTGATCAAATGTGAGAAAAGCAATTATAGCTCTTTAGACCTGAGATGTAGAAATTTGATGTTCTTAGCAAATGTTCGTAAAATTAACTGCTCTAAAACTTTGTGCAACACATGGATCCATTATCTCGTAACTGTAATAAGTAAGAAATTGGAAGTGTAATACTAGCTTGAAGATTATTCAAGCGTGTGTTTCAAAAGATGCGGGATATTATTTTGAGCAACTTCTCCCAAGACATCTAGTCTCTAAAACGTCGAAAAAGGGTAGAAAATGTTTTTGACCGTCTTTATGCAGATTTGTGCCACTGTGCGCCGCACGGAGTGTACCGCTCATTGTGAGGATCGCTTTCTCAAAGATCAGTTGGAAAAGAGTGTGCGAAGCAAATGGGAGAACCACACACTCTTTGTTGAGTGTTGTGAGATGCATGCACAAAGTTGCTTTGCAAACGCTTTGAGGCGCTTTCCAGCCCTGATCACATGAATTATTTGTGATAAATTACATAAATTTCATTGGAAACATAAAGTTCATGTGATTTTGTAGTGCGATTCCCAATTATGAGATCACATGAAAGTTATATGAAATTCTAATTGATATTTTCCATTGGGAAATGTGATTTATTTGTGGAGTGTAGCCTGCTTTGTTGCAATATACAAGGGGCATCCCACTCTAAACTTTGTATTTCTCGCATTATACTCAGACTGTTCTTACTGATATCTAAGATACCTGAAAATACTTAAAAATACTTAAGAAATATTTAGCGCTAGTTTGTTACCACCGTTGCTAGACAGATTTCATTCGTTTATTTACCCGGTGTCATCTGGGATTTTGTGTGTGCGTATTTATAAATTCAACAATTATTTTTTAATTTATTTCTTTTGTGTAGGAATCGAGGAGGAGACCATTTTGATTCAAGGAACATTGCCATACTGATTCACCTTTCATTCAAAGAAAGAATAAGGAGCTATTTGGAAAGTTATTGTAAATGAAAGTGCATTTGGAAGCAAATCCTCGAAACAAATTTGTCTATCCCAAAACCATCTATCGATAAGATGGATTTTTCGTTCATTAGGATCTTGACCGTGGGACGATAACTTCAAATATTTACGCTGATTAAAGCTGATTACAAAGTTGTGAAAGCTTTCCGTATCATCCGTCCTTATGGCATCCAGAAAGCCACAAGTCCTAGATTGCCGCCGAATGAGTTTATTGTAGAAGTGAATCACATTTCCACATTTCAATGGTTTGAAATAAATTAATATTACAGAACAGATTTACATTTTACATTTTACATCAAGTTGATTTCACATAAATCTTTCAGGCTACTATCAGGATACTCACTCGACTCCCTCACCAGTCCGTCGTAATCTAGCTTTACCGATATAAGTTTCTCAAAACTCGGCACGATACGGCCACCAGTGGCAATTGCAATCAGTTCAATTTTAAGGCAGTTATGCTTCATTGTATTTCTATTGCTCTCTGACAAATAACCAGCGTAGTCCTAGTATCCTAGTCAAGAATTCCATACTCATGCAGCTTGCGGTAATTCTTAGCCGAAATTCCGTCCAACATACGCTTTTATTATGGCAGTTCAGACTGGTAGGTTAGGAAGCTTAGTTTGGAATCTGGTTGCGAGTCAGGACAACAACGGCACCATTAACCTCCAGTTAAGCAATAAAATTCAAAACTTGGATATCGTACTGAACAGCCAGGTCGAAATCATAAATAATTCGGATCGGATAAATTCTCGATCCAACAGCAGTCCCTGCTCCAACTGGCTCGCTGAAAAAAATTGTGTTTTGATGATCTATTTCATAAGTAGAATTAAAGTACTTACTCATAAACATGATTACACCACTTCGTTTTATTTCAACAGATTGAAGTAATACATTGACGGAATACACAACAACAAATAACTACATTAGAAACCGGTTACTATGATTAAAAACAAATCAAAAACTTAAAATACTTAAAAAAAAACTTAAGAATGCTTATCAGATACTTGGAAATACTTAATTGATATTAGAGCTATAGTTTAGAGTGGTATGCCCCTAGGATGAGGACATAGCTTAATCTGAATCGAGAAAAGACATAAAAAAATCCGATTAACACACGTGTATCATGTTTGGCTTTACTTCGTGAAGCAGCTGCCGACAATTTACTCGTTTCTTCCTACCGCCCCGAGTGAGCTGTGCCGCACTGGCTGCTTGTCATGAAAAAGAAGGAAGAAGATTATATCATTATTGCTTTCCGCTTCTGACATACCGTTATCATCCGGTTCGTTGATCGCTTGTCATTTTGTCATTTGTAGATATTTTTGATTCCTTTGACACAACCCCTAAAATGAAGTTGTTGTTATGTTTTGTTTCGTGTTAGTAATGCCACTTCAAGTACAATTCATTCATTCGCATCCCAAGTCACGGCTCCATGAAGTCTACGTGAATCAACCCGCGGATATCCGCGTTCCCTTATTTGCACAATCACAATTTCATACAGCCTCAGCCCCACCCACGCCGTCTTTGGGGAAACCCATGATTCATTCCCCCATGTTGTATCCTTCGTCAAGGATCTCGTACTCATTTCGACCATAGAAAATCTTATATCGCATACCCTTACGCTCCGATGTCTATTTTGTGTTCATACACATATTGAGAGGCCTGTTTATCCTCAGAAAATGTGAACATAGAAGCAGCGCGCAACGAAGTTATTTAAATAAGCCAACACAGTTCTTTTTCCTCGCCTGATCTCTGATGAAGACATGGTGTCTGCATCCGGGAGTGGGAAAAATATTTGCCTCGAGATGTCCTTGGTAGCAATGGACGACCGACGGAATTAACATCGATACATAGCGAACAAATCGTCCCGAAAATGAAACCGATGACAATTAATTGAAAACAACATTCTTCGCTGGCATTGTTTCCCAGCAGCGCAGCGGTTGAGAGTCGCAGGATGGGGAGGTATCTTCTCATCCGTTCTTTTGGTTTGATTCCCTTCCTGCTTTCAACCAAAATCGACGATGCTGACGCTGTCAGCGTAGCTTTCCGGAGGAAACGGGGCAAACAAACAAGAAACAAATCCGGAGTCATTTTTGATGATGAGAGTAATCAGTGCGGGTATTTGGAACAAAGAGGGATATACAGGAAGGTAATGCTAAGAGGTGAGGAGGAAAAACGGTTGGTATAATAATCACTCGCTTGAGCTTTAGCGTAACTTCAGCCGTTCTGCTTTTTCTTATTATTTTATTTTTGGTGGAGGAACATGAAAGTGGAGCGAGTTCAAGGAATTAGTCCTGCTCGAAAAGATGGCGAAAAGATCTTCCAAAGTGGAACGGTAGAACAAGAAAAGAAAAGTTCCCATGGTGCCGATAAAAGACGTTGGGCTTGGCAGTGGGTGACTATTTGATGAGGGTACGTGCGTGAGGGGTTTCTTATTTAGAAATGCGAAGGATTTTGGGAGGGAGCGGATCTTCCGTTGTTTGTTTTGTTCTTTGGTGGGAAAAGATAATAAATGAACAAAGATATGAGACGCCAGGGCAATTAGTCTGATTGCCGGATATGACTGCCGAGCAGCAGAAACGTTGTTGTTGGTAATGAAACAAAAGGTTCAAGCGTTCCTGCTAGTGGTGCATCTTGAAGGGACAACCTAGGGAAAGTGGCTCTAATGTTGGCCTATGGATTGGGCCAATCGCTAAAAATCTGCTATTTATCAATTTTATCTAGATGAAATTCATCATTGGGATGGTACTAATGGATATTTTTTGGTCGCTATTGAAAATTTAGTCGATTGAATACCATACATAAAGCCCAAATTAGGGGCATTTAGGCCGACATTACATCCATTTCCTCTAGTTGTTATGACTCTATGAATCTATGACGGATTGATTTCAGGTGGCTGATTCGATTTTTAATGGCATTAATGGCCCTTCGCTCATTTTCAACTTCTATTCAATTTTCATACTGCCGTACTCTAACGGAACTATCCACCTACCCTCTTCTAAAGATCATTCTCTAGCTAATAAATCATCACACTAAAGCTTCATGTTAGCATTTCCAACCAACCCTTGTAAAATCGTTTTCAAACCGATTTGAACAATTCTGTCCATCAGAATCAGTGTTTTTATCATTTACCATCACACGCAAGGAGTAGCGCTTCAACCCAGTGTAGATGAATTGCGTTTGTTTTAAAAATCCTCGCTGTTACGAACGAGCGAAATGAATAAAAGAGTTCATTATACATCAACCAATACGCGTTTGTTGATATTCACCAGTGCATGATTATCAAATCCAACATTGTCAGCGATCCTCAAAAGCAAAATAATCATGCTAATGTTGGGCAAAATTATTATTTTAAGTATTGTCAACCCCAGAGCCTAAAACTTGATATTAAATATTAATTCAGCATGAGGCAATCTGTGTGTAAAAATCAACACGACACGGTCTTCGGCGCTTTAAATACATATGTGCGTAAAATGAAAATAATCATTAATTATTTGATCCTCAAAATTGATCCCCACCAAAATGAGGACGAATATTAATATTGACAACCACAGAGGTGATAATGAACATCTAGCCACGAATGAAGAAAAAACAAAGCTCGATGAACATTTTAAATGGTCCTATCTGCTTTGATCGATTATCTTCATCGACGTTCTCTTTTGTAACCACAGCTATGCGAACAGATTTTTCGCTAATTTGACCACATTGTTTGATAAAGGAGGTTCTTATCTAGCGTCCAAAACGTCAAATACAACAGAGATAGGTTTTGCAGCAGAGTTATTAACGAAAGAGAAAATCCATGAAGAGAATCGATCAATGCAGATAGGACCTTTTGACATGTTTATCTTGATCAAGAGGATTTTCTTTTGTCAAAATTCAAATTCATGCAGGTAGTTGGTCTATCTGTTAACGTTGTCTTCATTTTCAGTTGAGTTGAGTGTAGAAGAAATTATTTTTATTACCACTGATCAGAATGGATAGAATAGCAAGCAGCAGATACATTTAAACAAACAAACACGTCATATGTGTGCGCGAAGCTGATAAATTGCTAATAGCAATAGGAATGCTGTTAATTCCTTTATATGATTTATTACGCAGCGATATCACTTTCTGAAGGACCAGAAACTCCACTCCGATTGAGAAGTCCTTGATCGTTGAACTTACTGTAGATTTGACCAAGAATCTCGCCCATATCGGTTGTTCAATGCCGTAAATAGGAACGTTGACTGCTCGCCGCTTCAAGCTGAGTATTTGGCACAAGCACTCACTCACGATGCTCACCATTGTCATGCAATGCTTTAGCTAGATGGTTCCCTCCGTTTTGGTCTAGGACTACCAGCACAACAGTGGACAAAAAAAAAAATGATCGATACTGTTCTACTTTTGATCGCTACGTTATGCTCATACCTTGTTGATCGTTCGATTCACCTTGCTCAGATTCAGCCTTGTGCGTAGCCAAATTTGTTGATAACGCCTTTCCATCACCCTGCTGGGTTGATTTTTCAGTAGATTGAGATTTGCTTCTGCCACCACTGATGCTTCTGAAAGTTCTGAAAACTTCACGAAAATTCTAAAAAATCAGGAAAAATCTGATAACTTCAAATAAGTCGGCAACTTCAGGTTTGTTTTTCTTAATCTTAAAAAGTCTGCAAAATTCTGGAAAATGTGTGAATTCTAAAAATATTCTTGTAAAGGTGGTAACCTTCATAAACATCGAACATCTGGACATCTGTGCAAGCAATAGGGAAGTCGGCGAACTTAAAAACGTGACGAAATAATTTCAAATCATTCTAGTATCATGCGTGAAAATCAGAGAGACTTGATTTACATTGTTGGACAATTGAAGATCTACAAAATAATATCTGATAATCCTGAAAACTTGAAAAATATCCTGAAGATTTTAGAGAAATCTCTGATCATCTGTAGGTTTGGGAAATAATTTCTTATCATACATGTATCATGGGTGAATATTTGAGAGACGCTATTTGAATTCCTGTTAAAGATCTTCAGAGTAAAACCTGCTCAACCTGAAGACCTTAAAACATATCTTGAAATTAGCTCTTAAAAAATTTCTTTCCAGAACTCTAGAAAAAACCTATCCACAACATGAGGCAAGTTTTCCCAGAACTTAATTCTTCCCATAATTTGAGAAAAAAAATCCCAGAACTGCAAGGAAATTTTTCTCAGAAGCTTAGGGATTTTCTTCCCAGAATATCAAGGAACTTCATCCCAAAACTTCAGGAAAGCTCTTCCCAAAACTTTAAAGAAGTTTTTTTTTCCAAAACTTCAGAAAATTTCTCCTCAGATCTACAGAAAAGTTTTATCCAGAACTGCGATGTTCCATTTTGTCTCGACCCTTTCAAATTAAAATGACTTTGCTTATATGTTGCCAACAACACAAGATTGCATATTTCATTTAAATACGATTATTTTTCCAAAGAGTAACTTTCTAAAACGGCGTATGTGATTAAATTTTTTTTTCAAAAATTTATAACCCTATTATTGACAAGCCTTATCAAATTTACTTCTGAGAAGCAGTTGTTCTTCGAGAAAAAAATATACTTCCCAGAATTTTAGGAATGTTTCTCCCAGAAATACAGGTGAATTCTTCTCAGAACAATGGAGATATTCTTCCCAAAATATCAAGGAATTTTTTCGCAAAACTTAAAAGAAGATCTTCCTAGAACTTAAGGGATGTTCTTCGCAAAACTACAGAAAAGATCTTCCCAGAAATCAAGGGAAGTTTGATCAGGAACTTCATAGATGTTCTACTCAAGGAAAGTCCTATCCAGAACATGAAAGAAGTTCTTCCCAGAACATCAAAAAAGTTCTTCTCAGAACTTCAGAAAAGCTCTTCCCAGAGCTCTAGGAAAGATCTTTTCAAAACTTCAGTACAGATGGTCCAAAAACTTCAGGATAGTTTTTCCATGAACTTTAGGGACGTTCTTTCCAAAACTATAGGAAAGTTTTTCGAAGAGATTTAGGGAAGATTTTTCCAAAACTTAAAAAAAAATCATCCCACATCTTCAGGGAATTTATTCCCATATCTTCAGTGAAATTCTCCCCAGAACTTTAAGGAAATTCTTTGCTAGAATTTCTAAAAAAAAAATTCTCTGAACTTCAGAAACGTTCTTCCCAGAACTACAGTAAAATCTTCCCAGAACTTGAAGGAAGTTTTCTCAAAACTTTTTTGAACTGCTTCCCAAAACTTTTGGGAAGCTCCCCTGATATTTACGGTTGTTATTTTTTCTAGGGAAGTTCTTCCCAGAACCTCAGAAAAATCCTTCCCACAATTCCAAGGAAGTTCTTCCCAAAACTTGAGAAGAAGATCTTCCCAGATCTTTAAAGAAATTCTTCAAAGAACTGTTAGGAATTTCTTCCTAGAACTTTTGGAAATCTTCCCACAACTTCAGGGATGTATTTCCCAGAACTTTAGGGAAGCTCATCCCAGAACTTGAGGGAAGTTCTTATTAAAGCTTTAGGGAAGTTCGTCTCAGAACTTCAGAAACTCAAGTAGCATAAACCATCCTTCCCATATCTTAGGAAGAGTTCTTCCCAGACCTATAGGAAAGTTCTTTCTAGAACTTGAGGGAAGTTTTCTAAAAACTTCATGGAGCTTCTTCCCAAAACTTTAGGGAAGCTCTTCCCTGAACTTAACGGATGTAGTTCCCAGTACATTAGAGAAATTCTTAACAGAACCTCTGAAAATTCCTGTCCAGAAGTTCAGGGAACTACTTCCCAAAATTCCAGGGAAGATCTTACCAAAGCTTTGGAAGAAGTTCTTCTCAGAAGTTTAAGGAAGTTCTTTCTAGAACTTTAGGAAAAATTTCTACAAGTTCAGGGATTTTCTTCTCATAACTTTAGGGAAGTTCTTCCTAGAAATTAAGAGAAGCTCATCTCAGAGCTTGAAGAAAGTTCATCCCAGAACTAGAGGGATCTTCTTCTCAAAACTTAAAGGAAATTCTTCACATAATTTCAGAAACCCAATCAGCACAAAGCATTCATTCCTTAACTTCATGGAAGTTCTTCCCAGTCCTAAAAGAAAGTTGTTATTAGAATTTCAGAAAAAAAAATCTCAAAACTTCAGAAAAGTGCTTTGCAAAACTTCATTAAAACTTACTCAGTACTTGAGGGAAGTTTTTCTCAAAACTTCATGGCACTTCTTCCGAGAACTTTGCGGAAGCTCTTCCTTGAGTTTAACGGATGTTCTTTCTAATACTTCAGGCAAGTTCTTCCCAAAACCTCAGAAAAGTCCTTCCTAGAAGTTCAGGAAACTACCTCACCAATTCCAGGGAAGATTTTCACAGAACATGCGAAGATATTCTTTCCAGAACTTTAATGAAATTCTTCAAAGAACTTTAAAAAATTTCTTTTTAGAATTTTTGGAAAATTTTCCCACAACTTCAGGAATATTCTTCTCAGAACTTTAAGGAAGTTCTTCCCAGAGCTCAAGGGAAGCTCATCCCAGAACTTGAGGAAACTTTATCCCGGAACTTGAGAGAACTTCTTCTCAAAACTTTAGGGAATTTCAGTAAAATATTCCCAGAACTTGAGGGAAGCTTTTTTCCTGTAGGAATGTTCTTCACAGTATTTTAGGGAAGTTCTTCCCAGAACCTCAGAATTATCTTTCCTAGAAATTCAGGGAACTACTTCCCACCATTCCAGGGAAGTTGTTCCCAAAACTTGAGAAGAAGTTCTTTCCAGAACATTAAGGAAATTTTTCAAAGAACTTTAAGGGAGTTCTTCCAAGAACTTAAAGAAATTTTGCTCACAGCTTCAGTGATTGTCTTCTCAGAACATTAGGGAAGTTCTTCCTAGAACTTAAGGGAAGCTCATTTCAGAACTTGTAGAAAGTTTATTCCAGAACTTGAGGGAACTTCTTCTCAAAACTTGAAGGAATCTCTTCTTAGAACTTCAAAAACCTAAGCAGTACAACGCATTCTTCCCATAACTTAAGGAAGTTCTTCCCAGACCAATAAGGGAGATATCAGAAAAGGGAGAATATCAGAAAAGTTTTTCTCTCAGTCAAGTTCTTCCTAGAACTCCAGTAAAATCTTCCCAGAACTTTAGGGAAGATCTTCCCTGAACTTAATGGATGTTCTTCCCAGTACATTAGGGTAGTTTTTTCCAAAACCTCTGAAAATTCCTGTCCAGAAGTTCAGGGAACTACTTCCCACAGTTCCAGGGAAGTTCTTACCAAAACTTGAGAAGAAGGTCTTCCCAGAACTTGAAAGAACTTTAAGAAAGTTCTTTCTGGAACTTAAAATTTTTTTTCCAAAATTTCAGGGATTTTCATCTCAGAACTCTTTGGAAGTTCATCCTAGAACTTAAGGGAAGTTCATCCCAGAACTTACGGAAAGTTCATCCCAGAAATTGAGGGAACTTCTTTTCAAAACTTTAAGGAAGTTCTTCTCAGAATTTCAGAAAACCAATCAGCACAAAGCACTCATCCCACATATTCAAGGAAGTTCTTCCCAGAACTAAAAGGAAGTTCTTTTTAGAATGTTCGAAAAAAAATTCTCGGAACTTTTTAAAAGTTCTTCTCACAGCTCCATTAAAACCTTCCCAGAACTTGAGGGAAGTTTTTCTCAAAACTTTAGGGAACTCCAGTAAAATGTTCCCAGAACTTGAATGATTTTTTTTCAAAACTTCATGGAACTTCTTTCGAGAACATTAGAGAAGTTTTTTCCTGTACTTAGGGAATTTTCTTCCTAGTATTTTAGTGAAGTTCTTTCCTGAACCCAAAACTTTAAGGATGCTCTTCCCTGAACTTAATGGATGTTCTTCCCAGTACATTATGGTAGTTATATCCAGAACCTCTGAAAATTCCTGTCCAGAAGTTCAGGGAACTACTTCCCACATTTCCAGGGAAGTTCTTACAAAAACTTGAGAAAAAGGTCTTCCCAGAATTTGAAAGAACTCTATGGAAGTTCTTTCTGGAACTTAAGGAAATTTTTCCACAATTTCAGGGATTTTCATCTCAGAACTCTTTGGAAGTTCGTCCTAGAACTTTAGGGAAGTTCATCCCAGAACTTGCGGAAAGTTCATCCCAGAAATTGAGGGAACTTATTCTCAAATCTTTGGGGAAGTTCTTCTCAGAATTTCAGAAACCCAATCAGCACATAGCATTCATCCCATATATTGAAGGAAGTTCTTCCCAGAACTAAAGGGAAGTTCTTTTTAGAATTTTCGAAAAAAATTTCTCGGAGCTTTATAAAAGTTCTTCTCACAGCTCCATTAAAACCTTCCCAGAACTTGAGGGAAGTTTTTCTCAAAACTTCATGGCACTTCTTCCAAAAACTTTACGGAAGCTATTCCTTGAGTTTAACGGATGTTCTTTCTAATACTTCAGGGAAGTTCTTCGCACAATTCCAGGGAAGATCTCCACAGAACATGCGAAGATTCTTTCCAGAACTTTAAATAAATTCTTCAAAGAACTTTAAAGAACTTTGAGAAAATTTTCCCACAACTTCAGGAATATTCTTCTCAGATCTTTAGGGAAGCTCATCCCAGAACTTACGGAAAGTCCATATCAGAACTTGAAGGAACTTCTTCTCAAAACTTTAGGGAACTCCAGTAAAATCTTCCCAGAACTTGAGTGATGTTTTTTTTCAAAACTTCATGGAACATCTTTCGAGAACTTTAGAGGAGTTTTTTCCTGTACTTAGGGAATGTTCTTCCTAGTATTTTAGTGAAGTTCTTTCCAAAAACTCTGAAAATTCATGTTCAGAAGTTCAGGAAACTACTTTCCACACTTTCAGGGAAGTTCTTACCAAAACTTGAGAATAAGTTCTTCGCAGAACTTTAAGGAAGTTCAGTATAGAACTTAAGGAAAAAAATCCACAATTTCAGGGATTTTCTTCTCAGAACTTTAGGGAAGTTCTTCCTAGAAGTTAAGGGAAGCTCATCCCAGAACTTGAGGAAAGGCCATCCCAGAAATTGAGGGAACTTCGTCTCAAAACTTGAGGGAATTTCTTCTCAGAACTTCAAAAACCCATTCAGCAGAAAGCATTCATGCCTTAACTTCAAGGAATTTCTTCCCATTCCTAAAGGGAAGTTTTTTTTTTAGAATTTCAGAACAGTTTTTCTCGGCACTTCAGAAAAGTGCTTCCCAGTAAAAGTAAAATCTTCCCAGAGCTTGAGGGGAAGTATTCTCAAAACTTCATCGATCTTCTTCCGAGAGCTTTAGGGAAGCTCTTCCCTGAACCTAAGGAATGTTCCTCCCAGTACTTTAGGGAAGTTCTTACCAGAACTTCAGAAAAGTCCTTCCTAGAAGTTCAGGAAACTACTTCGCACCCATTCCAGGGAAGTTCTTCACAGAAAATGCGAGGATTTAAAGAAATTCTTCAAAGAACTTTAATGAAGTTTTTTCTAGAACTTTGGGAAAAATTTTCCCACAGCTTCAGGAATATTCTTCTCAGAACTTTAGGGAAGTTCTCCTCAGAACTTCAGGGAATCTCATTTCAGAACTTGGGGAAAGTTCATCCCAGAACTTGAGGGAACTTCTTCTCAAAACTTTAGGGAACTCAAGTAAAATCTTCCCAGAACTTGAGGGAAGTTTTTATCAAAACTTCATGCAACTTCTTCCGAGAGCTTAAGGGAAGCTTTTCCCTGAACTTAAGGAATGTTCTTCACAGTATTTTAGAGAAGTTCTTCCCAGAACCTCAGAATTGTATTTCCTAGAAATTCAAGGAACTACTTCCCACCATTTCAGGGAAGTTTTACCCAAATCTTGAGAAGAAGTTCTTTTCAGAACTTTAAAGAAATTCTTCAAATAACTTTAAGGAAGTTCTTCCTATAACTTTTGTAAAATTTTCCCAAAACTTCAGGGATGTTCTTCCCATAACTTAAGGGAACTTAAGAGAAGCTCACCCCAGAACTTGAGGAAAGTTCATCACAGAACTAGAGGGAAGTTTTTCTCAGAACTTCAGAAGCCTAAGCAGCCCAAATTTGTGGCAGTATCCTGCAGCAACTTGATTGTGACTAAAATGAGTCACATACAAGTTGCCTCAATCGTTTTGCACCAAGTGTGCTGCTAGAAAATCTTCTTCGCAGAACATCAGAAAAGTTCCTCACAAAACTTCAGAAAAATTCACCCCAAAACTTTAAGGACGTTCTTCCTAGAATCTGAGGGAAGTTCATCCCAGAACATGAGGAAATTTCCTCCCAGAACATGAGGAAAGTTCTTCTCAATACTTCAGGGATGAACTTTTCAGAAGTTCTGGCAAGTTCATCTAGAGAAGTTCTCGCATAAAATTCCAAAAAGATCTTCCCATAACTACAGGGAAGTTCTTCTCTGAACTTTAGGAACGTTAAAAAAAATAGGAACAATTCTAAAACCTCTTGAGTGAAGTTTTTTCAAAACTTCATGGAACTTCTTTCTAAAACTTTAGAGAAGCTCTTCCCTGAACTTAACTGATGTTCTTCTCAGTATTTAAGGGAAAGATTATCAAAAAAGTCCTTCTTAGAAGTTCAGACAACTACTTCACACAATTCCTGTTATCAGAGAGAGCAGGGTATCCGTTTGAGCTTGTTCTGACTTTCGACAGCTTTATTATCAGTTGCTTCAAAACTAAAATAGGTGTAAAATAATTAATAAACTGTTAGTTACCTCCATAACCTTACTTACGATTCAGTAGCACAATTACTCGAATCCACTACTTACTTCAACTATGCTTTACAGATGGTCCTGGGCCTAAACATATTCAGTAATTGAGTAATCTTAATACGTTAATACCTATTTCAACTTTACCTACGAAAATACAAATCTCCGAGAAATAATCTTACGATCGTTTGGCTTGGTCGAGGACCTGTAATCCAAACCTTGCGTAAATAATACTTTTTCGCATCATAATACCTATACATTATTTATTCCAAATTTCTATTTAGCTGCAATAAACCGGAAATATTTCAATTCCAGTATCCAGTGTGTCTACGGAGGTCAGCGTATTCAAGAACATCCAGAATACAGCTATCACATCTGTGAGTGTGGGGGTGAAGAGACCTTTGACGAAGATTTGAAGAAGTACTTTTTTTTGAGGAGGCCGGAATTAAACCAACGGGAGCGGTAAAGTCTGAAGAGGACAAACAATGTGCCCATGCCCACATATTAGAAACTATTACTAAACGAGTCGGCGAGAGGTTTGAGTCGGGGCTGCTGTGGAAATATGATAACTTTGAATTCCCAGACAGTTACCCGATGGCGGTCAAACGACTCCAGCGTCTCGAGAGCAGAATGGCTAAGGATCCGTCGCTCAAGCAAAACATCTTGCGGCAGATTGACGAGTATCAGCAGAAGGGATATGCGCACCGAGCGACAGCGGAGGAATTAGCAGAAACGGACCCTCGTCGCACATGGTATCTCCCCCTCGGAGCGGTGACCAACCCGAACAAGCCAGGGAAAGTTCGATTAATCTGGGACGCGTCCGCAAAAGTGGATGGCATATCCTTAAACTCGGTTCTACTAAAAGGACCCAACATGGTAACTCCACTGTGCTTCGTATTCTTTCGGTTCCGACAATATACTGTAGCCGTAAGTGCAGACGTGAAAGAGATGTTCCATCAGGTCCGTACGAGCGGTGCGGATCGTTCTGCACAAAGTTTCCTGTTCCGTGACGACCCTTCGGAAGAACCTCAAGTGTTCCGTATGGACGTTGCTACATTTGGTGCGACGTGTTCACCAGCCATCGCACAGTACGTCAAGAACGCTAACGCAAGATTTTTTTCGAGAAGGAGTTACCACGAGCTGTTGAGGGGATAGTTTTCAATCACTATGTTGACGACTATCTGGATAGCTTCTCCACCGAGAATAAGGCGAAACAAGTTGCGTCTGAAGTCCGAGAGATCTACAAACGAGAAGGGCTCGAGATTCGGAATTGGTGTTCGAATAGCCCAACGGTTCTTCAGCATTTAGGGGAGAGTCAACAGCATCCGGTGAAGCAAATGTGTCTCGATGAAAAGGAGCAATCTGAACGCGTTCTAGGAATGCGTTGGATGACAAAGTCCGATGAGTTATGTTTTTCAGCTACGATGCGTGGAGATGTCGCATCCATCATCGAGAACGGCCACAAGCCTACAAAGAGACAGATTCTTCGGTGTGTGATGTCTCTCTTCGACCCACTGTGATTCCTCGCCCCATATTTGGTCTTCGGCAAGGTACTCATTCAAAGCGCTTGGCGTTTAGGAATCAGCTGGGATGAGAAAGTAGGCGATCGGTTGTTCGAGCAATGGCGCCAATGGACTGAGAAGATCGATTACATCAATAGCGTTCGGATTCCAAGATGCTACTTTCGAAAAACAGAGGCCACAAATTTAGCAAACGTTCAACTACGTACCTTCGTCGATGCAGGCCGGAACGCTTGTGCCTGCGTGTCGTACCTTCGAGTTGTCAACGAAGATGGAGAAGTGGAAGTAGCGCTAGTTTCCGCAAAAACGAAGGTTGTTCCGCTGAAACCAGTCACTATTCCGAGATTGGAGCTTCAGGCCTGCGTCCTGGGAACGCGTCTCGCAAAATACATTATCGACGGCCATTCCTACTCGATCAAAAAGCGGGTATTTTGGAGCGACTCAAGTGCAGCCCTCAGTTGGATTGGTGCGGATCCTCACAAGTACAGTCCCTATATAGCGTACCGAGTGTCCGAAATATTGGAAGCGACCGACCGCACCGAGTGGCGCTGGGTAGCATCGAAAGATAATCCAGCTGACGAGTCTACGAAGTGGGGAGCCGGACCGTATTTCAATTCCAACAGCATCTGGTACAGCGGACCTGAATTTCTATACTTACCTGAGCGAAATTGGAAGAGAGGTGATCCGGAAAAATCAGGAGAAGAAGAGCTACGAGCTTGTTACGTTCATCGGAAGATACATGTTCCCGAATGTATTGTGGACGTCGAACGATTCTCGAAGTGGACGCATTTGCAACGCGTCATGGCATACGTTCACCGTTTCACCAACAACTGTCGCAATGTTCGCCTTAACACCAAGGTTCTTACAAACAAGGAGCTGAAAATGGCCGAAAACTCAATTTTCCGACTAGTTCAGTGGCAATCCTTTCCTGACGAGATTATCACCCTGTCTACAAATCGTTTCCTCCCGTCAGAGCAACAACGACCGTTAGAGAAATCCAGCACTATCTACCAGGTCACACCAATGCTGGATGAATTTGGAGTTCTACGCGTGAACGGCAGAATCGCGGCAGCGCAATGTGCTTCAACTGATAATAAAGCTGTCGAAAGTCAGAACAAGCTCAAACGGATACCCTGCTCTCTCTGATAACAATTCCAGAAAAGTTCTTCACAGAACATGAGAACTTTCGAGAACTTTAAAGAAATTCTTCAAAGAACTTTAGAAAAGTTCTTCCAAGAACTTTAGGAAAATTTTCTCACAGCTTCAGGGATTTTCTTCTCAGAACTTTAAAGAAGTTCTTCAAAGCTTAAGAGAAGCTCATCCCAGAACTTGAGGGAACTACTTCTCAAAACTAAACTAAAACTTCTAAAATACCCGTAATTTTAGAGAAATTATCAATTTTTATTGTACTTAAAACAGCACTTTCAGAATTTCAACAGAGGTCCCACAAATTTGTAAAATTTCTATGGAGTTCCCAGAGCCTCAACGGACTCGTCACAACTTCTTCAGAATTAACATAACTTTTTAGAATTTCAATAATTTCTTCAAAAATTTACAGAATTTTTGTAGAAGCAAGCATTCTGCGGAAATCCACCAGATTGATCTTGCTCCTCTTAGTTTGGTAGACGGTATATCTAACCCTTCGTTCATGAGGTCTCCATTGTTCCCCCGGTTGTTTGTGCCACTGATAAAATTTTGAATTTGAATTGGAAACTTTAACTAGATTAAATTTCCTCCTCTTTACGTTCAAAATTCAATTAATGCACTTCGTCTCAAGAAGCTAAATAGATGTTGAAATCAACCTACTTTTTCGCAGCAGTATTTTACCGAAAACAAAACGAACGGTCCATTTAATCTGTCACTTGTCACCATCCTCGGCATCAGGCGGAAAACTTCTCTGGCTCGTGCACCTTATCAGTTACTTACTGTCCCTCGTTCTACCGGCCTGTCAGTTTATCTTCGTTTGAGTCCGCGATTCTTTTATTCCCCGCTTCTGGCGCTCCCACCCAAAATCTCGGAACCAGATCGTTTAATACTGATAATAGCCGTCGGTGATTAAGATAATAATGATCAGAAAACGGCGAGCGGAAGTCTATTTTCAAGCGAATTTACTACCGCCGTCGGACGATGGTTTACATTATGCTCAGCTACTGTAACAGATTTCGGGAGAAGACAGCTTTTGGCGTAAAGTTTTCTGTTAAATATCAACTTTTCTTTTTATCGAGCCAGATTTATTCTCCTGTGTTCAATATATTTACATACCGGAAGCCGAATTCTTCCACGCAGCCACGCGCATGGGAGTAAACAATTTTGATTTTTTTTCAGCCTTGAAATACCTCAATTCTAATTGTATATGACTGGTTAGAACTGCCAAAAATATTGCCCTCTAACTCTTAAGCCGTGGACCCAGCTAACGTTGCAGTAACGTATGCTTTTATTTTCTAGAATTCAAACAAAAATACCCATAGCATTATCCGATGAAGCCATGATCTGCTTTTCCTAGTTCAACACCTAACTACCTAATGCCGGAAAATGTTCCAAATCCTCGACGTTACAAGCTTTCCCTCTCAAGCTTGGGCCAGTCCATTTCAGAAGGCTTTTGTGATTCTGCCATAAAAATTCAGAAAGCTGACATCAACGCTGACACAGACGCTCAGTCTCTCTCTGGCTCCCGGTGCGAGCGGCAGTTGGCGCAATCAAACTCCGAACGAAGCGAACTTTAATTGAGCACTCTTAGCATTGGTCCGTAGGGACACACATGCCCCTCCCCATCCTCTACTTCCACGTCAGATCGTAAATAAAACCCCAACGATGGCCATCCCCAGCTTCTGAATGAACTATTTTGCGCTGAGTTGGTGGCCCTGCCGGCGCGACCATTTTAGTAATGGCTTTTCCGGTTCCGTGTGTGGGAGGGAGAATGACACTACTCTGACAGCTGGCATCATTTCTTACTTGGGGTCCGTTGAATAATGGGCGATAGGTATAGGAAAAGTATTCCACATTTACAACCGCATGTCTTTTTTTTTATGGCCTCCATGAACTTCGTGAGGGGTGGAATGGGTGGTAATGGAATAGAACATGTGAAACTCGCATATTTCGGCTCTTTTGCCGACGTGACGACCTTGGGCGCAAACGGTAAACTATGGAAGGACTAGGTCATAAAAGAACGGAACATGCCAGACTGTCTCATCGGACCAACTGAGTCGTAAAAGTGAAAGTGCCCTTGAGTCCCGTTTCTGGGTCGTTTTCTGGAGATTTTATTGCTAGCGTAAAATTATCACCATAGAGCGTTTAATTATTTCAAATGATGCGGATCGTCCAGAAACGAAATTAAATGCATGATTTGGAATTTCCATAAAAGTAATGAGATGTTTTCGTTGTCTTTTCTTCTTCTAGGTGAGACGGAAGCTTTTTTATGCCATTTTCGGGGAGCTAGTAAGTACCATCTATCTACTTTGTCACGTCTGCTGGGCGTGAATCAAGTGCCTCCGTCAATCAACAAAAGCCGCTGAATTTATCATTTTCTTGTTTTCCTTTGGTCCCTCGATGTATGTAGGTTCTACTGTTGGGGCCTTTTTTGGATCACTGGGGCAGGAAAGTGGGATGTGCCTGAAGTGCGATGATGTTTTGACACCACCTACGTGCGGAAGCCAATTTCAATGCGGTAGCAGTGTCACGTTGCCTGGCTCTGTGAACATTTTACGAGAATGTATTAGATGGGCAGACACGTTTCCGGAACTTACTAAATGATGAACAGCCGCTTAAGAAGTTCAAATATCACAGTTGAAAATGGAAACGTGACTGGTTCTTCGGCAATGGACGATTTCGTTTTGCTCTGTTTCTGGAGGAAGTCGTATGGTAGAAAATGTGTCTTTGTTGAATAAATTCTATTAAATTCTGCGCTTCAATTTAACACCTTCTAGTGGTGAACAGCACCGTACACAGTAAAAAATATGTAAATTTGTCAGGCGTAATTCATGGAGATGTATCAAATATTGATGCAATTGCAAACACAACTGAAAACTATAAAAGCTATTATCAGTGACTTTGTTTATTTGTATATTGAAAAATTCAACTGACAATTATTGTCTAAATGAATAAAACTTAAACTAAATAGTTACTGTCAACGGTACGGAAAAAGGCCAAGTAACTGATGACGAAACACATCAGCTGATACATTGAAGTCGAACATGTACAAGAAGTTGCTGATTGCTCGAATTCACTCGTGTTGTGTACAATTTCGGCACCGCGCCATGGTTCCAAAAACAGAAAGTCGCGTTGACGAAGAGGCCTCTCAGGGGCATACATATTTAACTGAGCCAGCAGTGTTGGACAGTCAATGGCCGTAAGCAGATTTAAAACGAACAAATCATGAGCGACCGTACATCTCACCTCTAATGGTTTGATTCCCAGGAAACGGCAACGCTCCTCGTACGGTGGCAAGTTTGTTGGGTCACACCAGTTGAGGAAACGAAGATAGGTAACATGGGAATCAGAAACGGAGGCATTTTAATTTCAATTGGTAGTGACACCTAGCGGTGGAGAGAAAGCTTTTTACACTCAAAATTTATTTACACTAATACCACCTTTTACAATTTATTCCAGCTTTACCGGTAGATACAATTCAAACATACCCAAGATTCAAATATTGAAAGGTGTCTGTTTGAAAAATGAGAACATCTTTCTTATTCATTTTTTAGATTATATGCTTGTTTTGAATTCTTCTTCTTCTTCTTCTTCTTCTTCTTCTTCTTCTTCTTCTTATTCTTCTTCTTCTTCTTCTTCTTCTTCTTCGCATTTAAACTTATTTCTTATCGCATATAAGCTTATTGCGTGCTCTAAGCTAAGTGTTCTAGATGCACTTCCACAGTTATTTATTGAGAGCTTTCAATGCCGGTATCATTTGACAGTAGCACAATTGTGTGGCAAGTACAATTATACCGAAGACATCATATCAAGAAGACTGGCAACTTTGTCAGAATCCAGGAGAGATACTGTAGCGCTGCGCTTATTCTGCCTCTATAGTTTATAAGCTCTATTAACAAAACATACGCTACCAAAACAAACTGCGGTGGATAAAACTGTTTTGCAGTTTGAAAATTTTGGAAAATCGGCAATTTCTCTTCAAACATTGCTTCTTGGTATGAGCATTTTTTTTTTAGTAATAGTGACATTATCGAGGGGTGACACATCTAAATCTCAATCCTAGATGCTCGAAAAGTCTAACGCTTCGCAAAATATTTTACATTTCAAGCCTCTAAATCTATCTACTCGCGATCCATCTTTTTGCCGGAAATCTACAAAATCTTCATCAATATTTAATCTATCTACTTATCAATCACTGGAATCACTGTGGTAAGTTCTGAATAGCTTCAGAAAAGCTTAGACTCACATAGGCAAGTACTGAATCACTTCAGATATGTTTTCAATCACTTCTGAATCGGCCAAAAGACCCATCAAGCTTGTTGACCCAACCAACCGCACCCCCCCCCCCCCCATATGTCCCAGTTTTCAAAGTGCAAAGGGCGATGTTTACCGATCAACGCTCACGTCATCTGGAAGAAGGGGAAATCCGGTGGACAAAATGAAAATAACATACCCTCTAAATCCCCTACACACTCTTTGACTAACGACCACGCAATGGACACGGACTATTCTATAATTCTGCCAACAACACCAACCAACGAGAAACTAGTTCGCTTTTGGCCTCGGATAGCCGGGGCACCGTCGAACCGGAATTTAAACCCCAACCGGAATCTTCAAACCCCCCTCGGCGTCCGAGCCTCGGATCCTTCAATGGAACATTAGCGGCTTCTTAATCCACCTGGCTGAGTTGGAACTCCTCTGCAGCGGCGCGTTCCCTCGGGTGCATGCCCTGCAAGAGGTCAACAACGTTACGGTGGACCAGATGAACAGAACACTAGACGGCCAATATAACTTTTACTTACTTTACTTACGGGTCCTGTGCACCACCAGCGGTGCAAAGGGCCAACGTGACAGACTTTCATCCTGGGCGGCTGCTCGCTTTTGCCTTGACCTGGGCCCAGGTCAGATTCCTATCGACTTGCTTAATTTCCTTATTGAGGCTCCGCCGCCATGAGCCCCTGGGTCTGCCTCTGCTGCGATGTCCTGCTGGATTCCAATCCAGCGCTTGCTTGCAGATTTCGTTTCCACCCCGTCGAAGTGTGTGGCCGACCCACCTCCACTTTTGCTCTCGAATTTCTGTTGCTATCGGCTTCTGATGACATCGACGATGGAGTTCGGCATTTGAGATCCAGCTGTGAGGCCACCAGACACGAATTATATACAGTAGGCATCGGTTGATGAAGACCTGCAGCTTTTGAGTGTTCTCCGCTGATACACACCACGTCTCGCTGGCGTATAACAACACAGATTTCACGTTCGAGTTGAAAATTCGGATTTTGGTGCGTTGACTTATCTGGTTGTATCTCCATACGTTTCGTACACTCGCAAAGGCAGCCCTAGCCTTCTTGATTCGTGCATCTATGTCGCTCTTGGTCCCGCCGTCCGACGCTATTTGGCTGCCAAGATATTGGAAACTTTCGACCTTTTCCACTGCTTGCCCCGCTACCGTAAAGTTGGAAGGGTTTCCCGTGTTGATATCCAACGATTTGGTCTTGTTGACATTGATGGTGAGACCCGCCGCAGAGGAGCGTTCGGCTAGGTCATTGAGCTTACTCTGCCGGTGTGCTAGTAGAGCAACATCATGAGCCAAATCGAAGTCGTTGAGATGCTCCATGGTGATAGGCTGCCACGGTTCGGTACACGGTCAATTGCACCTACCAGGATCTCGTCGATTACGATGAGAAACAGTAGCGGTGATAGTTTACATTCTTGTCTCACACCAGCGACTACCCGGATAGGGTCGGACAAGGCTCCGTTATGCAGAACTCTACACGTCAAAGCCTCATACTGCACTTCGATGAGGTTGACGATTTTATCCGGGACTCCCTTGCGTCTCAGGGCACCCCACAGATTCTCGTGATTGAGACGGTCGAAAGCTTTTTCGTAGTCAATGAATACCAAATAAAAGGACTCTTGGAATCCATTGACCTGCTCCAGGATGATGTGGAGCGTTACAATATGGTCCACACAAGATCTTCCGGCACGGAACCCTGCCTGCTGCCGTCGGAGAGTCGCGTCGATCTTCTCCTGTATCCGATTCAGGATAACTTTGCACAGAACTTTGAGAACAATACACAGTAACATGATGCCTCGCCAATTGTCGCACACAGTCAGATCCCCCTTCTTTGGGACCTTCACTAAGATGCCCTGCATCCAGTCGGCCGGAAAAGTCGCAGTGTCCCAGATATTACAGAATAGTTGATGCAACATTTGTGCGGATAGCATGGGGTCAGCTTTGAGCATCTCTACTGATATGCGATCGACCCCTGGAGCCTTGTTGGATTTCATTCTTCGGATAGCCAATCGGGGCCTCGGAATTGACGCAAGTGATGCGCCGCACCCTAGGCGGATTACGCCGAGATGTTGATGGCTGGTTGGCCGTCGAAACTTGAAGAAGTTGTTCGAAGGGCTCAAACCAGCGTTTCAGCTGGTCAGTGGGGTCGGTAAGCAATTTTCCAGTCGTGTCTTTCACTGGCATCTTCGGGTTCATCCTTGCTCCACTCAGGCATCGTTAGATATCGTAGAGGAGGCGTATATCGCCAGTGTTTGCGGCTTTCTCCCCTTCGTCGGCCTGGGAGTTAACCCACGCTCGCTTGTCCCGTTTGCAAGAGCGCTTGACTTCCTTCTCTAGAGCCGAGTACCGTTGACGGGCTTCGTTCTTGGCTCCTCTCGCCCGCTCTATCGCGGCTTTTGCTTCTCTACGCTCCTCAATCTTCCGCCAGGTTTCATCTGTGATCCACTCTTTCCTCTGGGTGCGCAGCTCACCCAAGTTGTTCTCGCTTGTTTCTATAAAGGCATTCTTGATGGCCGTCCATTGTTCTTCTACGCTGCCACCTTCTGGAACGTCCGCAGCTCGAGTTTCAAGCTCTTCAACAAAAGACCTTTTTACCGCTGGATCTTCAAGTTGGCGTGTGTTGAACCGCCGCCCGAGTCTCTACTCCCGTCGCTGGATCCGCGCCATGCGTAGGCGGATTTCGCCGATTAGAAGGTGATGGTCAGACGCGATGTCGGCGCTGCGTTTATTCCGGACATCAAGAAGGCTCCGTCTCCATTTTCGGCTAATGCAGATGTGGTCGATCTGATTTTCGGTATGTCCATCACGGGAAACCCACGTGACTTTGTGCACTGGCCGATGGGGGAAGAGCGAGCCCCCGATCACCATGTCGTTATTGCCACAAAATTCTGCAAACAGCTCACCGTTCTCGCCCATTTCGCCGAGACCATGGCGTCCCATGACACGCTTATAGTCCGTGTTGTCGGAGCCGATTTTCGCATTGAAGTCGTCAGTGTAGATCTTGATGTCACTCTTTGGAACCTTATCCACGACGGCATTCAGTTGACTGTAAAAATTCTCCTTGTCCTGTAGCTCGGCAGCATCGGTTGGCGCATAATATTGGATTATGGTAAGGTTACGTACTCGTGTTCTAAATCTGGCAACGATTATCCTCTCATTAACAGGCTCCCACTTGATGAGCGCAGCACTTGCCTGGACGCTAAGTAGGAGACCAAGTAGTACCTGTCCCGACGGCAGTTTGTGTTCTCCAAAGTTTGGCCAACGAACTTCACTCCGTCCCAGGATTTCTAGCTTCGTGGGTCGCGCCTCGTTGGCGAGTTGTGCCAGTTTACCCTTCTGGGCTAACGTCAATACATTCCATGATCTAATTCGTGTCCGTTGTTTTGCGCTAAAAGTCGTTGCCGTTAAATCGGTTCGATGTCTTTCTCTGTTGGTTTCTGTAACAATTGTAAAGGTTTCAGAGACAGTAGGTGGTTGGCCTAAGGTCTCCTATCCGCCGTGTTGGGGCTGCCATCTTAGGTGTAGCTTCCAGGGAAGAGCATTTCTTATTCAGCCGCTGGATGCCAGTCAGACGCTGTTTGAGCCGCACCTCCATAGTGAACAGACGCTCGGGTTGGCGAAGCATTTCCTCTATCACCGTGCTATGGTTACCGCGCCAGTGTTCGCGTCGCACCTCCTCACTCTATTATTGTCGGATTGACAACATTGTCCAGGCTACGCCAACCAGCTGTGTCAATGTTTCAGCTGGCAGTCTTTTGTGATCATATGACTCGTGGAGGCGTGAGGTAGGAATCCCTCATCGTTGATCTGGATACTCCCAATCGTCGGCATTCAGAACCAGAATCCAATTGGCATCTCCATCACCAGTGCCTATCTGCCCTGCGGATGGCTGCCCAGCCTGGACAACCAGGTTCGCAGAATACTTGATCAGCTACCGGAGCCCAAGATGTTTATAGGGGACCTGAACGGCCACCACCCGGCATGGGATTGCCCACGAGTGGACCCTAGAGGCGTCACCCTCTGCGATATTTTCGAGCAGTTACGTTTTTCAACAGTCGGCACACCACCGCCGCCATTGACGTGTCCACAGCCAGCCGTTCTTTGGCGGGCAAAGTGCTCTGGTCGATTAACCCGGATCTGTGTGGCAGCGATCACTATCCGGTACAGATTCGGTTATCCGCCGGATCGCCCCCAGAGAACACCCGAAGACCACGGTGGCGCTATGGGGAAGCTGATTGGGGTTTTCAGCACACGTACCGAGCCCTCGCGCAGAGCCAGGAACCCAAGAACATCCCAAGCATCACGGACATAATCTATAAAGCCGCTAGCACCAGTATACCCAAAACTGGCTGTGTCACCGGGCGGAAGGCACTCCGCTGGTGGAACGACGAAACCAAAAGGGCAGTAAAAGCCAGCCGAAAAGCACTCCGGAAGCTCAAACGCACCTCGCCAAACGATCCAGCAAGAGAAGAGGTCCTCGCGATCTATCACCAGCAGCACAACAAATGCCGACAGGAGATCCGGACGGCGAAGCAAAATTGCTGGTTTGACTATGGAGTCGCATTAACGTCCTTAGCGGCAAGCGCCAATCATCTCAGCTCTAGATTCGAACTGATCTAACCGTCGTAGCAGACGAACTGGGCAGTATAGCGTAAGCTTCCGACAGCGAGTCGGCCCCTCTCTGTCCTCTGTGTCTGCCTTCGGAATTCCTCCAGACAACGACGACCTACAGATCAACAGCCCACTCTCCTGGAAAGAACTCGTGTTCGCTCTCAGTCGGAGCAACGGGAACTCGGCCGGACCGGACGAAATCTGCTACCCGTCGCTAAAGCACCTTCCACCCGAAGGCAAAACGAAACTTCTCGACCTTTGCAACCAACTCTGAATCGCTGAAGAATACCCGGAAACTTGTTATACCGTTACCGAAAACTACTGTCGGGACCAAGGACATCACTGGGTTCCGTCCCATTGCACTGATCTGCTGCATGGCCAAAGTCCTGGAACGGATGGTCAACAGGAGGCTGAAGCAATATCTTGCGGCCAAGGGGCTGCTTAACCATCGGCAAGGGTCGCCTTCAGGCAAGGGTATGGCACCTTCACCTACTTCGCCACTCTTGGGGAAGTCCTGAAGGAGGCCCAGGACCAAGGTCATCACGCAGAGATCGTCTCACTGGACATCTCCAAAGCATTCAACCGAACATGGACACCAGCTGTATTGAAGAAGCTTGCTGATTGGGGCCTGAAAGGACACATCCTTCACTTCGTCTGGCATGCTTGGCATGCACAGTTGTGTGGTGACCGACACCAACTGCTTATTTGTTAATAACTTTTCACTCAGTTATTGAAAATTGAGTTTCTTCAATGTAATTGATAGATTAGGATCATAGCTTAATATAGATATGCAAAGAGTAGGTAAATCTTAACATTTGAATCAACACACCAATGCATTTTTACACTTAAAGTCCGAGATGTGCAGCGAGCATTTCTCACTTTATTTTTACAACTCAAAACTAAATACAGTTTATTACTAGATTTAAAATCTACCTTTTCTTACGTACCTATTACAAGCTTAAACTTTATTCTATCTACTGCTTCAAACAGAACTACGTTTTATTAACTGTGTGCAAAGTGATTAGCAAATTAGCAGTTTGTGTCCAAAACTGTGTATGCCAAGCATGTCGTCCGGAACTTTCTGACCGACCGATCTTTTCGGGTTTCGGTCGGAAACGTGCAATCCGGAAACGTGCGCAAGTGGCAGTCTCCTCGGTGGTCAGACTCTGTTGGTTTCCAGCTTTCCGCCGGCAAGAGCATGCGCTGCCATATATTTACCATCAGGCATCGCAACAACGGACAGCCCATCATGATTAAACAACAAGCAATACCATCCAAAAACACCGTGAGGGTTTTGGGAATGCTCCTCGATCGGAATTTATCCTTTGAGCCGCACTTCCAACAAGTAAAGAAGTACTGTTGCAGCCGGTACAACCTGATTAAGACCAGCTCCCGCCCCTACCGATCCAACAATCGCGAAATCCGCTTCCGCGTATCTCGAGCCATCATCGACAGTCACCTACTGTACGGTGTAGAGATTACATGCCTTGCCGCCGAGAAAGCCGTCCAGATTCTGGAACCGGTGTACAACGGCTACATTCGAACAGTCTCCAGTCTCCTGCCCTGTACCCCGGCCGACGCTGCATGCGTTGAAGCCGGTATCATGCCTTTTCGGCTCGTTTTCACCGCAACTACTGCTACCAAAGCCGCTGCCTTTCTCGCTAAAACGTCGGAAATCAACAAGATCGTTCTCCTCGACGAGGCAAACCGACACCTCCGCACGGCCGCCGACGTAGATCTCCCGCCAGTGGCAATCGTACAAGATCAAAATTGACAGCCGAATCAAGGACCGCTTCAGGGCAGGAGACAACTCGCTGGCTTTACGCGGGACAGTTGTCGAAACTCTCGGGGCGCACTACCAAGGTTATAAAGTTAGGTACACCGACAGCTCTCTCTCTCTCCAGGAGCGGAGTGGGAATGGGGGTCTCAGGAGATGGTCTGCTTGTGAGCAGATCGCTTCCGACCCAATGCTCGGTGTTCTCAGCTGAGGCAGCGGTCATTCTCCACGCGGTTAAGCTACCGGCCAACCGGCCGATATTAGTCGTAACTGAGTCACACAGCGTGATATTGGCCCTAACAACAGAAACACCGAAGCATCCGTGGATCCAAGGAACGGTAAAGCACGTGCCGCCCAACACAGTATTCATATGGGTACCCGGTCACTGCGGGATCCAAGGGAACCTAATAGCCGACGACAGGCGGGGAACGTAACACCCGGCTCAGGCCACACTTTACCCAGGTCTACCGGCAATTTACCGCTCCGCTGAATTAATGCGGTCATCGAGCCAGGTTTCCGTAAGGACTATGACATCGTAGTCAGTGTCAACGGCAGTCAGGAAAAATCAACAATCTTTGTTCGCAGGCCACGAACGTTCTGGTAATACACCAACAGGCGGTCGAACGAAGTCGGTTGGAGGTCTGCAGAATGATCGATCAGCCAAAACGAGCATGGTGGTACTCTGGAACACAGAGACGGATCAGGGAAAGAACTGTTTCCAACAAACGCATACTTGCCTGATGTGAAAGGTTGGAAGATCCCTTCAGCATTCTCAACCCCAGGGCCAGAACGACTACGATGAAAGGAATCAGCAAGCGCGACTGAGTTGAGTTCCTCAGGGGCTTCCTTGAGGCAGCAGGCAGCGCGTTCTGGTCTTGGATGTTCCAAAACGTGGCGAGCAAGATCCGGCGCTGTGCTGTATGTCCCATCGGTGATGTGGGATTTGAAGCCATCGGAGTATGATGTTTCAGTCGAACCAGCCGGTTGTTGCTCTTGAGGCGGTGAGGCACTGGAAGCAACGGACGAATCAGGAGCGGAACTGGTGATGACACGAACATACTTGCCTTGAGTTGCGGGTTGGAAGACCCCTTCTCCAAGCCCACACACAGGTCCAGGACGACAGCAGGACGATGACTGGATTAACTCGACTGTGGCGGGAGAAGAAGGGGCTTCCGTAGTGCAAACTTCAATGCGTCCCAGAGTGTTCAGGTGACAGGCGGGCGATGGATGGTTGAAGGTTGGTATAGCGCTAAAACCAATGGACGAATCAGGAGCGGGACAGATCATACTTGCCTTGAATTGCAGGTAAACCCACACACAGGTCCGGGACGACTGCGGGACGATGACTGGAATGACTCGACTGTGGCGGGAGAAGAAGGGGCTTCCGTAGTGCCAACTTCAATGCATCCCAGAGTTCTTAGGCGATCGCTAGGTGACGGATGATTGATGACTGATAATGCGCTGGAACCAATGAACGAATCAGGAGTGGTACTGGTCGAGAAACAGATGATACTTGCCTGACGTAACATACTGGAAGACCACCTTTTCAACTCACACACAAGGCCAGGACGACTGTAGAACGCTGGCACGAATGGCTCGACTGTGGTGAGAGAATTGGTGGCTTCCATGGTTCTAACATCGGTGCGTCCCAGAATGTTTTTTAACTTCACTATGTCTGATCCATTGTTGGGGTGTCCGTTTTGGGTGTTTGCGTATTTGGATCCAGTTTTGCCAGCTTCGTTGGGTGTTGCGCGGAACATGATGCCCTCGGGCCAGGTTGCAGTATCCAGTGCCTTAGTCTTCAATCTTTTGTCGATCCTAACTTTGAAGGATACGAATGACAGCGTACTGATGTCCTTTCCCTTGGGTACAAGTTTAATGACAACAGGGTTGTCATCTGTTTCCAAATTAGCTTTCACCATGGCAGAAACCGCTTCATTGGCAACTTCCGGATGAATATGAGATAAGTACAGCTAGAATTTTAGTTCTCTCTGGTCAGTACTTGTGGGAACAACAACTACATTGTCAGCTGGTTGTTTGCTACCCACCTGACATGCATTAGGAGCACGTGTTTCACCATCAATATCTCGTTGGCGTTTGGATGTCACGAGAGGACCTACTGTAGGCCACCTTTTCCTCGATGGCGTTGTCGGCGCAGTGGACTTAACGGCCATCTGCTGTATTTCGTTGCGTAGCTCCGTGATAGCATTTGTTAATGAACAAATCGGCCCTGCATTGTTAGTTGGCATAGTCATTGTCCGAAAATGTGAGTTTTCGAACAGTTCCGCACATCCATCATACATCCAGAACAAGCTCTTTTTGTTGGATGTGATCTATATTTATCTAAACTGCAATATATGGCACATTGTTTCCCCAAGAACATATCACCAAAAATACAAAAAATCCTTTTTGGAGAAAAATTGTTTTTAAGACTTAATCTGAAATAAAAAAAAAGTTGGGTCAATTTTTTTCGAGTGCATATTTTTTCAAATAGTCTCATCGATTACCAGCAACATTGCCCAAGACACCAAACCGATCGGACTAACAGTTTTCGAGTAAAATTTTTCTGAAGATAAGCTAGATATTTATCTATATGCCCTTTTAAAAAATAAGGCTGGATTCAAAATGGCGATATGAAGATGCAAAATGGCATCGTTGGTCATAAGGAACGTTTCCGCTAATTTTCAACCAAATCAAAAAATACAAATTAAACCGATTAACGAATTTGTAGGGAATTGCTCTACAGAGTTATTGGGGACTTTATGATACACATTAAAAAGCCTTAAAGGAAAAACATATGCTTTTTGCGCTCATTTAAAACCTAATGATTTTATTGTTGCTTGTTTAATTTTTTTTTGTAGTTACTTTATTTGTACAGGCTCAATCGAATAAACTTTACAGAGCCGAGTTATCCTTTGCATTATACATTATTACTGTCTTATATTTAAAGTTAAAGGAACTGGACCGAGTACTCGCGGTCGTCTCGAGGTTAGTGGAGATTTACAATTTTTTGGATGGGAAAAGGGAAGAAGGAGGTTTTAAATGTGGTTTACGATATAACTATTTAATTAATCCTAAAGCATGAAATTATTTCTATTCATCTTGAAAACAAACATTGAAAAAAAAAACCCAGACGTACAAAACACAAACTAAACACAAGGTTAATCAAACTTACAATCTAAGGTTAATATCCTTAAAGTAAACATATATGAGTTTCATAAACTCCAGATCGCGTCTAGCCAAAATATCCCGAACTGGAACATTAGGTTGTCTACCTCGAGCCCGAAGGTAATCATAAAAATGTGATCTGACTCCACGATACTCCGCACAAGACCAAAGGATGTGATCAGCGTCCTGGTAACCTTGTCCACATTCACAGAGATTGCTGTCTCCCAACCCCACACGGAACAAGTGAGCGTTTAGACAATAGTGATTGGACATGAGACGAGACATCACGCGTATGAAGTCTCGACCCAAGTCCAACGCTTTGAACCATGCAAACTTCGACACCTTAGGGATAATTGAATGTAGCCATCGTATCAAGCTCCCTTCACTCCATTGATGTTGCCAGCTAACGAGCGACTGCTGACGATAAATAGAAAAAAATTCACTATAGGCGATCTGTCGATCATAAATGTCGCCTTCCATAGCGCCCACCTTCGCAAGTGAATCCGCCTTCTCATTGCCCAAAATTGAGCAATGCGAAGGGACCCACGCGAAGGTGATGATGAAAGAGCGCACGGATAAAGTACTAAGCAGTTCTCGTATTTTCAAGAGAAAATACGAGAAGTGCTTTACCGGCCTAATGGAACGGATAGCCTCGACAGAACTGAGACTATCCGTAAAAATAAAGTAGTGGGCTGGAAGAAGTGAAGCAATAGTTTCCAAAGTGTAGTGAATTGCTGCCAGTTCAGCCACATACACAGAACAAGGAGCTTCAAGTTTTCGAGAGGCGCTATGAAATTCATTAAATACACCAAAACCAGCGGACTCCTCCATTAGAGATCCATCTGTGAAAAACGTTCTTGCAGAATCAATATGGCCAAACTTTGCAGCGTATAATGACGGAGCAATCATAGGACGATGATGCTCTGGAATTCCGGGGATTTCCTGCGTCATAGATAAATCAAAATTCACTGAATTGCCGAAATCGGAGAAGACTACACGATTGGGAATATTTCTTGAAGGGCTGACATCCTGTGTTAAATATAGGTAGTACAAAGTCAGAAAACATGTTTGAGGATTTAGCTCCAGAAGCTTCTCAAAGTTTTCGATCACCAGTGGGTTCATTACTTCGCAACGGGTGTGGAGCCTCAGAGATTGAATAACTTATGAAAAGATCTGAATCATACTCAATCACTTCAGATATGTTTTCAATCAGTTCAGAAATAGCTGAATCACTTCGGAATGTATTGTATCACTGAATCGGTTTAGAAAAGTTTGGATTCACTTCAGTGATGTTCGGTGTCACTTCGAAAAGTACTAAATCACTTCGAAAAGTACTTAATCCCTTCGGAAATGTTTGGACCTACTACAGAATTTACTGAATCACTTCCGAAGAGTTTAGAACCCCTTTATAAAGTACTGAAACACTCCAGAAAATGTTGGACTCACTTCGGAAAGATCTGAATCATCACAGAAAAGTTTGTTATCCCTTCCGCAAGTACTGAATCACTTCCAAAAGATCTGAATTATTTTAGAATGGTTTGGAACAGTGCTGAGATTTGTCATTGTCATTGACAGACTTTCGCGCGATATTGACAAAATTGTTCGTCACATAGTCACTGACAGACTTGATCCTCAAAAAAACCTTCGTCAAAATCTCATTCATTTTTTCGTCAATGACAAAGATTCACCTGGTAACAAAAAGTGTAATTTAGTACATTCTGTGTCACATTATTGTTATCCAAGTAGCTCAGGACGTAGATACTTGTTCAATAAAATTGATCCATGTAATTGTTTTGCTCAAGTCATTTAATTTTGTTACAAATTTAGCTAATAAACAAATCTGCACATGTTCGTCACTGACACCATTGACATTGACAATTGACATGGTTTGCCTTGACTATGACTGTTAGCTAAAATGAGTGACCAAAGCAGAATTGTCAATATCACCGTGTACTGTCGAGATTTTGCAGCACTGGTTTGGAATCACTTTGAAACGGACTTTCGGTTCAAGCTTCATTAAGAACCCTATTCAGATGTATTTAATTCAGTTTCTGCGCCTTCACAGCAGGCAACATGTATTACAGTGAAAGAGGTAGAAGATATTGATGATGGGTGTTAAAAAGGGTGAAAATGACAATCATCGAAAAGGTTTGTTTTTCATTGGTAGAGTACAACAAAAATATGAATATGGATTTGAAAATCAAGAACGGAAAAACAGAACTAAAGTCGAAAGTTGAAGTTTAAAAGTGACTATTAGTTGAATCTTTAAAATAAGTGAAAGTTAGTTAGTTGATTTTAAAATATTTCCAGAACCTAAATAAAATCGTGAGTCAAGTGAAGCTAAAAAATGTAAAACGTAAGCAAAAGTTTTGGAAATGAAAAGCGAAAATAGGGGAAATGGATGTAATGTCGGCCTAAATGCCCCTAATTCGGGCCCATACATAAATTCAGCAATCGGATAAATTCTCAATAGCGACCAAAAATATCCATTAGTATCGTTCCAATGACGCGTTCATCTAGATAAATTTGATAAATAGCAGATTTTTGGCAATGAGCTCAATCTTAGATCCATAGGCCAATATTAGAGCCAATTCTCCTATGTAAAGAAAATTTTATTCAAAAAATTTAGGAAAAAACGTGAGTTGGAATAGTATTTTTAGTGAGAGTGGGAGTTGAAAATATAAAAAAGTTTGCGTGAAGTAATTTGATGGAAATTAGCGGATATCGGGTGTTGGTGCTAACATAATTACATTTACAGTCGTTACCTGTAACCACGCAAATAGGTGGGAGATCTCGAGGAGATTTTTATTCGAGGGCTGGCGAGAACTAACCTCAAATAGCACTCGGACCCAAGTCCATCGG
This sequence comes from Ochlerotatus camptorhynchus, assembly GCF_037179485.1. NCBI lineage: Eukaryota > Metazoa > Arthropoda > Insecta > Diptera > Culicidae > Ochlerotatus > Ochlerotatus camptorhynchus. The sequence continues at coordinate 1,573,709 of NW_027040729.1, read as the reverse complement.
CTAGCGAAGTGCTACGGATCAGACTGAGGGGGATCCCCTGGAGGTATCTTTCGTCTCAGGGTTGCGTACCGTTAAGGATACAACCAGAGAGCGTGGTCATCGAATTAAAGTTCAGCCTCGCGAGCGCCACCCGCCACCACGTGTCTGTCAGAAGCCGCGAATTCTTTGCAGACGACTTCGTCGTCTGGCACTAAAGTCGAGATTTTAAGAATCCCAGCAGGATCCTCCTTACAACATCAAAAAGTACTTCAGGATTCGGGATGAGCTACTGGGTCGTCTGCTTCGCCAAGAGAGGCCACCTCCAGTAAGACGGTATGATGAAAGAAGAATGCTGAAAGCGGTTTATAACTGGCCATTCAAGCTTCGAGAATAGAAGGACACCACTTTGCTCAACGTGTTTTTGGATCGTGTCGAGACACTTTCCAGATCGGTGGGAATTAACGATGAGATATCACAACTGCGATAAGAAATCAGAACAGTTGTTAACGTAATCATCACTACGGAAAACAAGATCGATGGAAAAAGAAAAAAAAAAACGTGTCAACAGGGTGCATGCAGTGGAGGTGGAAGGCGACAAGGATGAAGACTGGAGGCTGCAGCAATCCGATCCTCGAGGGCACGGAGCCTCAGCAAACACTGAGGAAGACAACTGGCAGTACAAGCTCGATGAGCTCGTGAAGCAAGTGAACACTCTGAAGATGAACATCGAACGGAAGAGTTCCAGATCGAAAGAGGTAACACCAAAACCAGCCACAGCCTCCATTTGTGGATTGATCCAACCATGTGGGACCAGATACTCTGCAGCACTATCGTCAACAGCACAGTAGATCAGTTCAGCAACAGCATCTTCCACAGAACGCGCCACAACCGATGCTACGAATACAGCAACAGGCAGACCAACAGCAGAGTGCTTCTTTGGTGGCCATATTAAGTACTCATGACCACTTTAGCCAGATCTGGACATTTTTCGGGTACCCCCGGGGAAGTGAAACTTAAACCTACATGCACATGTGACATATCAAACTACTTGAGAATTCAAAAATAAAATCATTGATGGCCATATTAAGTAATTATGACCTCGCTTGCCAGACATGTTCTGGGTGTTCCCAGAGAGTTTAATAAATTTCCCGTCTCTGGAGTTCTCGAAATTTCCCGGAATTTCTTTTTAGAACTACTCTGAGGTCTCTTCAGAACTATGAAGCTCTCCTCAGAACTACTCTGAAGCTCTCCTTAGAACTACTCTGAGCTTCTCCTCAGAACTACTGTGAAGTTCTTCTCAGAACTACTCTGAAGTACTTCTCAGAATTATATTGAACTTCTCATCAGAACTACTCTGAAGTTCTCATAAGAATAACATTGAACTTCTCATCAGAACTACTCTGAGGTTCTCCTCAGAACTACTCTGATGTTCTTCTAAGAATAACATTGAAGCTCTCCTCAGAACTACTCTGAAACTCTCCTTAAAACTACTCTGAACTTCTCCTCATAACTACTCTGAAGTTCTTCTCAGAATAATATTGAACTTCTTATCAGAACTACTCTGAAGTTCTCATAAGAATTACATTGAATTTCTCATCAGAACTACTCTGAAGTTCTCTTCAGAACTACTCTGAAGTTCTCCTCAGAACTACTCTGTAGTTCTCCTCAGAACTACTCTGAACTTCTCCTTTGAACTACTCTAAAGTTCTCCTCAGAACTACTCTGATGTTCTCCTAAGAATTACATTGAAGCTCTTCTCAGAGCTACTCTGAAACTCTCCTTAGAACTACTCTGAACTTCTCCTTAGAACTACTCTGAAATTCTTCTCTGAATTACATTGAACTTCTCATCAGAACTACTCTGAAGCTCTCCTTAGAAATACTCTAAAGTTCTCCTCAGAACTACTCTGATGTTCTCCTAAGAATTACATTGAAGCTCTCCTCAGAATTACATTGAACTTCTCATCAGAACTACTCTGAAGTTCTCATAAGAATTACATTGAATTTCTCATCAGAACTACTCTGAAGTTCTCTTCAGAAATACTCTGAACTTCTCCTCAGAACTACTCTGAAGTTCTCCTTAGAACTACTCTGAAGTTCTTCTAAGAATTACATTGAACTTCTCATCAGAACTTCTCTGAAGTTCTCCTTAGAGCTACTCTAAAGTTCTCATAAGAATTTCATTGAACTTCTCATCAGAACTACTCTGAACTTCTCTTTAGAACTACTCTGAACTTCTCCTCAGAACTACTCTGAAGTTCTTCTCAGAATTACATTGAACTTCTCATCAGAACTACTCTGAAGTTCTCTTCAGAACTACTCTGAAGTTCTCATCAGAACTACTCTGAAGTTCTCCTCAGAACTAATCTGAACTTTTCCTTAGAACTACTCTAAAGTTCTCCTCAGAACTACTCTGATGTTCTCCTAAGAATAACATTGCAGCTCTCCTCAGAACTACTCTGAAACTCTCCTTAAAACTACTCTGAACTTCTCCTCAGAACCACTCTGAAGTTCTTCTCAGAATTACATTGAACTTCTTATCAGAACTACTCTGAAGTTCTCATAAGAATTACATTGAACTTCTCATCAGAACTACTCTGAACTTCTCTTTAGAACTACTCTGATGTTCTCCTATGAATCACATTAAAGCTCTCCTCAGAACTACTCTGAAACTCTCCTTAGAACTATTCTGAACTTCTCCTTAGAACTACTCTGAAATTCTTCTCAGAATAACATTGAAGTTCTCATCAGAACTACTCTGAAGCTCTCCTTAGAACTACTCTAAAGTTCTCCTCAGAACTACTCTGATGTTCTCCTAAGAATTACATTGAAGTTCTCCTCAGAATTACATTGAACTTCTCATCAGAACTACTCTGAAGTTCTCATAAGAATTACATTGAATTTCTCATCAGAACTACTCTAAAGTTCTCTTCAGAAATACTCTAAAGTTCTCCTCAGAACTACTCTGAAGTTCTTCTAAGAATTACATTGAACTTCTCATCAGAACTACTCTGAACTTCTCTTTAGAACTACTCTGAACTTCTCCTCAGAACTACTCTGAAGTTCTTCTCAGAATAACATTGAACTTCTCATCAGAACTACTCTGAAGTTCTTCTCAGAACTACTCTGAACTTCTCCTTAGAACTACTCTAAAGTTCTCCTCAGAACTACTCTGAAGTTCTCATAAGAATTACATTGAAGTTCTCATCAGAACTACTCTGAATTTCTCTTCAGAACTACTCTGAACGTCTCCTCAGAACTACTCTGAACTTCTCCTCAGAACTACTCTGAAGTACTCTTCAGAAGTACTCTGAAGTTCTTTTCAGAATTATTTTGAACTTCTCATCAGAACTAGTCTAAAGTTCTTCTCAAAACTACTCTGTACTGCTAAGAACTAAGAACTTTGTTCTCGTCAGAACGATTCTGAAGGTCTCATCAAAACTACTCTAGATCTTCAATGAAGTTTTCAACATTTTCCTGAAATGTACGAAGTTGTCTGAATATTCTTTTGAAAATCTTGCAACTTTCCCGATAGTCAGGAGTTCCCTAAAGATATATTTACTCCCCAGAACTTTGAACTTCTTAATTAACTAGAGTTCTCTGGAATTCCCTAAAATTCACGGAACTTTCCTTAAGCTCTCACAGTTTCCTGATACAAACTCTTCTGCAAAGCCCTCAATACCCCGCGGTTCATGGTACTTCTTCAAAGTTCTCCCACATTTGTTGAAGTTGATACAAAATCAGAGAAGATCACTGAACTTCGGAGAATTTCAAAGCCCTTTGGATATTTTTACAAGGATTCAGATTAATTAATGGTTCAGAAGACTTTCTACTGATAAATTGTTCAATAAGATAATCCCTCAAATATTTCGTCACTACGTCAGCTGAATCAGAGATTAATCAAACAACCGTATGGCTTCATGGCGATTAGCTAAAGCTTGGCCCACCTAGTAATGGAACAACATCATTTGGGTCTATTTCGGATTTGAAAACGGTTTTCACTCAAGTATGTACTCTTTATCTTTATATTTTAAGGAAAAATACGAAACGAATTATTCGTCGCGGTTTCGATGGAATTCTCGAACTTTTCGCTTAATAGGACCCATCAAGCGGCGCACAATGGCCTCGACCACTGTTCTGGCGATTTTATCCCACCAATTTGTCATCTGAGCTTCCGTTTTGATGACTGTACCTTTTACCTTCAGTTTCCTCTTCATAATTGCCCAGTAGTTTGCAATGGGTTTGAACTGGGGAAAATTGGGTGTATTGAGGGTTTTTAGAAAAAAATTGGACTCCTTTGTCATGGTACCATTGTTGTACTTCCCGACTGTACCGACAACTCGCAAGATCCGGCCAAAATGTCACCGGACTATCATGTGACTGGATGAAGGGTAGAATTCACATCTGGAGACATTCGGTTTTGTAAACCTCCAAGTTCATCATTGTCTCTTGTCTTCTGGCCGCAGCTGCAAATTTCCTGTCAGATGTCGGCTTCGTAAAGCAAACGCGATTAAGCCTTACAAATAAACGAACTAGATTTATTTATTTATTTATTCATCTGACTTAAAATAATAAAGAAGATGATTTTTCTTCCTTTATTTTGATTTCTTGGTGCACATTGCCCTAAGTATTAGCATAGAGGTAACTTTAGGACCAGAAGGTCCCGAAGAAACGTGCTCATCTTTTTGGCTCAGCACTGGTACTATCTTCGGTCTCAAGCTAATCGATGCACCCCTCGAAACATAGGAAAATCCACGAACCCCTCATTTTATCTGTCAAACTTTCATTTCGAATCAAAACAAACATAGGGTAGTACTAGAATTTCGACTAGAATGGGGTACGCTTATAGATGTACTTGGGACCAATAGGCTAGTCAAGTAGTGAGCCAATTTAAAATCGTTAGTTTCCACCGGTTGGAATAAGTGAGTACTTAGTCCGCCTTTTGGTAGTTCTGCTCTAATGCTAACGGGGAACCTGCAACAATCACTTCTGGATTGTTTAGAATCACTTCAGCAGTACTGAATCGCTTAAGAAAAAGTAGCAATCATTTCGGAAAGTTCCGAATCACTTTAAAAATTTGGAATCAGTTCAGAAAGTGCTGAATCATTCCAGATCATTTTGGAAAGAACTGAATCACTCTAAAAAGTTATGAAAGCACTTCAGAAAGTACTGAATTACTTCAGGAAACCTCGGAATCTCTTCGGATAGTACTGAATAACATCGGAAAATTTCAGATTCCAGAAAATTCGTAATCATTCCCGTAAGAACTGAATCACTTCGAAAATAATAAAATCACTTACGAATGCACTGAAGTATGGAGCCACTCCTGAGAGTACTGATTCACTTCAGAAAAGCTTTTAATCATTCCAAAAAGTACTGAATCACTTTAGAAAGTTTGTAAGTACTTTCGCAAGTACTGAATCACTTCTGAAAGAACTTAATCATTTTAGAAAAGTATGGAATCACTTCAGCAAAACTCGAAATCATTTAAAAAAAACTCGAAATATCTCGGATAATATTGAATCACTTCAAATAATTTCTTAATCGCTTTGGAAAATATTGAATCCGTCCAAAAAGTTTGCAATCAGTTCAAAAAAATCTCGGAATAAATTTGAATAATACTGAATAACATCAGAATGTTTCAGATTCACTTCGGGAACTTCTTCATACATTCACTCATGTTTAAAATCACTTCCTCAAGATATTAATCACTTTGTAATAACTGAATCGCTTCAGAAAAGTTTGGAATCTCTTTGGCAAATATTTAATCGCTTCAGAAAAAATCAAAATCAGTTCGGCAAGCACAGAAACATTAAAAAAATGTTCGAAATTTCTTCGGAAACTAGAGTATTAATTGATCATAAGTATCTCATTAACCATGTTTAACCGCTCTTAGATCGCTTTTGCCAAATCACTGTATTACACAGAGAATGTACGGAATGTACGCTTGAATGACATTTTTCGAAGAATTCAATTTGTATACAGAGTTATTGGGGATTTTATGATACACTTTAAAACGCCTTAAAAGGAACAACATACCGTGCCGATTCAAATTTCGGACACTTAAACTCGAATTTCGGACACTTTTAAAAGTTGATTATCTCGGTCGAATATGATCCACATGTCTTGTAAATTTTAAATTTTTTTGACTAGTGCCCTCCACGATTATCTAACATTATTACTTTGTTTCTAACTGGATGTAATATTTAATTAAAAATGAAAGTGTCCGAAATTTGAATCGTCCGAAATTTGAATCGGAACGGTATGCTTTTTGCTCTCATAAAAAACCTAATGGTTTTATTATTGCTTGTAGAATACTTATTTTATCAAGACATTACCAAACAATTGCTAATAAAGTTTATGATTGAATTACAGAACAGTTTTATGCAGGGATTGAGAGCTATTTTAAATGCATTTTTAAACAAAACAGTTTTTGTCTTTCTAGCCAGACTATAAAAGATTTTATAATAGCAAAAAGTTGAATTACTAATTAATAATTTACACTTTGAAATGCTGCATTTAAACTAAATAAATGCCCCGCCTGAAGGAAACTACTTCTACGAAAAGTCTTATTATTGAATCAGAAAATACCTTTCATCGCTTTTACATTACATCAACTCACCGACAACTGTGTTCTAAACAGGGCTTTGAAATTTCCATAACATGTTCGCCATCATTTCTTCCGCAACGAAGTTTTCCCTTTGCCACAACCCAAAACCTGTGGTTTTCGGATGAAGCGAGCGCAACAATTCGGTGGCAACTACAACAGCTCGGGGGCAATTCTCGGAGCAATAAAAGTCTACACGGCCGATGAGATCTACTCAAAATCGCAACACTGAGTAAAATTTTCCTCGCTTTTCCTCAACAATCTTCTCGAATATGAGGAAAATCGATGAAAACTATACTCAGTCTAGGAGTGTACTATTGAGTAGATTGAATGAAACCTCTCTCGATTTTCCTCATATTCGAAACGGTTTGAGTGAACCGTAATTTGAGTGAACGGAACTCAAATATGAGTAAGATTCAACGACCGTGTACTACCTCCCGTTGCTGGCGCTAAGCATTTTCCGTTGGTCACCGAAAGAGAAAATTCATGTCAAGAGCAGCCAGGAGCAATCCCATTTCGTCGGAGCTCCAAAACCACCCAGTCAGCAGCACCGAAGCCTTCTGGTTTTGATGTTGATGGTACACCCAGCAACACAAACACACACACATACACAAACACAAGGTATTTTGGCTTAGCTCATCCCTGAACAAGGCACACGAGGCTTGGCGAACTATTTTATCATTCCTTTCTCTAGCAACGACTGTGGATGCTGGAAAAGCATCATCGTGGGAAAATGCTTCTCACTTGGATAGAGCCAAAAAATGGACTCCGTGAAAGGTGGTGTTGGTGGCGTGATGAGGAGGAGGTAGATGCTGTGGAAAATTTTATGAAGAAATTTTATGCATGCTCAACAGCCTTGGAGCCAACATCAGCAGAAGCTAACAGCGCCTGATCGTGAAGGAATGCTTTTGCCTTCCTGGGGTGCCATTACACGATGATGCAGGAATTTTGCCTCCAGTTGACGACGCACGCCAGGCTATGGATCCCATCCGCACTGCGAGCTTAGCGGAGAACAAAATTGAATAAAACTTTGATTTGGTTAGCAAGGATATTGGTGGTGCACTCTAGTAATCGCCGAAAAATGTCAAGATTAAATCTTTCGTTTGGGAAATGCCTTCGCTAATGAACAGAACCGCATTTTTTTTTGTTCAACGGTGGAAAGTTTTTCGCGGAGTGCCTCAGGTGCGATCTGAAGGAAATATTGTTTCCAAATGGAAAATGAATCGAGGCCACAGCTTCTAATCCCACAAACAAAAAAAGCTTTCTCGCAGAGTCGTAAAACCTCAACCCAAGGCAATTATTTCAAAATTCTCCTAAACAATAAAAATGCGTTGATCCTTTTTCCATTTCGCAACACCATCGCTTCGAGGTGCAGAACGGTCCCAATATTGGACCACTACCAATATTTCCAACAGAAGAAAGTTCGTGTCCCTTTTGGGGTCTCCTTGCTCGACGATGACGAACGATTTAAAACGGTCCCAGTAGCGATGCGGTCTTGAGGATTGGAGGGAAATCCCCCGAAGGGTTTGGAACAAATTTAAATGGGACCTTCCGAATAAGAGGGCACGTGGCACAAGTGCCTCCGGGAATAATAAACGTCCCGATAAGGCTCCGGGAAGGTGTGAGTGAAATAAAGGAAAAAAATATTGAAGAAAGCTGTTGCTACCTTGGGTGTTTTATGGTTGGTTTTTTATAGGTATAAAGATTTTCCTTTTGGTTGGAACTTATGGCCGAAAGCACTCCATGCGGAATAAAGTGCTGTTAGCAGAGAAACAGCATTGAGTTGAGCCTCGATTCGGTTAAACGTTTGTTGGGAAATTGAAATAGTATGCTGTGTTCTTGAGCTGTTACAAAAAATAGCTGTATAAATCAGTATAATAAAAGGCAAGTAACAGCTTTGATAAATTGATGAATCGGTCAGATATACACTTATGAGTTTCTTTTCAGAAGTAACTGTTTAAAAAGCTAATTCTCATTCCATGATGTATTCACTGTTAAGTCTAAACTAGACGTGATCTGCTCGATCAACCTGTGACCATCTAACAATCTAAAATACTAGGTGGGGTGAAAAGTAACCTCCTGGACAGCAAGAATGCGCTGCTACTGCAAAAAAGGTTATGGTGCCTTGCAATCCGATCATATTTAGGAAAACATCCCAAATTTCAGTGCGATACTATCTTTAGTTTTGTTTTGACAGCTGATTGTTGTTGACGTATTTGGCATTATGTTGGGTATGGAAGTTAACACCCGATCCACCAAATCATCAATATAGCACACCGGACGACCGAGCACCTGCGATACGCTGACGCTGCACCACATCGAGGCATTCAACTCGTGAGGAATTCAAGCTGTTGTCAACGAGTAGCCGCTGCTTAGTTTGCATTTTGTACTTAACTCATAATTGAAATAAAATCATACTTCACTTCTGTTTCGACCGTCAACGAGTTCGCGTCCTTTTTTAAAAATTCGAAAAGACCCTCCAGGTCTTAACTGGCGCCCGAAGTCGGGACCGTTTTATCCAGTAATTGTATAAGTGTCTAATCACGAAGCTGCCCTGAGCCACCTTTGAGGAGCCAAACGACCGGATCTAACTCCACTTGCTGTCAAATCAGCGACTTGCGTCTTTGGAATCGGCGAATAGGTACACTGGAAAAGAACACCCGCTACCCGTACCAGTGGTTATTGGAGTTTATCGCTGCCACCGACAGGAAATGAAAACCCTGCTCCTGCTGCTACTGTGAGTATCAATGTAACACAGAAAGAAATAGTTTTAAGCCAAAACCGCACCGTAAGCTGCTAGTGCGTAAAAAAAATAATCGCATACTAATTCAGAGGGAGGCGGACTGACCCACAGTATCCAAGCCCCTGAAATATCACAAAAATACCGCAAACTAACATAACAATTTTCCAAACTTTAACCATCTAAATTCAAAACCATAAAAACGCGAAATCGAATACTAATAACACAGCGGCGAACCCGGACCACCCGTAAGTGACCCGCTAGAATATCACAGATAGGCGCGCTACTAACTCAAAACAAAAAAATCAATAAAAAAGTGAGTGAAGTGAAGTGAAATTAGCACTGTTATCTTAATTTTTCCAAAAAAAATGGCAAATCCAGCTAACCTAAATCCAATCCTACAACCCGCACGATTAGTTGTTCCAAATCCCGTTCCCATTCCAAACGTACCGCGTCCAGCTCCACGATATGCGATTGACGCAAACGTAGGGTTCCTCGACAGAGGTAAAATTCCTAGTATCATTAAAGATTTGCCCGATTTTAATGGCAACGCACGAGATCTTTCTACATGGATCCTCGACGTTGAAGATTGCCTTGAATTATTCAATGACTTTCGGGATAGTTACAAGTACCATCTCGTGATGAAGACCGTAAGACGAAAAATAAAAAACGAAGCAAACGATATCCTCATTTCAAATAACACTCCAAACGATTGGAGTGAGATAAAAGATGTTTTAAGACTATACTACGCTGACAAACGCGATCTGATGACGCTTGACAACCAGTTAAAGGTCATGTAAAGAAGACCGCAAGAAACCATTGAAACGTACGACAGTAGAGTGCGCGAGATGATAACATTGATCAGCTCAGCAATCTCTACAGACGAAACTTGGAAAGGGCATGAGGCAGCCCTAATCAAGCTTTATAACATGATGGCCCTTGACACGTTCATCCGAGGTTTAGGTGAACCTCTGTCATTATTCTGCAAAAATTACAAACCAAAATCACTAGCGTCAGCCTACCACTACTGCGTAGAATTTTTGAATCTAAATGCTCGTAGTGCTCCCTTCAAATCTAATCCTTTGGCACCAATCCCAGCTCCTCGTGGTAACATTCCAGTTCCACCACCCAGACCAGTTCCAACAAATAGATACCATCAAAATGCTCCACCACCTCCACCTAGAAACCATTACCAACCTCCACCAGTAAACTTTAGGCAACCATATCCTGTCCAAACCAACCATCAAACTCCTTTCCAAACACATTCCCATAACAAACAACCATATTCCTTCCAAACTCAACATCAACCTCCATTCCGACCGCAAAATACAAATGTTTTTGCCCCAAATAGGACCTTCTACCAACAGCAACCTAAACCTGAGCCAATGGACATAGATAAATCAATTCAATCCCGCATGCTAAATTACGGCAATCGACCAAACTTCAAAACTGCAAGACCAACATCCGAGTCTATGCAGGCTAATAATCCACCTACAAAACGAGTTGCCCATCAACTCGAAGATATTTCAAGAGAGGATTACGATGAACCTGATGAAGTAAATTTGAATTTTGCTGAAGAAATAGAAACTTTCGAACTGCAAGAATTAACAGGACTCCAAGATGAGGAAAATGAGACAAACGTAAATTTTTTAGAGAACGATACGGAATGGGTGAGCAAATGGTTCGATTGAAAGCCAAAATCTCCCCCCTTCCGTACATCAAAGTCCCTACGACAAAGGGTGAAATGAAACTGCTTATCGACTGTGGCGCAAATGTAAATTTAATTTCTAAACACTGGGCGTACCACTCTGGTAAACCTATTTTAAAAATACCAGATGAACCTGTTAAAGGAGTTACTGGGAAAAGCGTTATCTCGGAAATGGTACATCTTTCGTTATTTGAACCCGTAAGATGTGAACCATCAGAATTTTTGGTTTTCGACTTTCATACCTTTTTCGATGGTTTGATCGGAACCGAATTAATTTTCGGAAAAGATTTTAATCTCATTTCTGGTTCATCGACCCTACAAGTGTTTGGCAATGACACAACTCTCAACATTCCCTTACATTTTTATTTTCCCTCCCCTAATCCACGTAAAATAAACCAAGTGAACCTAACTTCAAATATTAGAACCTCACACCTCTCCAAAGAAGAACAAAGTGCGTTACTCCCAGTTTTAAATTCAATAAAACAAGTCTTTCACAACCCTGATAATCGATTATCATGTACTACAAATGTGGAATGTCATATACGTACAGAAGATGATATTCCTATTTACCAAAAATCCTATCCTTATCCTGTCGCATATAAGGAAGAAGTTAATGCACAAATTTCAAAATTATTAGATGACGGAATCATTCGACCATCTAGATCTCCTTGGAACTCACCAGTTTGGATTGTTCCAAAGAAGATGGATGCGTCAGGTAAGAAGAAATTTCGGCTCGTCATAGATTATCGGAAATTAAACCAAAAAACAATTTCAGACAAGTATCCGATGCCTGAAATCTCGAACATACTTGATCAACTCGGTGGAAACCGTTATTTTACTACCCTGGATCTAGCCTCTGGGTTCCATCAAATAAAGATGAATCCCAGAGACATCGAAAAAACAGCATTTTCGGTAAACCATGGCAAATACGAGTTTGTTCGTATGCCATTTGGTTTAAAAAACGCTCCAGCAATTTTCCAAAGGGCAATGGACGACGTATTACGTGAACACATAGGCAAAATCTGTTATGTGTACATGGACGATGTCGTTGTTTTCGGAAAATCATTGGAAGCGGCTATGCAAAATTTAGAAACCATTTTAAAAATACTACAGGAAGCGAATCTGAAAGTCCAACCCGATAAATCAGAATTTTTGAAAAAATCGGTAGAATTTCTAGGATACGTAATTACTGAAAATGGAATTAAACCAAACATAAATAAAATCGAAACAATAGAGAAATGGCCTGAACCGAAAACGATCAAGGAATTAAGAGGATTTTTCGGTCTAATTGGATATTACCGAAGATTTGTGAAAGATTTTGCTAGAATAGCAAAACCTCTTACAAATCTGTTCAGAGGGGAGAGAGACCCTTCATCAAATAAAAAAATTAGCTTTGAAGATACAGAGAAAGAAGCTTTCGATAAACTCAAAACTATACTCACCTCTAGTGATATTTTAACGTATCCAAATTTCAACAAACCATTTTTTATAACCACAGACGCTTCTAATTATGCCATAGGAGCAGTTCTTAGTCAAGGCGAAATGGGAAAAGATAAACCCATTCACTTTGCCTCTCGGACATTAAACAAGTCCGAGGAAAACTTCTCAGCCACAGAAAAAGAAATGCTTGCTATCTACTGGGCCTTGAAAGTTTTCAGGAACTACATCTACGGTCAAAAATTCACAGTAATAACAGATCATCAACCGATAACTTTCTCTCTATCGTCAAAAAACACCAATGCCAAATTAAAACGCTGGAAGTCGTTTTTGGAGGAACACGACTACCAGATAATATATAAACCTGGACGGACAAATATTGTTGCAGACGCTTTAAGTAGAGTTCAGATAAATTCACTCACCCCAACACAACATTCGGCCGAAGACGATGATAGTAACTACATAATTTCAACCGAAGCTCCACTAAATGCATTTCGACTTCAAATTATCCTTGAACAGACAAACACGAACCCCGAAACGACAGTGACGACACCCTTTCCCGGTTACAAAAGAATTCTAATTAGGCGAACTCGATTTACAGAACAAATTCTAACTACAATTATGAAAGAGTTCTTCATTCCAAGTAAGCTTACTGGTCTATACACATCTGAAACTATTCTCGGACAACTTCAGGAAATATATAGGAAATACTTTAGCAGAGCAAACTTATTGAAAATCCGATTCACACAAAATTTTCTGATTGATGTAATCGACCCTAATGAACAAGATAAATTAATTGAAAAGACTCACGAAAGAGCCCACCGAGGCATTGATGAAAACAGGAAACAAATTTCGCGTGAATATTACTTTCCAAAGCTCTCTGCTAAAATTAAAGACTTTGTGCGGACGTGTGACACTTGTAACACTACAAAATATGACAGACATCCCTTAAAAATTCATATCCAAGAAACACCTATCCCAAACCACCCATACGATATCATTCATATAGATATTTACCAGGTCGATAACAATTACTTCCTGTCTAGCATAGACAAATTTTCAAAATTTGGAAGGATGATACCAATAAAATCCCGACATATTATTCACATTCGCCGAGCATTTGAGGATACTATAACATCTAACATCATTCCTTCAGCCGTGACAACAGATAACGAGAAAGCATTTTTGTCACCAGAAATAAGAGGCATAATGTTAGATCTGAACATCCGAGCTTATGTGACACCTAGCAACAAGTCAGAAGTGAATGGACAAGTTGAACGTTTCCATTCAACAATTACCGAATTATATCGTATTGAAAAATCCTTAAACCCATCCTATCCCTGCAAAAGATTAATGACAATTTCCGTAAACAAATATAACGATACAATCCATTCCACTACCGGAAAAACACCCAAGGAAATTCTTTTTGGCAAATCAAATAACTCCATTCCCGTCCAAAAACTCGACGAAATAAGAAACAAAACATATGATGAAGTAATTGTTAAATTAAAGGAAAAACAACAAAATTTATTAGGCACTCATAACAAAAATCGACAAGAACCACCAGATTTTTTTTTTTTTTTTTTTTCTTTATTATAGAGATTTTTAGCCTGAGGCTAGTTCATCTCTTAAGAACCACCAGAGTTAGAAACAGGACAGGAGATTTTTGTGAAGGATAAAATTTTCAAAGGCAAACATAAACCAATTTTCAAAAAACATTTTGTTCAAACTAATCAAAAAGTAACAGTGAGAAACGAGAAAAATCAGAATCTACATAAATCAAACATTAAGAATTTAAATATACGAACCCAAAATTAGAGAAGTTCTGGTGAATCCTGCAACCTTCCTCTAATGCCACCCCTATCATTTTCATTTCAGCATACCTCCCATCCTTGCATCCCTCCAGATCCACAACCTTGATAAAAACCCCATAGCAGTTGTAAAATTAAGAGACGGAAGAATATTAGAAGGTTACACAAAAATTATACACACCGTTAACGTTACATCTATCCAAACCACTGTGGCCTATCTGGAAGAAATTGTAAATGAAAAAAATAATACAAACCCCATACTTGCACATAGAATCAAAACTGTAAAAAACAACCTAGCACAAGTTAAACCACTAAAAAGCAATAGAATCAGAAGATGGGACGCTTTAGGCAAAGCATGGAAATGGATGGCTGGATCTCCTGATTCAGATGACCTTAATGCTATAAACAATTCAATAAATCACCTTGTTGACAATAATAATGACCAAGTAAAAATCAACGAAAAATTACATGTAAGCCTTGTGAATTTGACCAACTACTTGAACGACATTACTTTCTTAGATTCCCAAAACTTTAAAGAAATATCAAAAGAGTTAGATTCACTTAAAATCATGTTCAATTTAGATCTCATAAATGATGAAATCGAAGCTATTAGAAATGCGATTATATTTTCAAAATTGAATATTTTAAACAATAAATTGTTACACCCAGATGAAACTGAAGAAATCACAATAAGATTAGAAACACAAGGAATTCACCAGCACCTGATAGACGAAGCCTTGCAGTTTGTTACTACATCGGTCATCACCAATGGAGAAGTCATCTTGTACATCGTAGGCATCCCCAACTTCAGCAAAACCACATTTCAACACCTTCGAGCAGAAGCCGTGATTAATCGAGCAGAGCGTATCATAATACCTGGCAAATTATTCTTCAAAAGCGAGTCAAACCTGTATCTCTTAACAACACCTTGTGCAAAATTAGCAAACTGGACCATTTGTAAAACGTCTGAACTAAAAGACGTGTCTAACGATAGATGCATCAGCAACGTCATAATAGGATCCCCTAGCAACTGTTCATACGAAGCAGTCTACAATCACATTCCAGTCATTGAGATGGGAACCACTACAGTAGTTTTGAACGATGTAAACGATACATTACGCAACACCTGCGGAGCTACGAACAGACACCTACAAGGCTCATATCTGATCGTTTATGAAAACTGTTCTATTACCTTTCAAAACTACACTTTTACGAACGCAATAATCCGAGTCGTAGAACAACCGTTCTTCACGCCATCAACTGATTTAAACATATCCAGAATTCAAACATACGAAACTGTTAACATTAACAGAATACATCAACTTCATTTAGAAAACATTAACAAATTGGGATACCTGCAGACAAAGGCAGATGTAACATCATGGTCATTGTGGGGAGGATTATCGTTTACCACAACATTGATCATCTTAATTGGATTCTATATCTTCGTTAAGGCACGTCAACAAACCGCTTCAATCAACATTAGTACACCGCACGAAAAACCACAGGCTCTTCCGCTGCATTACATATATCAACCACCGACACTTGCTGACACCTACATTTCTACCAGTCGTTGACCCAGGAGGCTCAACATTCCAAAGGGGGAGTAGTTAACACCCGATCCACCAAATCATCAATATAGCACACCGGACGACCGAGCACCTGCGATACGCTGACGCTGCACCACATCGAGGCATTCAACTCGTGAGGAATTCAAGCTGTTGTCAACGAGTAGCCGCTGCTTAGTTTGCATTTTGTACTTAACTCATAATTGAAATAAAATCATACTTCACTTCTGTTTCGACCGTCAACGAGTTCGCGTCCTTTTTTAAAAATTCGAAAAGACCCTCCAGGTCTTAACTTGGATAAAAACGATTTTCGTTCTCTCATGAAACATTATTTTTTGAGAGGCAAAACGGCGAAGGAAACAAAAGAAAAGTTGGACTAATATTATGGGGCTAATGATCCGTCAGATTACACCGTCAAATATTGGTTTCGAGAGTTTCGTGGAGGCCACAATTCCACTACCGATCAAGTCCAAAGCGGCAGGCCCTTCCGACATATTTTGGACGAGATTCTACACATGAAAAAGTGATCCTGCCGCTGGGAGCCGCGCAAGCTCACTCCTGACCAAAAACACAAATGCGAGAGCACTTCGAAAGAGTGTTTGGACTGGCTGATGCGGAATCGGGTGGACTTTTGGTGTCGATTGGTAACTGTTGATGAAACCTGGATCCACTATTACACCCCAGAGAATAGAATGAGTGCCCGGCAATGGATTGAAGCCGGCACGAGTGCTCCGAAAAACCATCAACAGCGAGTATTACTGTGCATTATTGTAGCGGTTAAAGGTCGAAATCGCTACAAAATGGCCTCACAAGAAGCGGTAAAATTTTTTTTTTTGCAAGACACTGCGCCGGCGCAGAAAAGCATCGCAACCACGGCTAAAATCAATGACTTACGGCTCAAATTGCTTCCGCATCCACCGTATTCGCTCGATTTGGCTCCCTCAGACTATTTTCTCTTCCAAAAGATGGCTCATCAATAGAAAAAAATTCAGCTCACGTGAGGAAATCATCGACGCCGCGAAGGAGTATTTTGCAGACCTAACGGAAAATTACTTTTCAGACTGGATCATGAAGTTGGAAAATTGCTGGAATAACTGTATCGAGCTAAAAGGGGACTATATTGAATAAAATTTAAAATCATTCCCAAGGAGATTACTTTTCACCCCACCTAGTATATGCTTAATTGATGAGGTCAGCTGACAACAGTCGATGTCACCCCGATGTCTTCCATATAATTGTATCGTTACAGGATTTAGGTTGCAAGTTGCGATCAATCATGATGAGGTTGAAAGTGCTGAGTTGGTTGAGATTATGTATCGCCTAATGTCTCCCATCTAATTGGGACGTTCCAGGATTCAGGTTGCAGTTTATGATGATCAAGTGGTTGGTTGGGATGATGTCTGGCCTGGTGTAGACGATTTTCGACATCTATACATTATTCCAGTTCCAGAAATACCCATATTGTAGGGTATTTGAAAGTTTTTTTTTTCCGAAACCAACGGCCGAGATGACGGATTTCAAAATAGCGGATTTCAAAATATTGTAGGGTATTTGACCTCTAGAACAACTTTTCCGAAGACAGCAAGTTCCTAGATTTTGAGATACAGCACAAAGTGATTGTTATCATATCAGTAGATTTTCGTTTTTGTTGCTGATCATGATGTGTAACACAAATGATAATCCATGATCTTACTGTACACTGATCATGATTCCGTTAGCTAGTATTTTTATCGTCGGTAAGCATCGGAAGATAGCATTTTCTTGATTCCCTGATAATAATATGTGATTTTTCTGAAAACTTTTCATTTGTTGTACAAGACGCTGTACAAGCATTTCATTGGGCAAACGCACAGTGCACTATACATCCATTTGCTATTTATTATAGAGATGATCATACCAAAGATTTAATGTTTCCTAGTTTACTGCAATCGCGGAGTTTACCAAGCCCAAACATGTTTCAGTTATACGAATAATCGTCGTAGTTAATTGTATAAATTTCATCAATAGTAAGATACCCAGCCTTAAATAAATTCACTTTTTCTCAGATGGATCAGGCAATCAGTACAAAAATAAGATGACAGCCTTTAATTTGTGCCACATAAAAAAGGATTTTGGAATAGATGCGGAGTGGAACTTTTTTGCCACATGCCACGGTAAAGGTCCATGTGATGCTTTGGGTGGAGTCTTGACACGAAATGCTGCTAAAGCAAGTTTGCAGGGGCATCACATTACAACTGCTAAAGAGCTTTATACATGGGCAATTTCTAAAATCGATTAAAAATGCACTATGGCTTTTTTCAGACGCAGATCATAAAGCGATTTAAAGAAAACTTAAAATCCGTTATAATCTTGCCAAAAAAAAAATTGCGGAACACAGTCATATCATAGTTTAAGGCCAGAAAATGAAAATTATATTGTTGTGAAACGATTCTCGTTCTCGGAAGAAGAACATTCTGTGAAACTTTGAAAGTATCTTTAAGCATATTTTATGTCTACAAATAAAAACAATGAAAAATTTATTTCAAACTTTATGGAAACCATAAGATTGTCTTATCAAAGCATTGATTCTAGTCCAAATATGGATATGGAGTTTAAAACAGTCCGTGAAAGATGTGCTACCCACATTTAATATAAAAATATTCTATTTGAATTCCTATGCTACGAATCACTGTAGTAATTATGATTTACATATAACTCAAAAGCAATCAATAAATTTGATTCAAGTTTCTATGAATGCCATGGTAGTCTAGGGTCAGAAATTGAAATAAGTAAGTAATGTAACCATGTAACATTCGATATGTATCAATGGAGACGCAGGGTAATCTAGTCGTATTGGAGTAATGAGTGAAATTTCTAAACATGATAATTTCAAAAAATCGTAGCTTAAAAACGAAGAAAAATACATCGCTGATTTTTTAATATGTTGCTAAATTTAAAAAAAAAATAAACGTGTTACGCCCATTGTCCACAAACCATGAAAACCATAAAAACAAAACAAATTCAATCAAAGTTCTTCTATACAAAACTCTAATTTTCAATTTTTTTATATTTTTTTCTAAAAAGTATTTTTATAACCTTTCATTTCATATTTTAATCATTCAAATCGGTTCAATGGTTAAAAATTTGTGATTTTTAAAAAAATGCCATTTTTGGGAAAAAAAATATAGCAAAAATCGATGGATGGAAATAGTCACCCTAATGAGAAAATAAAAAAAAGGGTCTAATATTTTTTCGTACGGAACAAAACTACCAATTGTTACGAAATTCTGAGAACCACTATTTCGTTTTGCTATGGAATAACTGCATACCAAAAAGTTATGTTTTATCATCTAACAGATCTAACTGATTGATTATTTTTGCTGAAAAATTTCATTCTACAGTTCGAAAAGTAGTGTAAATTTCTGTTCAATATGATGCACATAAATGGAGCGTCATATATCATATAAGTTTACATTATATATCATGTAAAGTTCTGGCACATTTCATGCAATGGAGCAAATATTGTATACAAAAGCCCATCTTTGTAAACAACATTGTTTACAAGTTGCTCGGTTGCGTGAAATTAAATTTAAGTTTACGTGAATGAATGTTTACATCACAATTAAAATTCAGAATTTTTATCTGTGTACGGTGCATTTAGTCATATTTAATGGGTGTTCTATATTAGAATTCCAATGCAAATGAATGAATTTTGGGCATCGTTCTTCTTACCTAATTCTGATCTGATACCTAAATTTGGTATTAACCAGCATGACATAAGAGGTAAAATACCAAAGAATAATACCAAAAATTACATGCAACATTCAACATGCAACGTTGTAAATACCAAAAATTGATATTTAGATACCAAAAACATACCTGGGTGGTATAGTTTTGGTGTAGCATTATCGTTATTTGGTACATGTGGGAACATTTTTTTTTTTTGGTATTTTACCTCTTATGTCAAGCTCATCCATACCTAATTAAGGTATCGAGATATATGTTCCTGCTCGGGTGGCGTCGCACGGAGGGGTATTTGTTCTACGTAGGCTGGCCAAAAGTCGATTTCTCAAAATAAGCCAAAACGAATTCTGAATGCATACATTGTATACTTCAGAGATAGGGTAACATTGCCCTTCTTTTTATAAACTGACCGCGTTGTGGCATCAGTTCAAACTTGCCTGTTGTCGCATCGTGTTGGTTTGTTAGAAAAAATCGTTCCGCCGTGCCATTGTTTTCTTGTCTCTACTTGTTGTTGGGATAATCATATTAATTTGCAAAAATGGATAGTGATCAAGCAGGTATTGAAATATGTATTCCACATGACATCAGCTTATTTCACTTACTTTTGACTTCGTAGAAGCAGTTTACGAAAATCTTGTCTTCAAGTGCTATTTAAACTATAAAATAAATGTATCGTAATAAAAAATATTATATGTGCATATGTATAGAAGATCATAGCAAAAATGGAAAATGAAGATGGCATGTCCATATAGGTGAATTTATCAAAAAAAAAGTACACAAATGCAGTTATTGACATTTTCATACATTATATGGTGGTCAAGGCGGTAACCTAGGTGGTCCAGGCCTTGTTTTGGGAGGTGGAAGGGAGGGGGGGGGGTCAGGTGCGTGTTGATATGGATTATGATACGAGTGTGTTCCAAAGTTGAGAATAGTTTGTGGATCCAATGCAAAAATAGTTTGGCAAAACCCAACTCCATCTTCACCTCGCTACTGTTGCCCAATCCCCATTAGGTTTATCAAGGAATCATCTGTGGTAATTGGGGTAAATACATATTCGTTATCTGCATTAAAAATGGAACCTAAATCCAAAATTTCATTAATTTTGGTAAACGGGAACTATTTTAAATAATAAATTTACGTTAACAAAAATCACCATCTTAGCGCCCTTTGGTGGGACTTTGTATGGGAGCGAGCTGTCAACGAATATATTTAGTGTCAAGGATCAAAAATTTAAATCTTGATTTAAAAATCGAGATGAATGTCTACGGGATCGATAAAAATATCGTTGTGCTCAAAAATCGAAGCTTCATCAGATGATGTATAAAAATTGGTATATTTTTCGAAGTAAAACAACGCAATCAATGAAGAGGTCAGATATATTAAAAATGCAATTAATTCGCTACGGTCAACAAAAGTTACATTAAATGGCAAGCAGTTCACGATAAGACATACTTTTATGCTCACTATGCTTGATGGGAAAGTGTGTAAGGCAGCAGCTGAAACGACATCAACGATGAAATGTTATGTATGTGGCGCAAATTCAAAGGAATTCAATAATCTTGGTGTTTAAAAGGAAATTAACACAGATTCTCTTAAATTCCGATTATCCATTTTTCATGCAAGGATTCGTATTTTCGATACAATTTTAAATCTTTCTTACAAGTTGCCGATCAAAAAATGGCGGATAACTAGCAATGAAAAGCAAATCGTCAAAGAAAGAAAAGAACACATTCAAGAAAACTTCAGCTTAGGATATCCTGGGTCATAACTGTTACCTTGGGATATCATACTAAAAAAAATTTTATATTAATAATATGGTCCACTTCTCCTCTATGGTAATACCATAGAGGTAACTCTAAGACTAGAAGGTCCCTAAATAACGTGCTCAACTTTTTGGCTCAGCTCTGGTACTCTCTGCGGTCCCAAGCTAATCGATTCACCCCTCGAAACATACACAGCAAAAAAATAATTTTGATATCACGTCAAAGTGGATGCACTACAATCATGTCGAAAATATGGTGTAATATTACTTACTAAACAGGACAAAATTATCATTAATACAATGCATGAACTGACATTACGCTGCTTTTACTGCATTTGTTTATTTATGTGGTCATAAAAATTACATGAAATTTTCGACATGATTGTAGTGCATCCACTTTGATGTGATATCAAAATTATTTTTTTGCTGTGTAGGAAAAACCAATAACCCCTCATTTTATCTGTCAAACTTTCATAGCGAAAAAAAACTTCATGAACTCAACTGAGCGAGGGGGATGACTCCATCTGTGAAGATTTTGTTTTGGTGTGATTAGCTGTGCGCACTCTAAGTAGATTAACGGAGATTCATGACGATTCTGAAGATTTCCTGCAAAAAGATGATGCGCAATGCAAGTAGTAGCGAGAAATGTGTGAGATTTTTCGAGCATCTAGAAATGAGATTTAAATGTGACGCCCCCCTCAGCGCTGAGTACTAGGGGCGTCTCAATTTTAGAGCACCCATCGAGGCGCCCATTGAATATGCATTTGATTTTAAACAAATTTTTTTCTGACAGACAAGGAATCAGTTTTGAAAGACACGATCTCCAAAATCGGCCGATCAACAGCAGAGGGATTTTTGAACGTTTCAATTTATTTTCGAAGTGTAAAACTGTAAAACACCAAATGGAACAAAGCCTTAGGCTGAAAATTCCTTCAACATTTCCTGAAACCACCGCTGGCAGCATCAAAAATCTTCACCGAAACTGTGTGGAACGAAAGAAAACGCCATTGAAATTTCGCATTTTTGTATGGGCCATACTTCATGTAATTGTATTTTATTTATTAGTCAACATCAACAAACTCAATGTAGCCCCAATGTTATTTATTTATGTCGATTTCGTGTTTGCTGCAATACACCAGTGCCGGGACGGGACTTGAAAATCGAGCTTTTTACTCTTTTTAATGTTTTTGAAGAATGCCCTTCGGAAATTTGTGCGTGGTGTTTGACGGAGTTGACCACTGATGCCAAGAATGTAATTTTTATTTTCTATTTAAATTTAGATTTTATTTGGAGTTTCTACCGCAGTGTAGCAGTTTTTTACATCATTTTTGCTCAACACAATAAAAACAACCATAAAAAAAAAACAACAGTATTCATCACTTAAAAAACGCAGTGCACTCAATTTCATTGCCATTGACGTCAACATTGATTCCGGCATCACTGCTAGCCAGATTGATGTGATCCCTCTGTCTTTTTTGACGTATGACTACGTCTGTGATTTCTATATGGGGGTACACTTTGTGAAAACTGGAAATGGAACACGTAGCGAAATTATGAAAGATTTTGAACGTTAATAACTCAGCTGCCCCTGAACCAATTTTAATAATTTTATCACCAGTAGAACAGAAATATTTCTATGTATCCGTTAAATTAAAGAACTTATCAGTTTTTCAAAACGTTACTTTTTTTCCTTGATTTGTTTTCCGTCGATCTTGATTTCCGTGCTGAGCACCAATGCTACCTATCGACCCATCAACTCATGAACCGGGAACCAACGGCTTTACTTCCCTTCCGAATGAAGACGTGCTCAGAGATGTTATGCCTCAGAACATCCCGGCGGCGCCAACTGGGATTGAACCCAGGCCTGCTGGGGTGAGAGGCAATCACGCTTACAACTACACCACCAGCGCAGCTAAAACGTAACTATTGGAAATTACACGAATGTGCTACGGTTGCTATGATAATTAAAATTAACAAGCGAATAGCGCTTTCCCTAACACAGATTTCAAAGTTGAATTCCATACAGTCTCATCGAACGTTGTTCATTATATCATCGCGTGGTGAGTGGTGGTGTTCTCCAGAATACGACGAAAGGCTCGCCGCAAGCAGCTAGCTATCAAGGCTGCTCTCAACCACTGATCGGAGTCAGAACCAACCACCGTGTGATGTGGTCTCCGGTCGTCGGCATCAGCTGCAGTGCTTTCGGCGTGTGGCGTTGAATATTGTTCTCCAGCTGCAGCCCACATGAGCATCCATAGAAGGAGGAAGAAGCCCCACCGATATTGATCGGAATCAGTAGCTCTTCGTGAGTCGCTGTGGGCTATCAATGAAAATCGCGTCATACTTAAGAGTATACACAGAGAGAACCCCGCTCAAATTCCTATTCCTACACAAAACACAAGCTGATGCAGTAAACAAATAACATTTATTATATATGACCACGTAGTCCTACGTCACCTTTGCGCACAACCCCATAGAGCTGTCCCTTGAAGTTTTATTCCAAGATTGCTACTGTCCACCAATCAGAAATTGGCTCTGATTTGGCAGCAAATTGGCTCGAAATCGCTACCCGATTGTCAAGTCCCGTCCCAGCACCGTTGTAGTGTAAGCAGCAATAAGTGTGAGTCATTGACAGCTAAACATCATTTGTTTGTGAACAAAGGTGCAACCAACAATCAATAAGAAACTAACGATTTTAAATTGGCTCACTACTTGACTAGCCTATTGGTCCCAAGCAAACGATTAACGTTTCCCATTCTAGTTGAAATTCTAGTACTACACAATGTTTGTTTTGATTCGCTATGAAAGTTTGACAGATAAAATGAGGGGTTAGTCGATTTTTTTTTATGTTTCGAGGGGTGAATCGATTAGCTTGGAACCGAAGAGAGTACCAGAGCTGAGCCAAAAAGTTGAACACGTTTCTTCGGGACCTTCTAGTCTTGGAATTACCTCTATGGTGCAACCGATTACTACACCCTGAATTTTGTACGGCGGTGAAACACCGGTGTAGGTACACCGCAAATGAAAACGACATTAGTCAAACTGAGTCAAAAGTAATCCTGGTGGGCCCATCCTATTTATCAGGACAATACACATTTCTTAGAACATTCGTTGGCAGCATCCAGAATCGTCTCCGAAATCATGCAGAACCTCATCCGCCGAGATGGAAAGAAAAATCCGTTGAAACATCCAGGAAATCCCGCTGGCAGCATGAAAAATCACCGAAATCACACGGAACCTCGTCCACCGACAAATGTTGTCACATAGGATTTTTTTTTATCTAGATAAAAATAATTTGTCCAGAATAGATCAGACACTAACCAATTCATAACTTTTGCATGCTGGTTCATGGCTTAGCTAAATATTTCTCGCTAACACGGAGCCAGATGTCAGTAGCGTGCTTTGTTCAGGAATTTGATTGTTTTTGTTGTGGTCATTCCTGCCGATTTGTCCAGGTTTTGCAAAGGCCTCAAATTCCAATATCAATCTGAGTAAGAAATTAACCACAACCCCATACGGTAGAAGCAAATACACAACTCAACAGCAGCAGTGAAAATGTCGCACATTTCCGGGGTCAGTTGTTTATAAACAGTTGCTACCGCGTCGTCAGCGATGCGCGCTGGCTTAACTCGGTGCTTCGCGAAAGGTCAAAGTAAACATTGATGAGTAAGCATCTTACATAGCCGTTCCTAACGCGAGGAGTATTAATTCTTGTTAAAAAAAATGTTGGAAGGGTTGTATACTAGATACGACCGCAGGGTTGGCGTTGGATAACGTCTGTTATGTGTTGTACTTAATTGTGTATATTATATTTTAGGAATATTCCTTAATAACTCTTTTGCGAAAGTTTGGTGGCCCTGAAAAGGGCCGTTTTGTTGGGTTGATGTTGTTGACAATGATGGAACGGGCGACCTTGTTGGACGCTTATATAGTAGAACAGAAAATATCAGAGGTGTCAGATACTCGCATACGTACGTTAAACTCTTTCTTGATAATTTTGTGGCCCTGAAAAGGGCCATTTTCCCAACGCGCTCGGCGTAGTTGCCCTTGCGGAGCAGACGGTGAATACGACCGACTGAGAACTGCAGCAGCTGGGCATTCCATGACGGCGGACTGGCACCAACGCACTCGGCGTAGTTGCCCTTTCGCCCCCAGGCTCTGCTGCCGCTGCTCTGCTTCCGCTGCTCTGGTACTGCTGCTCTGCTGCTCTGCTGCTGGGTCGACGATCGGACAGACAATGATGGAACGGGCGACCTTGTTGGACGCTTATATAGTAGAACAGAAAATATCAGAGGTGTCAGATACTCGCATCTGATGTCTCGGTTGGAGAAAGTATAAGAATATAAAAAATCAATCGATTTTCACCATCTTTAGACAATGGTTTACTTTTAACCATTTTTCAATAGTTTACAGAATAAAATCAATAGTTTTGAAACATTCAACAAATTGCTAGAAATATTCCAATCGATTGATGCCATTATCTCGTAAATCTATCGAGAGACGGTTGAGTTATTATCGTTCAAAATCTTTTAATTTTTCGTAACGCATCCAAAATGACTGTTTTCAATTGTGTACCCCCGAAAGGTGCCGAAAGACGTTAGCCAACGTCAAAACAGACACCGACTTTCCAAGAGAAAAACTATCTGTCTCACTTTATATGTACATACTGGATAAAAACTATTGTGTAGAGTTTAAGTAACAAATTCATTTATAAAAGGTTTCGAAGAATAAAGAATCGGGGCAGTTGTTCTGATGAGTTTATTATCCGAGGTTTGCTAGGTGCGGACGAGCACAGTTCCAACCAGGCTTCCAGTGCGCGCGCTACCGTATGCGAGACGCAATACGAATAGTCTCATAGTCATAAGTCTCATGCGCAAGAGATTTGTAGCACTCTGTTTCTCTCTCTTCAGTTTTGTCGCATCTCGTATTCTCATAATGGCTGTGTGTCGCACTGTTTTGTAAGCACAGCACATTTCCGGATGTATGCGTTTCATGAGAACGAGTATCATGCGACGTCGCGTGAGCCGAAGCTCATGCGCATTTCGCAATGAGACGTCGCTAAGCGACGTTTCAATGCGACATTGAAATAACAAACTCAACTGGAAGACCAACTCGTGTTCTTGATGTGGGAAAAGTGTTGTTTTGTTTTGAAAACGATGGAAAGCGACCTAGCTACTACACTCTTATCGAACATGGAGAAGAGGTGTCAGATGGCTATGACCAACAAAGTTTTTCAAGCGGCAATTTTCGTTGATTAAAGGATTAACTTGAAAAATAGCCCATACATGACGAACGAAGAAAGAGATGTGGCTTTGGTAAGCGAAGTGTACAATCAAGTTGTGGTTTATTTGCTCGTTAATATGCTTTTTTTTTTCAATTTCATCGAGGGTCCAAGGTACTAACACTAGAACTTTTTGGAAATCTGTTATCGCAAATTGATTGTTTCAGCATCACGGTGGCTGGTATGAACTATCCTGTGAGCACTAACACATCTGAAGAATTCAGATGCTGCCGTAGTAAGTTCTGTTGGTTGACAGGTATTCAATACAATTCCTGAAGCAAGAGGCTTAGCAACAATCCGTAATACAGATATGACACAACTTTTTCCTAAATTTATTACATTAACATTAATCCAGCATTTCGTACCTACGTACACTCTGGTGCAAAGTTAATCGGACAAAGGTAGTTTTCATACAAAATAGCCAAGTTTAACATGTTGTAAATGTGTTCTGTTATGATCAATTGAGCTGAAATTTTGACGCAAAACTACAAATATGTTGAATTTCACGTGTAAGAAATACAAAATTTTTTGAAGCACCTGCTGAAAGGTGACAATAAAATTAAAATTTGTGCATAGCTGATCGGACTAAGGTCAATGGAAAAGCAAGTTTTGAGTCAAAATTTCAGCTCAATTGATCACAATATGTTAAACTTGGTTAATTTTTAAGTGTAGAATTGTGTGTATGTAATGAGAAGTCACCACCAATGTTTTTGCAGCAAAGTACACTTCTGCGTTTAAAATAATCCCTTAAAATAGTGTTCACTCAAGCCAGACAAAATAAAAATATTAATCTTCAGAGTTCTATAATAACTAGCGTGTTGATATGATAGTCAGACCAAACATTTTATTTGATTTCGAGAAAAACGAATTTAAAATTGGCTGTTCAATATTGTGTCTTATGTAATGGGACAAATCATTTGACCGTTTTCTCTTGCTACTATAATTTTTCAAATCTGGCTGAAACAGTGAACTGTAGCTGAGGGAATTCTTGATGTTATGATATCATTAACTCATTTTTTGTTTTTATTTTGCTACTTAGTCCTTTCTGACTTAACGTCAACCATATTTTTCCACCAAATGGGCTGAAAGCTTCAGAGGCTTCCAAAAAATGTATTTTAGAAGATTTCCGCATAAGGACTTGTTGAAGGACACATAGTTCCAGAGATATTCCGGTATTATTTGGGGTGCTAACATGCTAACGGTATCCCAACTACCGTAAGGTTGCCATCCACCGCTCACGAAGTCTTCCTTTACCTTCCTTTAGCATCCTTTCGACAAGTAATTGCGTCTTCCTAGGAGCATGAGTGGTGATCTTACGGTGATTCCAGTATATCTCTGGAACCATGTGTTGAACCTGCTTGAATCTATACTAGAAGATATTTCTGGAACCATCTAAAAACTTCACCCCATTTCAAAAGCCACATGTGAAAAGGGCACACAAGTGTTCTGTGAACAAACCCTTGCAGTCCTTTCTCTCGTCACCCGACAACATTCACCCGAGAGTCAAGGCATGCGAAACAGCGCACGGCGATGGCGCCCTGAGAGAGCGCATTGAGATGTTTCAATGAAACAGTCGCATGTGATTGAATGCATGCGTCGCATTGAGAGAGCAATGCGATGAGACAAAACAAAATTGAAACGCTCGAATTTGTTGAGAGCGTGTAGCTTGTCGCGCGCATCGTTGTGGTCTCTCTTTTGTACAATTAATGTAGCACACCATGGATTTGAGAGTCATGCGACGCTCCGTCTCACAGCTCGCTGTCGCATTTGCGTACGCGTGAGATTTCCGGAAGCCTGGTTCCAACCTCAGGATAACTGATTCATCAAAGAGCTTTTTCCATACAGTAGAAATGGAATTGCACTGTCTTTCATTTTACGGAGAAAGAAAGACCACGCGAGTTGTTGCTCTACGTTGGGCGCTTCACCACGGGAGTGGAACATGTATGCGCAACGGAGTATGGGCGCTTCACGTTGGGCACTTCAGACGAGGCAAGAACGCGAGAAAACGTTATCGATATTCCCTGTAACTTCCGTCAGCAGTATTCAATATGTTCACTGGTATAGTGCAAAACCACCTTCGCCGATAATGCGTGGAAACTCCGTCAAAACGCCTTAGGAACCTCCGTTGGCAGCATCTGAATCCTCGAGCGGAGTTTCGACTTAGTTTTTACGTGTTCACGGAGAAGTTTTCGGGAAATTTCGGTGTTGCCAACGGAGGATCCAGCAAGTTTCGACAGTTTACCGCGTTCGATGCTGCTAGTGCTAGTGATTTATTTCTCTAAAAATTCGCGATGCTGTAAACGGAATTTTCAGGAAGTTTTCTCTCGTTTTTGTGGAGGTGGTTCTCCACAGCTCCTTCTACTAACGGAGGTTCCAGAGAATTTGGGCGTAGTTATCTCGCATTTTTGGTGGAGATTTCCGATGCAGGAATTTACAGGAATTTTGATTTCAGTGAACCAGGGCGAAAAAAAATCATTGTCAATATTTCAAAAGGGCGTTATTGCTTTTATTTTCTCGCGATCTAAAGCTCACCTTTCTACATTCCATGTACAATGCTAGCTGGCAGAGGAAGAATTGCTCTACCGTTTGGTTTAATTAATTTTCATATGTTATTTTTTGTTCGCGAGAAATCGACACAAAATCGGTTACAGTCATTGTTTACAAAAGCAATTACGCCCGTTTGAAATATTGATACTGAAATACACTCAGGTCTTTTTTACACGGAGAATACGTACTGTGTAAAAAAAACCTACGAGATTTTGATTTTTCACATGCTTAAATGTTTTTAAAAAATCGGATTTTGATGCCATTTGTAATTATAGCATGCTATGGTTCTTTGGTTTGTTTTTTCCGTCGATCTTGTTTTCCGTGTTGAGCATCAATGCTACCGACGTGCCAGGAAGGCAGCTCCCACACCTGGACCCTACCTATCGACCCATCAACTCATGAACCGGGGACCAACGGCTTTACTTCCCATCCGAAGGAAGGCGTGATCAGAGATGTTATGCCTCAGAACATCCCGGCGGCGCCGACTGGAATTGAACCCAGGCCTGCTGGGATGAGAGGTAATCACGCTTACCACTACACCACCGGCGTCGTTAGCATGCTATGGTCCAAAACATTGTGTTTTTTTTTCTAAGTATGTCATTCGATTACCTATAGCTTGAAACGGAAAATGTGATTGAAATCAAGTCGATAGGTTGTATCGTTGTCAAGAAATCGTTAAAAACGTACCGTGTAAATCACGAAAAACTGTGTAAAAATAAACCGCGTGAAAAAAACCGTGTAAAAAAAAACCTTCAGTGTACCAATCAAAGAATTTTATTGGTATTGACGGCACCGTTGAAAAATTTGCTCTTCCAGCAAATATAGAAAGGGTTTGAAAGGATAGTACAAAGTCCGTCATGTTTCACGCACAGTCTGACGTTTGCTTATGGATTTTCTCATAGGAGTAAAGAGCTACAGAGTTGCCGTCAACGCCAATTGGTAGAAGCTGTCACTTGGAGCTACATGTAACCAACAATCAGGGCTACATGTAACCAGCTGTCAAAATCGGCCTATTTCTTCTTCTTCTTCTTCGCATTTCAAGCTTATTGAATATCGCATATTAGCTTATTGCGTGCACTTGGTAATGACACTGATGAATACTGCACATTGTAGTCGAAATACGTATCTGTCATGGATACCAAAATTAATTAAGTGGAATTAAAGGGGTATTACTATTTTTTCCGCTAAAATTACCCAGTTGAAATAGATCAAGAGTGAAAAATGGTTACACCTATTGCGAGACAAACTGTATTATCTATTATTTCAAGAACACACACCGTGAAAAATGCCGACTCATCAAACCGTCACCGCCTAACCATACATCACAAGCGATCAAGGTAATAACGGGAAACAATAGGGAATGTGCGAGAGGCACACAAAGCACAATTGCAACAGCATTTCGAGAACAAGGCGCTTGCAAAAATCTAATTCCATAATATCGCCAATAGCTGTCGAAATGTCATACCTTTTATGTAAGACGCTAATAAATCCTCCAACTG
This sequence comes from Ochlerotatus camptorhynchus, assembly GCF_037179485.1. Classification (NCBI taxonomy): domain Eukaryota; kingdom Metazoa; phylum Arthropoda; class Insecta; order Diptera; family Culicidae; genus Ochlerotatus; species Ochlerotatus camptorhynchus. Next base: position 1,543,048 of record NW_027040729.1, on the reverse strand, counting down.
ATTTTTTTTAAATTGTTTGTTAGAGACTGTCATATTTTTTTTGAAAAATTATTTACTTATAGAGGCTCAAATGCGGAGCCGAAATTCATTTTAACAATATAGCTAGTACAAGAGGTGTCCGAATACTCGGCTACACTCTATCAACAGGTAGGGCAGTGATCAAGGAAAAGGTACACAAGGATTCGATTGATATATTTATCTCCACAGCCGTGTAATGCCACTTTCACCCTTTAGCTAGCGGCTATAATCAATACTACCAACCTTCTTCCCAAACACCTAAAGTAAAGGTAACAACAGATTGAACAAGCGGGCCCCAGCTCTCTCCAAAGTCAAATGTCCACTTGTAAACAATCATATCAGCTCTCCAGTACACGAATCCGGCAAATAAATTAACCAGAACCTGTGACCAACAAATTGAGCCGTTTTACTTTAAGCTACCTCGGCAATTAAAACACTACAACCGTTTGCCGGCTTTCTGCCCAGAGGAGCTCAGTTCGGTCTATCTGAAAGTTGTAATCTCCGAATGAAACACAATCCGCTTCCTAGCCGTCGTTATCGTCGAGTGCTGAAACGGATCCCGACAAAACTACGACTGACTGCCACTTTCTATGTGTATATGAATGTTCGAGGAAGCAGGGCTTTGGGGGGTTCTGTGAAACTTTTCTCGGTCAGCAATTTGTAACAGTTTCCAGTGCAGTAGCCTGCGAGCATCGGCTGTAGAGTGCTACGTCTGGTGCCATGCGAAACCATGATTAATACTCTTATTCACGCAAGAGACCACCTCGATTGGCCCATTACTCAAGTGTATACGAGAAAAACTGTAGACACAAAAGGCTCCGCACACGATTTGGGATGGAAGGAGGGAGGGGGGGGGGGGGGTGTCCCGAGACGAAGAATGAAGAAAGCGAATCACAGGAGACTGTAAAACACTAGCACTTCCGTTTCGGGTCACTTTGCCCTGCACCGCTCCGCTATTTGCGATACCCACCCTACTCATTGCCAGTGGCTATTAGAATGCTTGGTCGGTGGCTTAGTGCTTAAAATATGTGTTTATGAAAAATTTTCCCCTGGGGGTTGAATGGAAAACATGAGCAAAATACCGGCACAAAGACCGTTGGCCAGGGACAAACGAGCAACGACAAGGAACAAATTCTAACGCACACACACACTCGAACTTATATGTTGAAGATCAGAGGGAAAAATGAATACCCATAAAACAGCTTGCTTCCTGGAGGAGGTTGAGGATACGGTCAAAGGAGGGGTGTTCGAACATGTGTAGAAAAATGTAATTATGATGACGGAAACGACAAACGACGGTTAGAAAAGGCTGGTCATGTGGAGAGGGTACGGTTCAAGACGGATGTTTATAGATGGTAAACATTAAACAGACTAAGGACGAACGGTGTACTACAATACACGCAAAAAAAAGGTTCCAATTTTTAGGCATAAGCATGAGCTTTTAAGACCATACAATTCGTATAGCTGCTACTTCGTGATTAGCCAGATTCAGCGAAATTTGCACATAGAACCAAATTAATGGGCTTATGGATTAGCAATCCATTCTCAGTGTGTAAACTCCGATGAATCAATATTGTCAAGGTCAATCACGGCGCCGGCCTCTTCCTTTCCGTCATCGAGGAGGAGAAGGATCGATAATCCAACTAGTAACCATTGTTACTAGAGACCAAGTATAACATCTGCATCTCCACGGCTGTTACGAGGACAGGCTTGTTAGTGGCAAGGGTAAATTATAACCGGATTCACTTTGTTAAGTGATAAGATGCCCGGTAACGTGGGTAGATCACCTTTTCGTGTTACGTTACGGAATGTAAGATCTACCACCGATTCCTAGTCTAGTTATATTTATAGCCTTTAAAAAAAATTACTCACATCGAACTTGACAAGCATATTTATTTTTTTATTTATTTATTTATTTTTAACTTACTTTCATCTAGCTTGACGCTTCAATGAAATGTAGCACGATGAGGAAAAGCCCTTTTGAGTTGGTTGAAGATAAAAATTTAAAACTATGTCAATGGGAAATTAAACCTATGTCCAATGGAACGAAGAGCCATGCTGCGGTGGGCGATCCTGTATGCAAGCCCGCTTGGTATTCAGTTTCAGCAGTCGAGAAGGAAAAAGAAAAAAAAAGGAAGCAAAATTCTTCGATGTACTAGGTGTTTTACAGGAACTCACCTGATCGTCAGTCTTATTTGTCATCTGTCCAGTAATCTTGAAATGTTGCAACGGATGAGTTGAAGTCGAAGAACTGGTAAACCTCATTAATTATTGTCGTCATAAATCGAATCGAATTGTGTTGGCCATACCCTGCATAACGTGCTTGAAGTGGCAAGAAGTCTCGCTGTCGTAAAACTCTTTCGGGTGCGTAGACATTCAGTTGGGCCAGTATTTCTGCTGCATCAGTTTCACCCAACATAATTTTCGTGACAAACACAGTCTGTGCAATAAATCTTTTACGTTCCAATGAATCAAGCCCAAGGAACCTGCATCGATCTTCATATGGCGGTAATTTCGCAGGATCTTGCCATGGAAGACTACGAAGAGCATATCTAACCAATTTCTTTTGAATTGATTCAAATCTACTTATCCAAGTGGTCTGATATGGCCACCACACGATTGCATTGGATTCTAAAATCGAACGTACTAGTGCACAATAAAGTGACCGGAGGCATTGAGGATCACGAAATTCATTAGCAACTTTGAAAATGAATCCTTTTGTTTATTTATTTATTTATTTACTTGTCTTCGTATAATAAAAACGCACAGACAGAATTATTAATGTCTAGTTAAAGAAGTAATCCTATTTTAAAACATGGTTTTCGAAATATTAAAATCATAATCTTCACGCGATTCGTTGAAACGACGGCAGCAAACATCCAGTGGATTGTTTTGACCGTAGACTGTACGATGCTGAGGAATACGGAGAAGGTCATTTTGTCGCGTCGGTCTAGCCGGTGCATTGAACTCGATTTTCCCTAGAAGTTCAGCACAATCTACATTGTTGTCCAGAATGTCGAATATGAACAGCCGTTGCAGAAGAATCCTTCTATCAGCCAATGTTGAAAGACGAATTAAAGCACAGCGATCCTCGTACGGCGGAAGAACAACCGGATCGTTCCATGGTAGCAGTCGTAGAGCGTAGCGGACAAAGTTACGTTGAATCTTTTGAATGCGAAAGCAAAGCGTGACGTGATACGGTGCCCATACTAGAACGCCATATTCCAGTATGCTACGCATTAGCGAACAATACAATGTTTTTAGACAGTATACATCCTCAAATTGCTGCGTGTTGCGCTTGATGAACCCTAGTATCGCATATGCTTTGGCGGCGGTTGTTGCAATGTGCTCGGTGAATTTCAGCTTACTGTCCACACGGTTGACACTTGAAGCGTTCATCTTATAATCGAAAATGACAGTTGTCCTAGATCGGTTGAACGAGATGATGTTACATTTACGAATATTCACTTCCATTCCGTTTAATGAGCACCATTCAAGAAGCGAGTTGATATCCATCTGAAGAGCGCAACAATCGACCATGGAGGTTATCAGGCGGAAGAATTTCAGGTCATCAGCGAACATGTACTTCGGTAATCTGATGAGTCCGCACAGATCGTTAACAAACAGCACGAAAAGTAATGGTCCCAAATGACTTCCTTGGGGAACCCCGGAAGTAATTGAGAACGTTTCAGATGAGGTTCCACCGAGGCGTACAAAAGCCCAACGCTCAGACAAGTACGATTCAATTCATTGAGTAAGCCACTGAGGGAATCCCATGCGTTTGAGTTTTTCCACTGCCAGTGCATGCGGCACTTTGTCGAATGCTTTAGAAAAGTCGACATAAACTGCATCGACCTGTTGTCGCTTTTCAGGGCTGTCCACAAGAGAAGAAACGTAGCACATCAGGTTGGTTGTTGTTGACCGCTTCCTGACAAATCCACGCTGACTCTCTGATATCACATGTTGAACGTTACGATACAAAGAATGATGGACAAGACTCTCCAGACTTAAGTAAAGCAACTCAAAATCGAAATTGCACGATAATTTTCGACGTCATTAACATTACCACTTTTATGAATGGGAGTGATGGCTGCAGTTTTCCATTTGTTGGGAAATATTCCCTCCGAAAGAGATCTGTTGAAGAGTATACTCACAGGCAAAGCGATTGACTCCGCACACCGATTGATGAAGAAAGGTGACAGACGATCTGGACCTGCTCCTTTCGAAGTGTCGATAGAAACCAGCTTAGCAAAAACATCTTGCCGAGAGAAGTTGTAGACGGTCACGTTCAAGTCGTAGTTCGGCAAATTGCTCAAGTACGATTCAGTCAAAGGTGGTCGGTTATTACTTTGCACACTTCGAAAGAACGCCGAGAACAGATTTGCAGATTCTGATGGAGATTCAGCTGCCTCACCTTGGTAACGAAGATGTCGAGGCATTCGCTTACGGGTCTTCACATATTGCCAGAATTGTTGGGGGTCCTGTTTCAAACTTGCTTCAGTACGATGGATGTAGCAGCGAAAGCATTGTGCATGCAAAGAGTTATATTCGCTCTCTAAGTCACGCAGCTCAGCCTTATGCTGTTCATTCCTAGACCGAAAGTAACGCTTCCTTGCCCAGCGTAGACGATATCGCAGCCGTTGCAGTTCATTGTTCCACCATGGTTGTTTCTTCCTGTGCACAGTGGTTGAAATCGGCATTTTCGTGCGCTTAATTAATAGCTCCTTTATCATAAAATTAAGAGATAAGGTGTCTTCAGAGAAGTGTTTCAATATGTTACTGCGCTTCTTTTGATGTTTTTAGTTAAAAGATTAATCGCCCTAAAAGTGATATCGAAAATTAATTTTTTCAGCTTTTCAAGATACAGTGTTGATGTCTTGGACAAAGTTGTAGAAAATATCTTTTCAGAGAACTTTGCTCAAGACGCTTAATTAATATCTGTTTTACTTTTCAAGATATGTGACGTTTATTGGCGACGGTCCCTCAAAAATGGTTTTCTCATCATAACTTTTTTGACTACATTTTTACGGCTTTTCTATGTTCTAGTAAGTTGTAGATAATAACAAAATACACAATATTGTACATTACCGCATTGCAGTATTTTCTGTAGAAAAAAAGTTATTGAAGTTTTTGTAGATTTTTAGACCATAATTTATGAACTTGTAACTTAGCAGCGGCAAAATGGGGCAAAATACCCATGGTGCATCTGAACCTTTAATAAATTTACTTCAAAATGATAGCAAACATCTGTGAATGTAAGCTTTTGGAAGGTATGTTTCGTGTTAAAACTTTTTCTTCGTTATAGTAAAAAAATACGGCACGCTAATTGGGTTCAATTTAATTTAATTTAATTTAACTGATAATAAAAGTTTTTCAACATGTCTATTTCATGAATCGCTGTCGTCCTCGCTTTTGGTTTCGTTGTCGTTCTCGTTGTCATTCTCACTATCGTAAGAAAAACTTTTCAAAAGGCTTTTCGCGTCATCCGATAGTGATTTTTTGATTTTCTTCGGCCATCCTCGAATAATTGTGAACCATGGATCAGAAGATCACGATTCGTAGCTTGTCTTGAATGTTTTGGGTGTTGAATCCTCGGTATCTGTTGGATGGGTAAAAATATTTCAATAAAATAATTACATCATGAAGCTTGTATTTACCTACCTTTTCCAATCTTTATTTCTTGCCTCTTGCGCTTCTTCTGAGAGTTGTCCAATTGGTACCATAAAATTGTCAATTATGGAAGACCCATGTATAAGAACCTTATGGACACTTGCTGGTAGATAGTACCAAGGATATAATTTCACCAACAAGCGTGCTGTCTCAACACAATAGTTGTCAAATGATATTGAATCGATTACGCAACCTGTTGGATTTTCTTTTTCTGTTCTAGCATTTTCTGTTTATCTTCTCCGCGGGACTGCCATTTCGTCGTTTCAAGTCGATATGCAACATCCATAAAATACTCGAAAAATCTAATCCATGCATGCAGTCTCATTCTCTTTACGCTGTCGAACTTTGTCTATATCATTCATTTCTGTAGGCTTTGCTAGGCAGACAAAACATATTTGGGACGATTTTGTCCCAGTGATTGCAGAACAAATCTACCCGTCCACCATAGTTAACAACATACTGTACTGAGCCCGTATGTCTCGTCCATATTTCGTAAACTCCGTTGGCAACAGTTTCTCAATTTGCTCTACAATATATTCATTCTCCCGAATGGCAAGCTCAGCAGTTTCGGCCATTATCTGTATCCTTATCGGCCGGCACAGCGTTTGGAAACTATAGGAACTAGTGATGTAATGAACATGCTTGTATCGCTTTTTGAACCGGCATCATCCTCGAATTTTTGATTATACTCAGCATTTCCGGTACTTCCGTCCATTTCCCACTTGATCGTCAAATTAATGTTTAGAAGCTCCTCATCTGTGAAGTTATCCAACGTTTCTTCGTTTGCATCGAAGATTCGCTCCGACGTGTGGTCAAGAAGCTGTTGTACTTTTACTTCCACACATGTGTCGCTGACTATAACACAGAAAAAAAAACTTAATTTTAAACTATAATTAGTATAAATATAACTAACTTTTAAACATTTAGATATATTAAATATATTAAATAACTAACTTTTAAACATTTAAATATAACTTACTTTTAAACATTTAAAGATGCTTGCAAGTTACAGAAATATTTGCAAGATTTTTTCATACCGTGTATATAGTTTTCATCCGGATAACAGCTTTTTTTCGTTCTAGAATGTGGTGGTACGGCGGATATATATTCGCATTTCGTTGTTTGGCCTCGGTCTGAATTCTAACGGACTCCGATTTGGACAGCTTTGCATCAACAAATTATGCCAAAGCTTCAGCATCGTTATACTCGAACAATGGATTGTTCGATGATCTTTTCCATGTTTTAGCAATTTTGCTTTTTTGCTCTTTGAGAATATCTGCAGCATGTTTCTGACCTGACTCGTGTAGCTTCATCTGCGTTGCAAATACAAGCTCTTCTGTTTGATGGTTCTCACGAATCGATGCTGTTTTCTTTCTTTTAGTCGAGTCATTACCCTTTTCGAATGGCATATTGGCTTGATGATGATGAAGGAAGCATATTGAGGATGTTTGCTGGAAGTTTGAACGGTATTTTGAAATTCTCAAAATGGTGGAGCAGCACCCTGACAGCTGTGAGATTATGTTTTATCCAAAGCCTTTGAAAAATATCACAAATAGTCTTGGTGTACTTTTCAACCTCCACAGCAACTTCCGGCATAATGTCTGAATCAATTGAATAGGCTTTCAGGACCTCTTTGAATATGCTGCGATTTTTTATCGCCAAACTCCTTCCTGCTGCTCTCCATGTTGAAAATAGATGATGTTTATCGATTTCAACTGGAATATAAGAATGATTTAAAAAATAGTTCTTTGCATAAATTCCAAAACATAGACAGTCATATTTCAAATTGAGATATTTTACATACCGATGCAGGCCATTTATACAGTTGAAAACTGGACACTGTTACCGTGGTTCGTGTACACAATAGAGCTTTCAAACCACTCAATGTCCAACACATAATTAAGATTTAACAATTTTATTTTACTTCACTTGTCGATGGTTGCTAAGGGACTCAGAAAAATTATTGAAGTCTTGGGTCATGGCTTACTTGACTTCAACAGTAGCATTATAATGTATAAATGATATCTCTAACACTAGGAGCGGCAGCTCTGATGAAATAGCATGCACATTTAGGCACGGCTATCACTATTTTGTTTAAATCATAGTTTACCAACAATCGCTTACATTCACAGATGTTTGCTATCATTTTGAAGTAAATTTATTAAAGGTTCAGATGCACCATGGGTATTTTGCCCCATTTTGCCGCTGCTAAGTTACAAGTTCATAAATTATGGTCTAAAAATCTACAAAAACTTCAATAACTTTTTTTTCTACAGAAAATACTGCACTGCGGTAATGTACAATATTGTGTATTTTGTTATTATCTACAACTTACTAGAACATAGCAAAGATAAAAATGTAAAAACGTAAAAATGTAGACCAAAAAGTTATGATGAGAAAACCATTTTTGAGGGACCGTCGCCAATAAACGTCACATATCTTGAAAAGTAAAACAGATATTAATTAAGCGTATTGAGCAAAGTTCTCTGAAAATATATTTTCTACAACTTTGTCCAAAACACCAACACTGTATCTTGAATAGTTGAAAAAATAAATTTTCGATATCACTTTTAGGGGGATTAATCTTTTAACTAAAAACATCAAAAGAAGCGCAGTAACATATTGAAACACTGTTCTCAAGACACCATATCTCTTAATTTCATGATAAAGGAGCTATTAATTAAGCGCACGAAAATGCCGATTTCAACCACTGTGCTGTGGGTGTCGATCCGTTGTTTTAGAGGCACAACTTCGCTGATGATTCCATAAAGCTTGTTGTAGAATATCGATACCGCTTCGTCGACACTGCAACCAATTAGAAGATTCACCCATCCGACGTCCGAAATTATTGAGCTCAAAACTGCAAAATCACATCGCTTGAAGTCAAAATCTAACGGATCAGTTGCTTGGGAAATTTCACATTCGCTTGCAGTTTCAATCATAAGCACCAATGGTTTATGATGTTCATCAACACGCAGTAGCGGTGACGGGGGCTCCCCAAGCTCGAGTACATGGAAAACCAAATCTAGTATCCTTCCATTCGCATTACCATAATGATTCAACTGATGCAGACCATTAGCGATGAACGATTCAACCACAGTGAACTCCTGCTCAGAAGACGTATTTGTAGGTAGCAAACATCGCAATTCATCATCATGGTCCCAATTCAAGAAGGGTAGATTGTAGTCACCAACAACAACAACCAAACCACGATCACCCGCATGATCCATCAGTCTTTGAACACATGAACAGTGCTGTTCATACAATGCATTGTCGCTGTTGGGAGGGAGATAAATACAACAGACGAAGAGTTCAAATGTAGGCAGCTTGATCCGAACGATTATTTGCTCCAGACACTCGGTACCAGCAATCGAAACAGCGGCACTGTTCAATGCATTACGGACGCCGACCAAAACACCACCACCTCGTCGAAATTGGCTTGTTGTGGCGTTGCGATCACAGCGATAGATTGTATAGTTGTGTGATAATTCAGAATTTGAAATATCTGCACCGAGCCAGGTTTCGGTGAAAGCTATCACATCGTAGTCAGATTGGGATAGTGCTAGCAGTACTTGGTTTGTTTTGGTGCGTAACCCACGTACATTCTGGTAGTACAGCGTGGACGTACAATGTGTATTGTTAGTGAATTGCTGCTGTCTATCAGTGGAGTCTGAATGTAAAGGAGTGGTTGTGTTTCGGGACTGTGTTGTTGTGGTTATTGCCATATCAGTTGAACAGCTGATCATCTGTGAGGCTACACCGATATCTAGGGCGCCCAGTGAACTACTGTGTTGTGGGTCCGAAGCGAAAAATAGGCCGATCCGACGATGATTGCTTGGAATCGAATGGACGAAATACTATTCCTTGTTGCCACGTCAATCCAAAGAGGGCTTGTTCCTGCAGCTGCAAACCAAATCCAACTTTGAAGGAAACAAAAGTAAGTTCGTTAAGATTTTTGCCTTTGAGAACTAACTTAGTTACTTCAATGTCATCATCAGTGTCGAGATTATCCTTGACGAGCTTTTCGATTTGAGTTGCTGATGCTGAAGGGTCGAAACCGGACAAGTACAGCCAAAACTTCTTTTGCTTTTTAGCTGTTGCAAGTAGGATGGTAGCCCCGGGCTCTATTTGTTTCGTCCCAGTAGACTCTGTTTGTTGTCGTGTGTCGTTGCCAGAAGTTATCGGTGTTGGCTGGGTATGTTCGTTACGCGTTGCTGATTGTTCGAGAATTGTGTTGATTTTGGTAGTGTTTTGGGCGATCTCGTTCCTCAGTTCATTCAATACCTTGTTGTGATCTTCAACCAAAACATGCATTGCAGTATTGGTGGATGTCGCCGGGATGTTCTGAGGCATAACATCTCTGATCACGCCTTCCTTCGGATGGGAAGTAAAGCCGTTGGTCCCCGGTTCATGAGTTGATGGGTCGATAGGTAGGGTCCAGGTGTGGGAGCTGCCTTCCTGGCACGTCGGTAGCATTGGTGCTCAGCACGGAAAACAAGATCGACGGAAAAAACAAACCAAAGGACTGCTTCAAGAAAATTTGGTCTGCAGCACAACGAAAAGTTAAGAAGAAAGTTGTGCAGAATCTAGTGGGCGGTATCAAGAGAAAAGTCCTAGTGTTCTTCAGAAATGAGAAGTAAACATTCAAACTCACACTCACACACTCACACGATCATATGTATGTTGATTTTCATTTATATAAAGTAAACTTATGAATTTGTTCGAAAATAAATATTTTCCTTTGAGAAATAGGTGTCTATTTTTATTAATGAACAGTCCTTAATACATTGTATGTGTTACGATGCTTGTAAGCTGATTATGTTATTTGCTGCTTCAAAATAGCTCTAGGTTTGTCAATAATAAATTAAGAACAATCAATTAAAACCCTGTATAAGTAATCTGATTTTACTCCAAGATTCCTTAAATCACTTCCAGTTACGATGTCATACAAAAGTTCTAACCAAAACTTGAATACTTTCTCACCACTAACATTGAAATTCTAAAGTTGATGCTTAAAGATTTATAATCATAGTTCAACTGAACTCTGCTTAACGTTAACTGAAGCTGACTTTTCAATCGAATATCATAACAAAACCAGTTTTTGTTATTCTTTCCCGGGTATAAAACGAATTTTCCCGTATTCTTTAGCCTCTAAACTATCATTTAATACCAAAACAAACAAAAACATTTTTTGAACCCGCTACAGTGGCCTAACCCCTTAAAGGTGAACGATCCAAATTAGAAAGACATTTCCAACTTATCAGTGATTCATTTTTAACTACCAACGGGTGCACTTCAGCCCTCGCTAAGCATGGCCTGCCATGGCCAAATGGGGAGGCTTTCATACATCACTTTATTGTTTTCTCTTCTTCAACACCGATCCATCCTCATCACCCCCGTCCCCTAGCAAAGACATAATTCACTCTCACTATAATCACAGACAAATAGGCGTAGCTCATTAAATAAATTTTCTTTGAAAATATCGTCACGGAACTCACTAACGACATCTCGCGAGCTATTAAAAAATTTGCACACCAGTTCGATAAAATGCATAGAAACGTCAAAGTGATCCGATGCCAGCGCTCTGGAGAGGAACTCGCGAATCTATTAATATTAAAATTTAGTGTTAAACGCGTGCACGACGATTGAGGAGAAAGCGATACGTCTGTTTGCCTGTGCTATAATAATAAAGAAGAGATTTTTCTTTGTCTTTCGACAAACAGACGCCTAAGCCAACATATTGTATATAGCTGACGTTGTCAATTCCACCCCGTACTTGGCCTCATTTTTCGTGAATCAAGACGTTTTTCACACTTCTGTACTTTTTCAAGGCTGAATCCCTCACCACTGGCAAATGATTTTAAAGAGCTCACGGTGTTGTGCCGTGGATTACCGAAAGTCTGCTGAAATGGATGGACTACCCATTATCTGGTGAGCATGGCGATGGAAATGATTTTTTTTTTTCAATGTTGCCAGCGCTGAAATAATCGATTCATCGCCATCGGTTAGTAGAGGTTAGTAGCAAGCGCTGACAAACTGCATTTTGCGTAATGTGGTGTTTACATCTGTGCTGATTTACTAGTGCTAGTGTACTAGAACTGTACTAAAATACAACCAGCATTACAGTCGCTATATTCATAGTCTGGCGAATAGAATTTCGATCTATTTATCATAAAGCGGAACCAATTCAATATATTTTAGACCAACCATTGAAAAGGTACTATGAACTTTTTTAAACAAAACGTTGAAAATTTTTTCCTCGCCAATCGAACGCAAATTACCGGCATCACGGATAGGGGAAACTTTCGCCAACCCACAGATGGTGTTAGTTTGCGTAGGCGAGCCTTTAGTCATGAGAAAAGGGTTTCCGAAATTGCTGATGTGCTCTTTTCTGTTGTTGGTCGTGATTTGCTCGATTGGTTCCGCTATTTGACAGCTCGAAAATGGTTCCGTCTCCGAATCACCCAGGTCATTATTAATGTGACGTGAAACACTCATTCGAAGCGAGAATCAAAAAGTAGTTACCAGAGAACTCCCCAGAGTCTAATACAGTGGAGCGAAAATATGGCAACCGGAGGAAAGATGAGTATCTTATACTATCTTATTCATATACCTTCATATAGTACGGTGCGTATAGGGTAAATTGGCCTATTAGGCACCCCCTAGTAGCTGTTTTATGGTTTCAGCAACGATTTTCAATTAGGTATTCGTTTATCCTTTGCTAGGTAGGACTGTGTTTACCTGTGAAGAGGTCCACCATAGGAAAATTTACCCTAGCTCCGCATCAGCATGTACCAATACCAACTTCAAGAATCACACAAAGTTGCCGGGATTTCTCCAAAAGTCTGACTCAGCCAGTCGGAAAGATGGAAATCAGCTCAACTTTTGCGGTACACCGGCTTGATGATGATGATGAAATTTCGCGGTAAAGGCTGTGTGGCACTGTTTCGGCGAGCCTCAAGGCAATTTAGCAGAGAGCTCACCGTGCGGGCAGAAGGTTTCCGGAGAAAATGTATTTCGGGAGTGTTGTATAATTTATCTCTCGGAATGGATCATAATTCCACGTGTGGCAGGGAATAAATTAAAACCTTCGAACATGTGTTTTATTTGCGTTGTGAAGAGTGTGTATTTTCGTCGAGGAAATCTGAACTCAATCAATGCCTTCTCCCAGGGGTAGATATCGTGTTGGTCAGGATGAATGTCTACAGATAGCAAGATTAAGATGGGGATTCAAAACGATCTGATCACACTTTTATGTTCGACATTTCTCTTTCGCATAACGGCTCTGTCATAGCCATGAAGATGAACCAGGAGATCGCTTGTGTTTTGTGAAGCAAGGTATGTAAATTTCAATTATATTTTTACATAAAAAATGATATGTCAACCATCTATCCAATTCTGAATTTACCATCTGGACCTTGTGATTCATCATTCAACTAGAAAAGGAAACCATTGTCATCGCAAAAGCTTTTGACCCATGACACTTGTGCCTAGATTTTCATCCTCATCTATACACGGGAAAAATCCGTTCCGAAATTCGTCAAAATAAAGTCATGAATAAACTTCATTCAGAGATGTTCAGTAACCTTTAATCAAGAAAAGAAAATCCGGATCTAATTTTTCTTATTATTCCCCGTGGATCCCTTTAGAATATTTCTTTTGAATTTTCTTAAAAATCTACTTAGAATCATTCCAGAATTTTTACAGAGTATTTTCTTCCTCAGGATTTTCAAGTTTTCTCATTTAATGAGCACAATGTGTAATGAGCTAGTCAGACTATTGAAATAATTGTTTTTTTTTTTATTCTGGACATGAACGAATTTCTACATAAATATCCTAGACAACATTTTAAATTTTTTGAAACACCAACGGCTTTGAGAGATATTTGGTTATGAACTAGAATGAACAGATCCTAAGTTTCACAAAACATTTTAAGATTCTACACTTAATCAAATGTTCGACATGTACTGGTGTTTTGATAATAATTAAGGTTTTATACTTTGGTATTTTTTATGATTTGAGACTATGATACTTCTAATAATAATACTGGAAAATTATAATATGTCCTTGAATTCCAGGAATAAGGCATTTTCTACGTACGATTACATATTTCGGCTACATATCGGGGGTGCAATTAAAAAAAAAATCAATTTCGATCTCGTTACGAAAAGTAGTTAGGTTTTGACCACTTATAACTCGGTCAATAGTGGATGGATTTCAATTCTAAACAAGCCAATCGATTGGAAATTTTTCTACAATTCTGTTCAAATCAACACTTTATCAATTTTCAAAAGGTCACAATTGAAAATTCCACAAATGTCCAACTGTAACAATGGTGATCAAAATTATCACCAATTGCCTTCCAAAGCGCTTTCACAGATTTCAAAATCGAGTTCCATCCGGTCTCGCCGAACGGTGCTTATTCAATCACCGTGTGTGGTCGGCAGTGATGCCATTTATACAGATTTATTTATATATATTTTGATGCAGATATCTGTACATACAGATTACAGATTTTTTATTAAATATGCAGATTTTTCAAATCAGTGAAACTCTAGATTATATTTATTAATATCCATAAATAATCCATTCTTCCTTTTGAGTAGATACGAGCACCCAACCAAATCCTAATTTTTCACTTTTTATTTTATTATCTTCGTTAATTTTGAACGGTCTTCTGATGATCAGATGTTCTGATTTCTGATTGCTCGTTAGAAGGGATGTTAGTTTTTCGTTCTTTTTGTTTAATTAACCATATCGCATGGTGACAGGTACTATGATTATTTTTTTATTTGTCAAATCGGCAAACAAGCCGTTACAAGCTGATTCACTACAAATTGTGAGTCGAAGAGTCAACTGGCTATTTTGACATTTGACTAGCGTAATATAAGAAATAAAGAATATTCTATGCAATTCTAACAAACATCCAAATATAAAAATTTCAAATGTATGCGATTGTTTCTTCATTAATCTTTTGTCACGTTTGGATCTCATTATTCATATTTGTTTTTTTTTTTTTTGTATTTTTAGACTTTTAAAAAAGATAGAAATCACTAAAAACAAAAATCACGATTCTGGATTTCGAGGTCTTTTGAATGGATTTATTCTTTAGAAAACAAACTTAAATAATTCTTCATGATAATAAACTATGAACAAACAATTTCTGAACTTCAAATGAACTCAAAGTATATTTACGACAATCCGCAATAAGATCATACTATAGAATAATGTATATAAGTTTACAGATTTTTGTCAGCCAGAAAGAGATTAAAAATATTTTTTAAGGTGAAAATACAGATTGAAACTGGAAATAATGTGGCAACACTGTCGGTCGGTCGTCATCAGCAACAGCAGCAGCAGCGCTTCCGGCGCGTGGCGTTGATCATTGTTCTCCAGTACATAACAAAAGGCTGCCCGCAAGCAGCGAGCTGCAGCCCACATGAGCATTCATTCGCCGAAGGAGGAGGAAGAAGCCGCACCGCTACTGATCGGATTCAGTAGCTCTTCGTGAGTCGCTGTGGACCATCTATGCCAATTGCGTCACCCTCGTTCCAAACAACATACAGCTCGTCAGCCTCATCCGTGTTGAACACCCTAATAGCTCAGCATTACTCAACCATCACGACAAAACGGTTCTTTTCAGGACCACCATAAATTATTGATGTTTGAGAGTTAATTTTCATTCAACGTTCGCTGCCAGTCACCCAAAGCCCAAAGCTCTTTGATAAAGGGTGATACGGTCAAAATTTGGTCAATATCAACTTGACGTATTTCTTTCAATTTTGCATTTAAAAAACCTGAACACTCCTCATTTTGAAGGTGTGTGTGTGTAGAATGTTGCTCCTATTTTGATTTTGGAATTCATTCTTCAGTTGTCAAAATGCCGTCCAAGCAAGAAGAGCAGCGTATCAAAATTTTGCTCGCGCATCGCGAAAATCCGAGCTACTCGCACGCAAAGTTGGCAAAATCGCATAAAGGTGCCAAATCAACCGTTACAAATGTAATTAAAGTGTTTGGGGAACGTTTGACGACAGCCAGGAAGTCTGGATCGGGGGGAAATCGAAAACCGGAAGCCGCTGAGACGACAAAGAGAGTTGCCGGTAGTTTCAAGCGAAACCCTAACCTCTCTCTCCGAGATGCCGCAAATAAGCTGGGTGTATCGTCTACAACCGTGCATCGAGCCAAAAAACGAGCCGGACTATCGACTTACAAGAAGGTAGTGACTCCAAATCGCGATGATAAACAAAATACGACGGCCAAAGCGCGATCCCGGAGGCTGTACACGACGATGCTGACGAAGTTTGACTGCGTGGTAATGGACGACGAAACCTACGTCAAAGCCGACTACAAGCAGCTTCCGTGACAGGAGTTTTATACGGCAAAAGGAAGGGGAAAGGTAGCAAATGTTTTCAAGCACATGAAACTGTCAAAGTTCGCAAAGAAATATCTGGTTTGGCAAGCCATCTGTACCTGTGGCTTTAAAAGTAGCATTTTCATAGCTTCCGGGACTGTCAACGAAGAAATTTACGTGAAAGAGTGTTTGAATAAACGTCTGCTGCCTTTCCTGAAGAAACACGGTTGTTCCGTACTGTTTTGGCCGGATTTGGCATATTGCCATTACGGTAAAAAGGCCATGGAGTGGTACGCCGCCAACAACGTGCAGGTGGTTCCCAAGGACAAGAACCCTCCCAACACGCCAGAGCTCCGCCCAATTGAGAAATACTGGGCTATTGTCAAGCGGAACCTAAAGAAGACCAAAAAAACTGCTAAGGGCGAGCAGCAGTTCAAGGCAAACTGGCTTTCTGCGGCGAAGAAGGTGGACAAGGTGGCTGTACAAAATCTGATGGCAGGGGTCAAGCGTAAGGCCCGGCAATTCGGATTTGGAAAAGCGGAAGCCTAACTGAATATTTTTCCTGAATTTTATACTAATTGAACTTGAAAAAGAAATTTAATTTGATTTTTTAAATAAACGATTTCACCGATTTACACGCGTTTTCCCTTGACCAAATTTTGACCGTATCACCCTTTAATGTATCCAGCAACCAAACGTTTGTGGTCAAATGCGTAACAGTATTGAAGTGGTACATACAAATTCTCGCAATGACCGAATACCACATGACCATGTCAATTAACCAGAAACATTTAAGGTAAGTTTTTCTCCAGGACGCCAGAAAAAAGCAAATTTTAGCAGAAGCTTATGAATAAATATGACTGACTTCGCTTGTTTCAAACGCCAAAAGTCACTATCTTGGATTTTAGATAACCGGAATCCACCATCTTGGATTACAAAATGGTGCCAATAATTGTTTTCTACCCTCTTCACGCCATTTTCGTTTTCAAAATACTCATATTGTAGGGCATTTGACAGTTTTTCAAAATCTGGAAATCACCATCTTGGATATCTAAATGGCTTCAATCATCGATATCCGGGCTCTCCACGTCATTTCCTATCTGAAAACACCCATATTGATGCCAATATCTGCTACCAATTGACTGCGCCAGGTGTCTTGGATAATCATCCGTCCCTGAATAGTAATGTGTGACAACATACCTTGGGAATCGAAGAGGCTCATGACACATCGCAATATGTTCCGCTTCGTTGGAGTTATGTCGTCAAGCTGCACGTCGGTGGCGAAAGCTAAAAGATCTTCTTCAGGTAGCCAAAGAAGGCCAATCCACTCGGCCATACCAGTACTCCCGTGTCTACTGTGACTTCCAGTTTGCCACCGCCGTTGACGACAGGCAGTTATAATCAGTCTATACTGACTGATCAAGCAAGGGCAGATCTACAGTGGATTCAAGATCAACGAACATTGCTGGACCGGGAGATGGAGGAAAATCACCGAATCGTGATTGAACGGAAGAGGTTGGAACTGAAGAGGCTGGAAAACCAGGCCATGATAAGGATTTTAACCGACAGTACGTAGGACAGCAACAACAGCTTGAACGAGTCAATAGGGTGCAGAACTGGATGCAAGGGATGGTCGGAGAGATGAAGAACCTTTCGATCGCTCCAAGGAGCGCGGTGGCAGAGGTGACATCGTCGGTCGTGCCCACTTACGACATCAGTTACACTTCGACGACTGCAGGTGCTGTAGCGAATACGTTCGGCCCGACTCTGTCGTCAACTCTTCAATCAGCGATAGGTGGGTCGGCAAACCTTCATCAGGTGACTATTTCTCTATTTGGGAATCCATGATGGCAAATCACTTCCATTGTGTCTAACCTGGACCAGCAACGTAACTAGGCAGGAACCAAACTCTCAGCGCGTTTGCCTAACTGTTTCTAGTTTTGGTAAAAGCGAACGATTTTCCTTTAAAGATACAAGAACGGTCGCCAGTCTGTACCTTCCGAAGCAGACGTGAAAGTATGCGGAGATGGCACGGCAACACACACACTTACGAAACTTGCCTATCAGCAGCTACGATGCGGTTTCTCCCGGAATATTGATTGGCTCGAACAACGCTAGTTTGATTGCGACGCTGAAGCTACGGGAGGGTCAACTATGCGATCCTTTGGCCGCTAAGACGCGACTGGGTTGGTCAATTTATGGATATGCAGGGGACCAAAGGAAGGCAGCAAATTTCACATTTCACATTTGCGAGTGCCAAGAGGGGAGAACAGATCGAGAGTTACATGATCTTGTTGAGCGCCACTTTACGGTCGAAAGCGTGGGAGTTTCGCAGATAAAGGCCCAGAATCTGCGGAAGACAAGCGAGCCCGTCGGATTTTGGAGGAAACCACAAAACGGACTTCGAAAGGGTTTGAAACAGGACTGTTATGGTGACACGACCGCGTTGAATTCCCCAATAGTTACCCGATGGCCATGTGCCGCTTGGAATGTTTTGAGCGAAGAATGAGTACGGATTCTTTGCTGCGAGACAGTGTTCATCGGAAGATCGAGGAGCCGTGAGAAATCTCAGGAAAAATCAGGCTGGTTTGGGATGCAGCTGCGAAGGTAGGAGGTGTGTCGTTAAATACGATGTTACTCAAGGGACCAGACATGTTGGTTCCCCTTCCGGCAGTGCTCTGTGGATTCCGGGAATACCCGGTGCCAGTAAACGGAGATTTGAGACAAATGTTTCATCAATTCAAGAAACGGCGACAAGATGTACACAGTCAGAGATTCCTCTTCCGCAAAGACCCGACTGGGCGTGTCAAAGTATACGTGATGGATGTAGGGAGTTTCGGTGCTACGTGCTCTCCGAGTCAAGCGCAGTTTACCAAGAACCTGAACGCGAAGGAGCACGGATCAGAGTATCCTCAGGCAGCGAAAGCAACCTTGAAGAAGCACTACGTAGACGACTATTTAGATAGCTTCGACACGTAAGACGAAGCGATCAAGGTTGCACTTGAGGTGAACTCGTCTACACTTCTGGAACGGGTCGGGAAACCAAAACAAAACCACGGAGAATCATGCGGGACGAGTTCTTGGCTTTCTTTGGTTACCTGAAGAAGATCTTTTAGCTTTCGCCACCGACGTGCAGCTTGACGAAATTACTCCAACGAAGCGGAACATATTGCGATGTGTCATGAGTCTCTTCGATTCCCAAGGTATGTTGTCACACATTACTATTCAGGGACGGATGATTATCCAAGACACCTGGCGCAGTCAAACCAAGTGGGACGTAGAGGTGACTGAAGCGATTCAATCTCGCTGTTTAAAAGGGTTAACCAAATCCGACTTCCCAGGACCTACTTTCCAGGATTCTCTGCCGCAGATGTAGGTTCGGTGGAGCTACATGTTTTCACGGTTTCTGGACGGATTCAGGGACAACGTTGGCTTGGATTCAGTCGCAACATCACCGGTACCGACAGTTCGTGGGCTTCAGAGTGGGAGAGATCCTGAACGAGACGGAAGCAGCAGAGTGGAGATTTAATCCTACACGACATAATGTGGCAGATGAAGCCACTAAGTGGGGAAGAGGTCCCAGCACCGACGTCCAGTCCCGTTTGTTCAAGGGTCCAGATTTCTTGTATCTACCAGAGTCAGAATGGCCGTAGAGAACGCGTCTATGAAACCGCTTGAGACCGACGAAGAGTTGCGGCCCTGCTTGGTACATCATCACCGAATCACTTTTCCAAATGGGAACGCTTGTTGAGAGCAATCGCGTATACTCATCGTTTCGTAGCAAACTGCCGCCGTCGATCCAAGGAGCAACCGCCAACCTCCGGTTGTTTAACGAAGGAAGAACTACAGCGAGCGGAGAACAGTCTCTGGTTCATAACACAGGCAACATCGTATCCGGACGAAGTAGCGGTGCTGAAGCTGGCACAGGAGAATCCGAAGGAGCACATCGAGAGAACAAGCCCGATTTACAAGCTGTCTCCTTTCTTGGACGAGCTGGGTGTAATGCGGGTTGACAGTCGCATCGGAGCAGTCCCGTACGTCACGCATGATTTCAAGTTCCCCATTATCCTCCCACGCAAGCATCCGATAACCACGCTACTTGTAGATTGGTATCATCGCAAATATCTACACGCCAACCAGGAGACCGTTCACAACTAAGTTCGTCAGCGTTTTCATGTTTCCTGCCTGCGTGCGGTAGTTTCTCGAGTAGCGAAAGAATACCAAGCGTGTAAAATCAGTAGGCGGTGCCAACTACCCAAAGATGGCCCCGCTCTCAGCTGCTGGGTTAGCAGCCACAGTGCGTCCGTTCTCCTATGTTGGGTTGGATTATTTCGGTTGGCCGTAGCTGCGTCAAACGGTGGATCGCTTTGTTCACGTGCATGACGGTGAGAGCAGTCCACTTAGAAGTTATCCACTCGCTATCCACGGAGTCTTGCAAGATGGCCGTTCGCCGGTTCGTAGCGCGCCGGGGGTCACCGGTCGAAGTATACTCAGATAATGGAACAAATTTTCAGGGAGCAAGCCGTGAATTACGAGAGGAGATTGTAGCCATAGGGAAACAACTCCAAGAAACGTTTACGAACTCGGCTACCAAGTGGATGTTCAATCCGCCATCTGCTCCGCACTTTGGTGGTGCGTGGGAACGCCTTGTAAGATCTGTCAAGGTTACAATGGGATTGCTGTGCAATGACCGGCATCCGGACGACGAAACATTGCTAACCGTCGTAGCAGAAGCGGAAGCAATTGTGAACTCTAGACCTCTCACATTTATCCCTCCGGAGAACTGTAATCAAGAAGCGCTAACACCAAACCACTTCATCTTACTGAGTTCAAACGTAGTAGTGCAACCTCCAAGAGCACTAACTGAACCGACGAAGATAACCCGTACGAACATGACCAGACAACTCGTGGACCAGTTCTGGAGGCGGTGGGTCATGGAATACCTTCCATCGATCGCCAAAAGGACCAAGTGGTTTGGTGAAGCAGAAGCAGTCAAGGTGAACGATCTGGTGTTAATAGTGAACGAGAACCAGCGCAAGTGACGAACGTATCCGTCAAAGTTTAAAGAATCTGCTGGACGAAACGCTCGGACGAAAGGATGCCATAGACGGAAAGAAACGACTGCAAGGTCTGCCGTCGATCAAATAACCTGGATAATTTATTTATTTTGTTTTTCTTCATCGGACTTAACGTGTCTAAATGAAGCCTGATGGGGAAAAGCCTAGAAAAGGCGTAAAAACCCCATATCTTTTCGAAATACATGAATCACAATAATACAATACAATACAATTACAACGAACATTAATCAAGTCTATAGCATAAAAAAAAGTTATCCTCCTATGGCATAGAGTTGTCCGTGAATCAGATAGAAGTCCTCGTCATGCTTCTCAGAAGTCTGCGTTGAATACGGTGACGAAAGGTTTCCGCTGCACAGTTAAAGTCGAAATACTCGTAATACTCGTTGAAACGCCCAGACATGAACCGTATTGGGTCATGCAAGCTGTAGTTCGCAGCACGAGGCCCAAGATGCAGGAAACTCCTCGACCGAAGAACTCGTTCGGGTGCGTAGATTTCGAATTCAGCCAAGATTCCTGGAGAGTCGATATCACCAATAAGTACTTTCGCTGCGAACACGGCCTGACTAATCGTCCGCCTATGTTCTAGTGTTTCAAGACCCAGGAGTTGACAACGATCTTCGTACGGCGGAAGGTTCACAGGGTCATTCCAAGGAAGGTGACGAAAGGCATACCGAACAAATTTCCTTTGAACAGATTCAATCCTCGCTATTCAAACTGCTTGATACGGGCACCATACTACCGAGCTGAATTCCAAGATCGATCGCACTAGAGAGCAGTATAGAGCTTTTAGACAAGCAGGATCGTGAAACTCGTCAGCGATCATGAAAATGAACCCGAGTTGCCTGTTAGCTTTCGCAACGATGCCCGAGTAATGAAGCTTGAATGTTAAGGCGCAGTCCAGCGTGATTCCTAGGTCACGAACATTGTCCACACGTTGCAGAAGTTGGTGATTTATCGTATAGTTGAATGCCACTGGTTTCAGCTTGCGATGAAATGAGATAATATTACATTTTTGTACATTCAACGTGAGATAGTTTCTTGAGCACCACTCTTCATTAGGTGCTGAAGCCGCAAGCAATCGGCGAAGCTACGAACAATCACATAGATTTTCACATCATCCGCGTAGAACGATCGGCAACCAGTTGGGAGGATCAGTTCGGCCTCATTCACAAAAATCGAGAATAGCAATGGTCCCAAATTGCTACCTTGAGGAACACCGGAGCTGTTTGTAAAATAGTCCGATTGCTCTGATCCGATTCTAACACAAAGTTCCGGATTGGTCAGATAGGACTTGAAACGCATCACTGGGAGTGTCCCTCACCGCTTCAGCAACTTGGGACAACGAAGCCGTAGTGTCATTGAAAATGCTTTTGAAATATTCTGCCAGAAGATTGCATTTCTCAAGGGAATTGCTGCCGATTCTACCACCCAGGTGAATTTCGACTGGTAGCCCCTCCTCGTTTCGTTTGGTATTCACGAATGACCAGAACTGCTTTGGATTAAGCCGTAAATTAGCCTGCACACGCCTTGTGTAGCTCCTGTAAAGAATGCGGTTATATGTGCGATATTCGTTGCTCGCTGTTGAAAATAATCCTTTGGTGAATGGGTTACGAGTACGACAGTATTTACGGAGGGCCTTCGATCTCAGATGCTTCAAATTCCGTAGTCGAGCATTGGATCATACGGGTTTGGGAGAGGGCCTCCTCAATGGGACAGAATCAGTTATTGCCCGGCCGACGACCTTAGCGAAGTAGTTGACGGCTTCATCAATAGATGAACACGTGTCAAGGAACTGCCAATCTGTCTGGGCAAGCGAGTGACTCAGCGCGACGAAATCTGCTCTACGAAAGTCGAGCTCATGTACATCAACAGGGGGGTTATCGTAGCGAACAGGAACAGATAGGTTGATGGAAACTTCCAACGCAGGATGATTGGTGTCGATGCCAATCAAAGGCTCTGGGGCTTCTAGGATAGAACATTCCAGTCCTGCAGCTTCGTTCGCCAGAACGAGATCAAGCAGCCGAGAGTTGCTATTCAGTATCGAGTTGATTTGCGTTAAGCCATGCAGGTTGAAACCATCAAGGAGAGCACAGCATGATGCGGGCATGTTCGAGCGAAGAACATCAATGCTAGGAAGATCGTTAGCAGGAACGTTCCATGAGAGCCTAGACTGATTGTAGTCACCAAATATCAGAGCTAGGTCGTTTTGTTCTAGTCGAGAGAACACGGTACCAATCGAACTGATATGGTTTGCAATGCTGCTCGAATCAGATTTCCGGTCTGGAGGTAGATACATAGCGCCAATGCTTATTGATCTACGAGGCGTCGTTATTTTGACCCACAGCTGCTCTAGAGAAGTGCAAACTGGAGCAGGATCGATGCAGGAGCTTAGGAGTTTGGATACCGCAATCAAGACGCCTCCCCCACGCGATTTGGTACTATTCTGGTGGTTGCAGTCGTTTCGAAATACCGTGAATAGACTGCCAAATAATTGAGATGAATTAATGCGTTCATCGAGCCAAGTTTCCGTAAGAACTATGACATCGTAGTAAGAGTCAACGACAGTCAGGAAAAAATCATCAATCTTTGTTCGCAGGCCACGAACGTTCTGGTAATACACCAACAGGCGGTCGAACGAAGTCGGTTGGAGGTCTGCAGAATGATCGATTAGCCGAAACGAGCATGGTGGTACTCTGGAACACAGAGACGGATCAGGAGAAGAACTGTTTTCAACAAACGCATACTTGCCTGATGTAGAAGGTTGGAAGACCCCTTCACCATTCTCAACCACAGGGCCACAACGACTACGATGACAGGAATCAGCAAACGCGACTGGGTTGAATGGCTCAGGGGCTTCCTTGAGGCAGCAGGCAGCGCGTTCTGGTCTGGGATGTTCCAAAACGAGGCGAGCAAGATCCGGTGCAGTGCTGTATGTCCCATCGGTGATGTGGGATTTGAAGCCATCGGAGTATGCTGTTTCAGTCGAACCAGCCGGTTGTTGCTCTTGAGGCGGTGAGGCGCTGGAAGCAACGAACGAATCAGGAGCGGAACTGGTGATGACACGAACATACTTGCCTTGAGTGTGAGGGGTTTTGCCCGAGGTGTGAAGAATGGTTTCACTACCAATGCGTCGGAGTTGACGAATCCGTAGCGGATGAAAGCTGGATGTGTGCTGCGTGCTTGGCTCGTCCACCACCCAATCAATTCGGCACACAACAACAGTGCGATTCTCTATCGAGGTCTGAAAGATCTACCCAACACATATTGTATGGTATCCAAAAGTTTTAGATAAGTAGTGTATACTATTTCAAAATTCTACTTAGAATCAACCTAAATATTCAAGTGAGATGACTAAATGCACCACTATTTCTGCACTAACCCTATAAAGTTATTGAGAATTAAAAAAATCAAACAATTTTTTTTTTCAGTGTAGGAATAATATTTTTGATGTTCCTACATTGTTATAATTCTCTACCACTCACTCTTGTACAACATTTGTGTAGGTCTTCTAATTTTTGATGATTCATTAGACTGATGCAAAATTTGAAATTGTCGCTCGACAGTGCTTCAATGGTTCCAAATTGGGTCCAACTTAGCCACCTAAAATTTGAACTACTTTAGTAAGAAACTGACTTGGCACAAACCATTTCAAGTTTATATGGGAATTACTATGGGAAAACTTATGTTTTTGTTCATATATATCTAACAATTCATCACATCACTATGCTTTTAAAAAATATAGCAGTGATTGTAGCAAATTTTCTCAGCTTCAACTTTGTTCAAAACTACTTTTTACTTTGCGAAGAATAGAGCACAAATATCATGGCTACTATATTACACTGCACACTACAGTGTTGCCCACAGAACAGTTGCTTGATCATGCCATAAGATTGTCAATCTCTTAAACAACTAATAACAATTTAGTTAGACATTTGACTGAAAAAAGATACTACGCAAAGTTGTAGCTTAGAAAATTTCCTGTAAGAATAGTTATAGAAATTTTAGAAAAAGCAATATGGAAAATGGGTATAAGACAATGAACAAAAAGTTTGGTTTTCCCATAGTAATTTCCATATAATCTTTGAATAGTTTGTGCCAAGTCAGTTTCTTACCAAATGAGTTAAAATTTTGGGATGCTAATCAGGACCTGATTTGAAACCGTTTGAGCACTGTGGAGCGAAATTTTCAAATTTTGCATCAGTCTATTGATTCATGCACCTATTTCGGCCTTGATCCCTCGGGGTGCTATCTGATTGCCAAGATACTAGTAAAATTAAACTTTCTCTAGTGCTTTCCCTGCCGTAGAACTCGGGATTTAGAATTCAGTTCGGTGTTCAACTCACTTAACTGCGAATAGAACTATCAGGCAAAACAAATTATTTGGTTAGCATTCAAGTAACTTAAATTCTGATCAGTCTTGTGCGGAGCATCGTGGAGTCAGATCACATTTTTATGATTCCCTTCGGGCTCGAGGTAGACAACCCAATGTTCCAGTTCGGTATATTTTGGCTAGACGCGATCTGGAGTTTATGAAACTCATATATGTTTACTTTAAGAATATTAAACTTAGATTGTAAGTTGTTTAGTTTGTTTTCAAGATGAATAGAAATAATTTCATGTTTTAGGATTAATCAAATATTTGTATCGTAAACCACATTTCAAACCTCTTTCTTCCCTTTTCCCATCAAAAAAAATAGTAAATCTCCACTAACCTCGAGACAACCGCGAGTTCTCGGTCCAGTTCCTTTAACTTTAAATATAAGACAGTAATAATGTATGACGAAATGATAACTCGGCTCTGTAAAGTTTATTCGATTGAGCCTGTACAAATAAAGTAATCATTTAAAAAAAAACTGATCACAACATCGGGGTTAAATTCACACCACAAGATCGGGATTGACCGTGTTGCGATCTTATGATTTGGTCTGACGTTGAAGGTGAGAATCACCGCAGAGAAGCGGTCGGCTAGGTCGTTGAGCTTACTCTGTTTATCAGAGAGTCATTGTGCTAGTAGAGCTAGATCAATTGAGTTCTCTTGTCTTTACTCAGTCGATTATATCTTACTGGAATTGTGGGTTGAATTGGTAGCATCTCGGTATTTAAAATACATGTTTTTTTCGAGAAATGATGTACCAATGTCGTTAAAAAAAGATTCGTGTGAATAAATCCGTGCATCAAAAGAATCTAGTGTATTCTCAATTAAACTCTAAAAGCCTCCGGTTTACCATCTCTTTCTATAGAAATAATCTCTTACCTTTTTACCAACGATAACGGATATCCAACAGGATTAAACATCTCTTTTGATTCCATAATTCATTAAATTCGTATGCAACTCAGAAAACTTCGATACTGCCTGCTGACCTGCATGCAAACCATCCTTCCTTTCTACTCGATTCCGGACCGGCTCGTTTTACATTCCAAGCACATCGCAAGCACATCGATCGATCTAAAGCAGTGGGTTTCAATCTATTTTGTTCAATCCAGATCCACACATAAAAGTTGATACGAATGGCAGCACCACCAAGGGGGATGACTTTAGAGCTAAGATGCAGGGAAGAAAGTGATTTTCTGAGGTGAGATGCGCGCGAAGTTAGAAAGAAGATTGATGAAGATTATGAAGATTTCCTGTAAAAGCAGGAAGGTTGAGATAGATATATGAGAGTAGATTTAGATGCAAGAAACGGCGAAGGACTCGATGATCATGTCCCACGCTGCATTTTGTTTATTTCTCATTCATTCTGGACTAAAATTCATAATGATGAAAATCATTGGGCTAGAATTATATCATTGCTGACGTACTTATCCATATCCAATATACAGCCAACAATTTGGTCCCCTTGTGGAGGAGGGGCAAATTCCCCACCGGTTGAAAACCACTGCTGATCTGAAGCGTCTACCACCTTACAACTGCTCCGACCCGAGTTGGCCTATTTTGTGCCGGGGATTATTGTCACACAGAATAAACATGAAATTTCATATCTCTCCCCAGGCTTTCAGTTCCAGTTCCTTTGATGATAATCTATGGATTTCAGAGAATTCTCCGTCACATAAATACGTACACCTCCACCATAAAAACATCCGAATCATATACGAATACGTAATATGTACACTGCATGACTTTGCTGGCGATGTGGGAATGGTGAAGGACAGCCGTGGGGAGGGATTTGTCAACATTCTCCCTTCCGCACTGATCAAACAAAGCCTTTTGAAATATCTTCATATTTCAACTTTATAGCAAACATAAACCGCACAGAACTTGATATGTTGCACATTGCACTGATTCCTGGAGCGGCCAAAATGCAGTCCTGTCTGTCCACTTCTGGAAAGGGAGGGTGGTCACAGTTAAACACTTTTGATCTGTTGCAATTGGTGGAATGGGAGGATTCCCATCTGTTTCCGGACCTATGGAGAACGGTAAATGGAATCGTTTAAAATATAGAATGTGAACATTACCTTGTACATTCGGACCAGTGAAATGCCGGCTTTGGTTTTGATATCTTGGCAGGCAGTTTTAGCGATAATTTCACTGCACTGGCACTGGGTAGTGGTCAAAAAGTTGGTTCTTGCAACTTTGATCATACACGCAAACCAAAATACTATTACAATGAGTAGTTTTATTTTCTATCATCCTCAGTTCATGAACCTCGCAGCGAATGTTAGAAGTTGACCTAGCAGACAATGTAATGGTTTTGTGTCTTTTATATTCCTTGTTATATCTACGCTTTCGACTGTACCTGTAAGTTTTTTTATTTATAACATTGTTGCGTCACACACTTGCCACGAATCTCTCCAGCAGAAAAAGTATTCGAAGTCAAGTATGAGAGGAAATGAGCGCTTCTTGTTTGCTTTTAGCCTCTTCATATCCAGTAGCATGCAGAGAGCAGTGAAGAAAGCACCGGTCTGATAATTGCAACGTTTCGTGGTTGTTTGAGTTTCAGTCGGTAACCTTTTTTTATCGACATGATTCATTTCACTCACTAATAGACTCTGCATTTTTTCTTTCTCCATTTTCTTGCATTGGACCGCAGCTAGGTATATCGCATCCTTGGTTCATGCGGTCTCTACTAACATCCTCCGATGATGCTTTCGTAGCTGTGCTTTCATCTATTAACGTCTCTTTAAACTGTTCCCCTGGTAGAGGAGAATTAAGTTCATTCGAGACGGCATAAGGCATCAACCATTCCGAGCATCAATAACTCCCCGTTGTCGCTTACCCTCACACACCATTGTCTTTATGAATTTCAAGACTACCCTATTGTCAAAAAGAAGTGAAGTGACTATACAAGTCATTTTATTTCCAATTCCACTTCAACCTACTTATGCTTATATCAGGTCGTATAAGTCAACCGCCCGCAAGAAATTGAGTACAGTCTGTAAACCAACGACATCCATTTCTTCCCTCAATTGTGCTCGAGCCGGGCACTCCACTAATAGATGTTTTACATCTAACACCGCACCCGAACCCTGGCAGTAGGCCACACTGCCGCTAAAACGAGGTCCATGAGTGAGCCATGTATGACCAATCCTCAGTCGAGTCAGAACTTTCTGATCTCGAGAATTGGGTACATCTTTCCACTCTTGTGTAGTGTTCTTGATTCTACGCAGGAATGCATCACGGTTGTTATGCCAAGATACATTCCATGCGTATTGCGAGGTCTGCTTCAACCAGCGGGTAGCGTCACTATAGGGCACCGAAGCAACCTCTAGCTGAGCAAGACGACCCTGGTTAGCTAGTCTATCAGCAGCCTCATTCCCTAGTATACCTGCGTGCCCAGTAGACTGATGCAAAATTTGACTTTTTCGATCCACAGTGCTTAAATGGTTTCAAATCGGGTCCTGATTAGCCTCCCAAAGTTACAACTCATTTGGTTAGAAACAGACTTCGCACAAGCCATTTGAAGTTTGCATGTAAATTACTATGGGAAATCTCAACTTTTTGTTCATTTCCTTCCAGTCTTTTTCCATATTGAGCTGCGAAACAGTTCGATAACTATTCTTATAGAAAATTTTCTCAGCTACAACTTTGCTTAAGATCGTTTCTATGTAAAACGAGACAGGAAAAAGTTATTTATTATTTAAGAGATTGGTAAATTTATGACATGATCAAGCAGCTGCTCTGTAGGCAACACTGTATTTTGCAGTGTGACATAGTAGACATGATTTTTGTGTCCTATTCAACGCCCCAGAAAGACCAATGTTGCCTGCTGAGCAGTTGATTGAGCATCATCATAAGACATCAGCGCATTGAACCATTGATAACTTTCGATCCTTGCATTTAATCAAAAAGAGCAAAGTTGTAGCTGGGAAAATTTCCTACAAATACAGTTGAAAGCTTTTGAAGCAGACCGATATGGTTAATTATTAGATAGACATGAACAAAAATCTTGGTTTTCCCATAGTAATTCCCATACAAACTTCAAATGGTTTGTGCCATCTCAGTTTCTCACCAAACGGGTTCAAATTTTGAGAAGTTAGTCAGGATCCGATTTGGAATCGCTTAAGTATTGTGGAACGAAAATTTCAAAATTTGCATCACTCTCGTGCCCAGGTACCCATACAAAGGCTATGTAACCGTACCGCTGCACCTTCAACAACCACGGGTGTCCAACCTGCCCATGCTCAAGGGCAGAAAGACAACTCACTGAGTCAGAGAATACAACGGCCTGAGACCCGTTTGCTAGCCTCAGCTGACAAGATACCACAGAGACCGGATAACCAGCCGCGCACCGGCTTATGACCTCCCCAGACACCCCATAACCAACTTCCTCGTCGATCAAAGAACCGACCGTAAATAGCATGGGCCTTCCCTCGTATGAGACAGCAACCTCCCTGAATGCAGCTTTCGCCACACCAAAGCTGGCCCCCACCCCACACATAGCTTTAACCCTCCAGTCGACTTTCGGGGCAATAGCATCCCATGCAACCGTGGCCAGGTCTTCGGTGACAACATTCACCAAAGGAACCTTTCCATTCTCCACCAACAGGGCAGCTATTGGTGAAGACCTCAGCGCTCCACTACAAATTCTGTGCGTCTCATTGTACTGAGGATCCATGATCTTGAGCAGGGATGCACCCCCTCTGCTCCACAGTTCCGCCCCGTAAAAGATGCTAGGGACAACCAGAGCCCTAGCAACCTTGGTCAATGTACGACGAGAGGCTTCAGAGAAGCGACCATTTGAGGTCCGAAGGATAGTCAACTTGCTGTTGATATTATCCTTCACCAACTTGGCGTGCTTAACAAATCGGAGTTTGTTATCGATAGTCACACCAAGCAGTTTCATCTCGCGCACGGCCTTGACCGCATGCTCACCGATACTAACGAACGGCAGACTCGGTCTGTGATGATGACCAAAGCAATGAGAAACAGTGTGACCGAGATGACAGACCCTTGCGGGATGCCATTCTACACCGGGGTGTAGAGGTTGCGCCAGCGTTCATAATTCGGAACCTACGGTTCTGTAGAAAGTTTTCTACGTACACAAACATACATTTTTGGAAGTCCCACTTCTTGGGGAAAGTCAAGATAGAAAGCTTCCATGTCATATCATATGCCTTGGACAAATCCAGGGAAACTAGATCTACATGCAAATCTTCAGACGAGTCCAATAAATTATCGAGCTCAGAGAAGAACGTCTGGGATCCATAGCTGCATCGAAATGCGTGTTGCTGTGGGTGGATCCGTGCTTGCCTCTTCAGCTCAGTTGACAGACGACTATTAACCATCCGCTCGAGTGTTTTTCCCATGCAGCTCAGCAGGGTTATCGGTCGATAACCATCCGTTTGGGTTCTATCCTTCCCAGGTTTGGGAATGGGTATAACCAGACCTCGTTCATTATGTCGAGAAGAGCCAATCGGCCGACAAGAGGTAATCTCCTAAGCAGGGGATACCCAATATTGTCAGGGCCCGCAGCCTTACCAATGCTGCTGTGTACGGACCAGTTGAGCTCTTCAAGTTCGAATACCCTGTTATAGTCTTATGGCTTTACTACCAGAACGTCCGAGGTGTTAGGACTAAAATTGACGACTTGCTTTTGGCTGTTATGGAGTGCAATTACGACGTCATCATACTGACAGAGACTGTATTAAATGACTGCATCGATTCTCTGCAAATTTTCGGATCATCGTTCACCGTATTTCGCTGGGATCGCTGCCGCAGGAACAGTGATAAATCGAGCTTCGGAGGTGCACTGATTGCAGTCCATCACCGTTACCGTTGTACTCAAGTTCAGACGCGCCACGGTGAAAGATTGGAACAGGTGTATGTTGATGCTGTTATTGGTCGTAATTGTTTGCTGATTGGTGCTGTGTACATCCCTCCTGACCGTAGCCGTGATGCAGAGCTGATAGATGAACATGTGGCCTCCGTTCGTGAACTGTGTGACAGCGCTTCGTTTGATGACCAGGTGCTGATATGTGGTGATTACAACCAGCCCCGCCTACAGTGGTTGCAGAATGCAGACGGCGAGGTGTTTCTGGCTGCAACGTCAACTGTACCTCCAGTAAGTGCTGCTTTGATTGATGGAATGGATTTTTTGAATTTGTATCAAGCTAACTGGATTCGTAACCATTCTGATCGAACGCTTGATCTAGTGTTTTGTTCGACCAACTGTGGGGTAACCGTAAATGAGGCTGCTGTTGCACTGTTGCCTATAGATTTGCACCATCCTCCGCTGGAAATGTTTCTTCCCGTTCAAGCCAGGTGCCAGATTGATGATCCGCACCATGCTGACTGTGAGCCTACTCTTGATTTTGGCAAGATTGACTACGGCATGCTTCGAGAGTACGTTTCTACGATTGACTGGGCTTGTGAGGATGTTAATGAAATGGCTTCAAACTTCTGCTCTACTATTCAACAGTGGTTGCAGAGGAATGTTCCACCCACTAGACGTCAATTTTCGCCTGCCTGGAGTACGCCACTGCTGCGAAAGTTGAAACGTGAGAAAAATGCCAAACAACGTAAGCATCGTGCTCTACAGTCGTCTGACAGCAAGCTTGGATTCCAACGTGCTAGTAAGGCGTATCGCAATTTGAATTCAGCTTTGTACAAGGCTCATGTCATGAGAGTGCAGACTAATCTTCGGAGAAATCCAAAAAGCTTTTAGAAGTTCGTCAATAGTAAGTGGAAAAGATCATCTGTACCGAGCAACGTGATTTTTGACGACGTCGAAGTGAAATCTTCTACTGAAAGCTGCGAACTGTTTGCCAGATTTTTTTGCTTCTGTGTTTAACCAAACTCCTGCCTCTGAAATCGAAGCTGAGTCTGCTGCTTTAGACATTCCCATGGACTTCATTAGTCTGTCGACATTCGTAGTTACTCCTGCAATGATCATATCTGCTGCCAAAAAGTTGAAAAGTTCGCTTTCTGCTGGTCCCGACGGTATACCATCGATTTTGTTTTGCCGCTGTGCTGTTGACTTAGCTAAGTCACTGTCTGCAATTTTCACCCGGTCACTCGATGGAGGGGTTTTTCCTAAGGTATGGAAGCAGTCATTTATGTTTCCCGTCTTCAAAAATGGTGACAAGAAAAACGTCAGGAACTACAGAGGAATAACGAGCTTATCAGCTGCGTCAAAGCTGTTTGAAATAATTGTCAGCGATATGATTCTACGCCAGTCGCACAGCTATATTTCTACCGTTCAACACGGTTTTATGCCTGGAAGATCGGTCACGACGAATCTACTAAGCTTCACCAACACTTGCATAACTGCTATGGAAAGCAAGGCTCAAGTTGATGTCATCTATACTGATCTGAAGGCGGCTTTCGACAAGATCGATCACAATGTGCTGTTGGCTAAACTGTCACGTCTCAGATCATGCTCTAAGCTAGTGTCTTGGCTGAACTCTTACCTAACGGGAAGGAAACTCCGCGTTAAATTTGACTCCTGTGTTTCTTCGACCTTCTGCAATACATCCGGTGTTCCCCAAGGAAGCAACTTGGGACCATTATTGTTCACACTATTTTTCAACGACGTTGCTTCGAAATTAGGCTTGGACTGCGTGATCATCTACGCCGATGACCTGAAAATATATTTAGTTATTCGCTCAACAGAAGATTGCCACCGTTTGCAACATCTTCTAGACCTATTTTCTGACTGGTGCCATCGGAACAGGTTAATTATTAGCGTACCGAAGTGCTCTGTTATGACCTTTCATCGTTCAAAACAACCGATATTGTTCGATTATCGCATCAAGGGTACTTCACTTAAACGAGTTGAAGTGATTACTGATCTCGGAGATGTGCTGGACCCAAAACTGACGTTCAATTCTCACTACACTTCGATAATTGCCAAGGCGAATCGACAGGTGGGCTTTATATCGAAAATTGCAAAGGATTTTACGGATCCATATTGCTTGAAATCCTTGTATTGCGCGCTGGTACGGCCACTTCTCGAAACCGCTTCTGTTGTTTGGACTCCAAATGATGTTTCCTGGACCTTAAGGATTGAACGTGTCCAGCGACGATTCATCCGGCTAGCACTGCGTCATCTACCTTGGCGCGATCCGTTGAACCTCCCTGCCTATCCCGATCGATGTAGACTGTTGGGCATGGACACCCTTGAAAGAAGGCGAAGACTACAACAGGCGACATTCGTGGCGAAGTTGCTAAATGGTGAAGTCGATTCTCCCCGGCTACTTTCTATGTTGGACTTCCGTGCTGCTCAACGTCCTCTTCGGCAGCGGTCACTACTAAAGGACATCCCTTCTGCAAGGAAAACTCAAACTGGTCGATTCCAAATCTGTACTTTCCATCGATGATTTGTCCATGTTTCAGTCCTTGGATTAGTGTACTCACAGACTTATCCGCGGCTGTTGCTTCAGGAAGTTCAGCTGCAGTCAACGGCAATGTATCTATTTGATTGATTTCTACGACGTCGGATTCCTCGATCACGTTTTCAGGATCCATACGCTTCAGTGGCATTCGGGATAGGGCATCAGCATTGACATGGTCCGCCGTCTTACGGAATCGAATTTCGTAGTCGAAGGACTGTAGATACGTAGCGTAATGCTGCATTCGAAGTGCAGACATCACTGGGAGGCCCTTACTCTCGCTAAATATTTTCGAAATTGCTTGATTGTCTGTAATCAGAACAAATTTCCGACCGTAGAGGTATTGGAAGAACTTCTTCACTCCAAATACGATTGCATACGCCTCCTTGTCTATCTACATGTACCGTTGCTGAGTACGATTCAGAGTCTGCGATGCAAATTGTATGGGACGCTCGATACGCTCCGGAAAAATATGACTCAGCACAGCTCCCACACCGTACGGCGAGGCGTCGGTTGCTAGAACAAGTGGCAGATCAGAAGAGTAGTGTACCAGGCAGTTTTTTTTCCTTTGGTTTGTTTTTTCCGTCGATCTTGTTTTTCGTGCTGAGCACCAATGCTACCGAGGTGCCAGGAAGGCAGCTCCCACACCTGGACCCTACCTATCGACCCATCAACTCATAAACCGGGGACCAACGGCTTTACTTCCCTTCCGTGATCAGAGATGTTATGCCTCAGAACATCCCGGCGGCGCCGACTGGGATTGAACCCAGGCCTGCTGGGGTGAGAGGTAATCACGCTTACCACTACACCATCGGCGCCGTTGTGTACCAGGCAGTTGTCCTTCTGCATTCGTTCCTTCACAGTTTGGAATGACCTTTCACAGTTCTTGGTCCAGTTGAACTACACTTCGTTCTTCAGGAGATTATTCAGCGGATACAGCAAAGTACTGAGATTTTCGTAGAAGCGACCGTAATAGTTAACGAGTCCGACTAGTGAACGTACTTCGTCTTTGTTTTTTGGATACCGTCACGATCTATGAGGTACCCACAGTACTCGATTTTGTCGGTGAAGAACTCGCATTTCTTCCGATTCACACGAATACCGTAGTAACTCAGCCTGCGCATAACTTCTTCTAGTCGTTGCAAATGTATCGCGTCCGTGAACCCAGTTATTTTGATGTCATCAAGGAATACACTTACACCTTCGATGCCTTTCAGAATCGTTTCGATTTGACGCTGCCAAATCGCAAGCGCAGATGAAACGCCTTACATCAAGTGGTTCGGCCGGTAAAGTCCACGATGTGTATTTAGTGTAAGAATCTCCCTATCTTTCTCAGCAACCTCCATTTGAAGATAGGGCTTGCACGAGATCAATTTTAGTGAACGTCTGGCCACCTGCCAGTGACGCAAAAAGCTCATCAATAGTTAGCAGGGGATGCTGATCCACTTTCAGATAGGGATTCACGGTCTGTTTGTAATCCCCACAGATACGCACACGGTTGTCGGTTTTTTTACCGGCACGATCGGTGTTGCCCAGCTACTGTAGTCCACTTTCGTAAGCACTCCTTCGGATTCCAATTTATTCAGTTCTTTGTCCACTATGGCTCGCAAGTTGAACGGAATCTTCCGGGCTTTCAGGAATACTGCTTGAACACTCAGCTTCAAATGTAGCTTCGCCTGCACTGTCGAAATTTTCCCGATGGAATCCTCGAAAACCGTCGCATACTTCACGAAAATCTGTTTCAGGCATTTATCGGTATTACAATAACCAATCGCACGATCGATTACGTTCACTTGATCCGGCTTCTTCAAGATGACGTTCCAGTTTACGTTCAATACTTTCAACCACTCTCTGCCCAGCAGTGGATGCTTCGAAGAATCCACCACGTACAACGGTAAGTTAATTCGTACTCCACGGTACTCGACGTCTGCATCAAGGACTCCCAATACACGAATGTCGGTTTCACAGTAACTAACGAGATTCAACGAACACTTCCGCAACTGGACCTCTTTGAAATGCTTACGGAAAAACTGCGAACTGATGATGCTAACGGGGCTTCCCGTGTCGATCTCGAACCGAATTGCAACACCATTTACCGTGAGCACCAGCCACAACTTCGTATCAACCGACTTTGTGTTAAGTGTGCAAATCTCACCGAACGTAAACTCATTCGTATCACCAACATTTCTCTTAATATCACTACGCTGTTCAATGTAGTTTGTTTTACCTGTACTGGGTTTCGTTCCTGGGCCTCCGGCATGGGTTCTTCATACAAACCCGCTCAAGGTGCCCTTTAATGTTGCAGTACGAGCACACGGTATTTTGATGTTTGCATGCCTTAGCTAAGTGCGATTTGTCCCCGCACCGATAGCAGTACTTTGTTCCCGCGGATTTGCCAGTAGTTGGAGAATTTCCACCCACTTTCTTATTGAAAACCTTACCTCGTAGGTGTTGAACAGCGTTTACTTCCGATTTCGAAATTGTGCCAGCAATTTCTGCTCCACCCTTCTGTGACAGCTCCATGCTGACAGCAATGTCCCTCGCATCGTTCATTGTCAGGTCCCTTCGTTCTAGAAGACGTCCTCGAATATCATTCCGCTTCAAGCCGAACACTAGCTGGTTCCTCAGCGCTAGATAGTTACCGAAATTGCAGGTAACAGCAATACGACGAAGAGCCACAAGGTATTCGTCGATGGTCTTGTCCGGGGAAGTTGCATTCTTGTCTCCCTGACGACGGCACTTGAAGCGAAAATTTCGCTATTTTCCAGCGGCCTTGGGTCGAAATGCTGCTCGAGGGTATCTACGATCACTCGATAGGTTTTGGTCTGGGGATTGTCCGGCGCAATCTTGTCGCACAATGTCTCGTATGTTTCCGGCCCCATCAAATGGAGCAGCAGGTTCCGACGTAGGTTCTCGTTAGCTACTGCGTAAATGGTGAAAGCGGTTTCGAGTCTTTCTACCCATCTAGACCAGCGTGTTTTCTTCTGGTCATACGCATCAATGTGGAAATTCGGTGGCAAATTTCCACCAGCAGCAGCAGAAACAGGATCCGGATTCGGATTCGCCATCCTCGTCGCCAAAACTGTCGTAACGGGGTGGAATCCCAGGAATTATGATGGCGGAAAAGTAAATCGCGAACTTTATTTCGAGACGAGTTGAAACACGTTTTACTTTCTACGTTGTGTATTTAATACTCATTCGTGAAACAAGATGTGTATATGTTTTAAGGTGAGGACATTTTTGGATTAAATTATATGAAATGGTAGGTATGACAGCTATACTGCCTTGAGCGGCATAACAGCCCCTTTATCATTTTTGACGAAAATGAGTTATATATTGGAATCGATTGTCAAGAGCCACAGATTAACAGTGTACACGAAAAAAAATCGAAAAATACCAAAACTATGTTGTCCCATCCATAAGAGCCCATGGAAAAAAATCTTCAATATCGGTTTTCTCTGCTTGCTGTTTTTACGAATGAGACAACTATGCTGGAAAGGGCAGTATAGATGAATAATATTTTAAGCAAAGCTATAGAAAATCTCAATGCAAACTACTCTACTCAATAAGTCAAAACTCCATGATCACTACTTTCCGAATTATGGAGGAAGGACCATGTTCCTTATTCAATATTGCAAAAACATGCTGCCAATGGTGGAAACAAGCGTTTAAACCAAATATCATCTGCTTCAACTTCACAAGCCCCGATGCATACAATTCGGTTGACTCATTACCGCCACCACCACCCGTATGAGCTTACATAATCAAAAAGTTTCCCAATTATGTCGCTCTTAATAAATAACCCCCTTCGGCCAGAGCCAAACTTCGTAAATATTCCCAGCTGCCGCTGATAAACTTTTAAATACAACAAATAATTATCAACAACCGACCAGAAGTCCACAGATATCCTCATCAGAGCCACTGGATCTGGGTCGTAGTCTGCCTTCTGTTTATCTCCCGTACCAATCTACTGTTCCGAATTTCCGACCAGCACTAGCAAAATACTGCACTATTGTTCCCCTTTTGCCAGCGGATACCCGATCTGACTCCGACGTATTGTGGCATTGCACACACTCGCTCTCTTTCGCTTTATAATTTCATTTCGCATTTACATTCGGCAACAAAAACAGAACAGACGCTGAACTTCCGTCCACACATACACATTCTCATACAGTTTTCATGACCTACCGCCAGTCCACCGTGGCTGTCTTCTGGTGGTGGCCCAACCGAATCGAAATTCGAAAAACCTGTTGGGGCCAAACCCCGGTAATTTTTAGTTTATTGTTACGAATATTCACGGCTACCGTCTGCTTCTCCCCCCTCCCCATTCTTCGGAAAGCTAACAAAGCTCCCACGTACAATATGTTCGGAATCAGTACAACCCAGCAAAGGCTATTATTATCCTTTTCATGAACATTGTTGCTGCACCAGTACCGTACTCGGCGAAACAGACGTACAAGAGGGGCTTAAATCTGGGAGCTGGAGTCCGATAGAGGGGTACTTACACCCCACACAGTGCATGACCCAGTACCGGAGCTGAGAATGTACACACAAAGCACAAAATAGTCATTTCAGAAAACGTACATGTGTACCTTTTGCACAAAACTGTAGGAAAATCTTACATTTTCCGGTTGGGTGCATCAAATCGAATCGCACAACGAAGGGATCGTAGCTGGCAGAGGAACATGGTGCCAGCTCTCCTTTCACTGAAACAAGCATTGTGCATGGTGAAAGTGTAACAACAACGACCTAACCAATGCAATAGGTCGGTGAAGGGAGAGGTTGCCGCTGAATGCGGTGCGTTCGGGCGCATTATACACAATAGTGAATTTAACTGAGGAGGGGTGGTTCGGTTCTCCTAACTCGCATCGCATTACGAATTCTGTTCGGTCAGTGTGTTTCAGAGCGGGTATGTTGGTATTGAATAAACTAACGTAAAATATTTCGATTCGTGCTGCGGTAGCAAAACTTAAGTCCTAGGGATAAATCCGTTTGTTGAAATTATTGAACAAGAAGTTCAATAATTGGAAACAATCACAACTAACATGGTTAACGTATGTGAACCCATTTAAAAGAGATGAATGTGATGGCAGCCGTCACTTAAGATTAAAGATTTTTTAATTGAAAATAATTAACAACTCGGATATACCAGAACCTCGATTATGGATTAATGATTCCTGGTGACACTTCACCTACTATACAATGCTAACTAACTCGGTTCGTGGCTGCTTCTATTCAGTTTCTTTAGTTTCCCATACTTCCTAGATCTAGCGTCTTTTACCGACCGGATTGGAGACAAACACATTAGCATTCTTCCAACATGTACTGCCCATGGTACTCTTCATGCTTAGCGATTTTTTGAATTTCGCCAGCTCGTGGCTCATTTTTCACCGCGATGTACACGGCAAATAAGAACGACCCACATTTGAGTTCAGTTAACTTATAAATCACATAAAGTGTATGAACTCAGCGATGAGTAAATTTACCTCATGTTTCTCTAGGTTTTTTTCCAGGTTTGTCCAGGAAAATCTTCCTGAATATGAGAAAAGTAAAGATTGGATTCACTCAGTCTACTGGTACTAAAGGGCGTCTCACATCAAATTGCATCACGGAAAAAAAAACGCTGTAGAAAATTACCCATTGGGAATTTTCTTTTGAAAATTTGGCTAGAAGTAGTTCAGAGTGTATTGCTTACACTGTATTTTTATCACTGTCAGTTTTTCGAAAATTGGCAAAAATGACGTCACCGGTAAAGCAACGTCGCAAACTGATTTTGCGCAAGCACCTGGAAAATCCGCAACTCTCTCATAGGGACATCAGAAAACAACTCGGAATCCTGCAGTTAACGGTGAGTCGTGTGATTAAATGTTACTACGAAACTCTGAGCATCAAACGGAAGGAGAAATGCGGTCAGAATGCATGTTCCATTAGTGATCAAGATCACAAGCGTGTCGTGAAAGCGTTTAAGCGGAATCCCAATGCTTCGGTCAGGCATGTGGCCAAAAAGTTGAATCTGTCCAAGTCTTTCGGGAGGGACTGCATACGTACAAAGTGCAGAAGGCTTCAAATCACCAAATGGGAAAGTCACGGGCCCGGAAACTGTACACCCAGATAATGACGAAGCCTCATTGTCTCATCATGGATGATGATACTTATGTCAAGGCGAACTTCCGGTAGCTTCCGGGGCTACTGTTCTTCACCGCCCAGCACAAGTTTGATGTTCCGGAGGAAGTACGGAAGCAGAAACTTTCAGAGTTTGCCAAGAAATACATAATTTGGCAAGCGATTTACTCATGTGGCAAACGGAGTGCGCCGTTCGTGACTACCGGGACTATAAACAGATAGATCTACCTTAAGGAGTGTCTACAGAAGCGTCTGCTTCCTCTGGCCCACGAGGGCCCTACGATCTTCTGGCCGGATCTAGCTTCGTGCCTTCGACAAACTTGTTGTTCTGATATAGACCAACAAACCTGTGTCATTGAATTCAGGTTTTATTGGGAACTGCGCCGCTAGAGACGCTTCACTTTTATGTTACTTATGACGGGCGTTATAATATTGGATCTTAGGTCCAACATATAATATTTCGCGATCCTGGCCATATAGAAAATTACTGTCTTCAGCAAAGTTATTCAAGTGACCAAGTCCTTTCGGTTGGTGGCCATATTAATTCAGAACTCTCTCACTACGCAGCGCTAGTGTGCACATGAGCTTCCCATATAAGCTGTATCTCAAAATCCTGGCCACATAGAAAGTTACTGTCTTGAGCAAAGTTGTTCAGGTGATCATGTCCTTTTGTATGGTGTTCATATTAGTTCAGAATTCTCTCACTGCGCAGCGCTAGTGTGCATGTGACCTTCCTATATAAACTGTATCTCGGGAAACTGGCCATATACAACGTTACTGTCTTCAGCAAAGTTGTTCAGGTGACCAAGTCCTTTCGGATGGTGGTCATATTATTTAAGAACTCTCTCACTACGCGGCGCTAGTGTGTACATGAACTTCCTTAATATGTTATGTCTGGAAAGCTTGTCCATATAAGATGTTGCTGCGCAATGTGAGGACACGAAACGGAATAGGGATGACGTGTAGAGAGGTTGTAAATCGATTTCGGACGCCATTTTAAAATCCAAGATGGCGGTCATCGATTCAAGAAAAACTGTGAAATACTCTACAATATCGGTATTTTTGGAAAGGGAACGACGTGCAGAGGCTGGAAATCGACACCAGATGCCATTTTTAAATCCAAGATGGCGGCCATCGGTTCAAGAAAAACTGTCAGATACCCTACAATATGGATATTTTCCAAAACGAGATGACGTGTAGAGGCTGGAAATCGATTTCAGATGCCATTTTAAAATCCAAGATGGCGGCCATCCGTTCAAGAAAAACTGTCAAATACGCTAAAATATGGGTATTTCCGGAAAGGGGATGACGTGTAGAGGCTGGAAATCTATGCCAGACGCAATTTTGGAATCCAAGATGGCGGCCATCGGTTCATGAAAAACTGTCAAATACACTACAATATGGGCATTTCCGTAAAGGGGACGACGTGTAGAGGCTGGAAATCGATGCCAGATGCCATTTCAATAAAAACTGTAAAATTCCACAATATGCGTATTTTTGGATAGGGAACGACGTGTAGAGGCTGTAAATCGATGCCAGACGCCATATTGTAATTTATTTATTTATTTATTTCGTCAACCAACGTAGACTAGTACATATTAGAATACAGTTTTGTTTTCTTAAATTTATTTATTTATTTCGTCAACTTTGGACAAAAGGTTTTATTTTTATATTTTTTTCTTTAATAAAAATTAAGCAGTGTCAGCTTTCTTATTTTTTATGAGTTATAATGCCTTATGGAGTAAAAATATTGTTTTAGTTTATGCCGAGACATTGTAAAGTCAATGGTTTCGCAGTATTGATTGTAAGAGGCCATCAAACCGCATCAAATAGCCCATATTTTGCATAATTTGTGCGATGATGTTTTATGGCAAATAAATGTCGATTTCGGAGTTGCCGAGTAGGTGCATGGAAATTATAATTTTATAATTTTTAATAATTTTGATTAAAGGTCTGTGGAGTCAATGCGTTGCGAAACGATATCGTTTACAAATGAAACCATTGCATATTCACGACGCTCTTTTAATGTTTGTATGTTTATAAGCATGCAGTGTGCTTCATATGATGAAAGAGGAAATGATGTCCAACCTAATTTACGAAGAGCGTATAATAGAAATTGTTTTTGTACGAATTCTAATCTTTCTTCGAGACCATACAATGCTGCAATATGCCAGTATTGACCTCACATAGGCGATATACAGTGTTTTAATTGTGTATGGGTCCTGAAAGTTATAGCAAAAGCGCTTGATAAAGCCTAGCATGTTATTTGCCCTGTGAATAATTGTGTTGTAATGGTCTATGAAAGTTAGTTTAAAGTCTAAGATAATTCCTAAATCCCTAACTCTTTCACATTTTTCTACATTTTGATTTCCTAGTGCAATTGAAATATTTGAAGTTGTTCTTTTCCTGCTAAATGATATTAAGTTACATTTTTTTACATTCAATTCTAGTAGACTTTTTTTGCACCATGTGTAGAATATGTGTATTTCATTCCGGAATATATTGATGTCTTCTTCAATTCTTATTTCCAAAAAGAGCTTCATGTCGTCGGCATAAATAAGCAATTTAAGTTTTTTTGTGAATGAAAGAAATGTCGTTTACGTATAGAATAAAAAGAAGAGGTCCCAAATGAGAGCCTTGGGGGACGCCTGAAGTGACTTGAATTGGACTCGATTTCTTTCCGTT
The DNA here is from genome assembly GCF_037179485.1 of Ochlerotatus camptorhynchus. NCBI lineage: Eukaryota > Metazoa > Arthropoda > Insecta > Diptera > Culicidae > Ochlerotatus > Ochlerotatus camptorhynchus. The sequence continues at coordinate 1,500,355 of NW_027040729.1, read as the reverse complement.
GAATTTAATTATTTGTTGGCGGTTAGTTAAATATGATTCAAGTCATTTTAGGAGCCCTGACTCAATTCCATTTTTTTGCAATTTAAAAAGTAGCATTGGTATGTCTATGCGGTCAAATGCCTTGCTAAAGTCTGTATAGAGAGCTTCTACGTGGTTTCCATTATCCATTGCATTCAATGAATAGTCTATAAATTCAAGTAAATTTGTCGAGTTTGAGCGACCCTTGAAAAAGCCGTGTTGCATGTCAGTAATTCTATTTTTGATTTGGAGAAATTATTTTTCGTTGACAATTGCCTCGAAAAGTTTAGGAATGCAAGAGATAATGGCTATACCACGATAATTACGTACGTCAGATTTTCGGCCAGATTTAAAGATAGGCACTAGGAATGAGCTTTTCCAAGTTTTTGGGAAGGTTCCAGATTCCAGGGACATATTAAAAATCCAGAACAATGGAGCAGTGAGTTACATTGCTAGACATTTAATAAATACTGGAGGAATTCCGTCAGGTCCAGGACCTTTTGAGGCGTCAAAATTTTTTAAAGCCTGCAAAATATCCTGCACTTGAAGTTGATTGAGGCCAATGTCCCTTGAAAATTCTGGAAAAAATGCAAAATAATCGCGATCTTCTTCAGAAAATGTCGTATAGATTTCTTGAAAAAATTTTGCAAATAGATTGCAGTTTTTTTTTCCGAGCTATCACCGACATTTTCGTCGAGTTGCATTATTGAAGGAAAATTGTCAGATTTTAATTTGGTTTTTACGTAATTAAAGAAGTTCTTTGGACAGGACTTTATTTCATGTTCTGTTTTTGCATTATATTCTTCAAATGCAGTACTGATAGCTAAATTCAGTTGATCGCATAGATCCAAATAAATTAATAAATTATTGCTACTATTGTGTTTTTTATAAATTTTATGTGCTTTTTGCTTCCGATTTCTCAAGTTTTTTATTTGTCTGTTATACCAGACTGGATTTTGTGTGTTTCTGTTGCGTCTTTTTTTCTTCAAAGGAATTTCTTCCGAAATTATTTCTGTTAAAATTTTGTAGAACACGTCTATACCCATTTCGACATTTCCTACATTCCTTAAAATTAATTGCCAATTGACACTGTTTAATTTCAATTTTATTTTTTCGTAGTCTGCTAATTTGTATTCAAAGACTTCTTCGTATTCGCAGTCGTTGGGTCTTTGGTTTTCATGCACAAATAAAGAATATTCAATTGCTGTGTGAAACGCTTCATTTTTCCACGGTGGATTTAATGATTCGGTCACACAGAAATCTTCATAAATATTCGTTAGTAAAAAGTCCAAATAGCAATTTTGTTGGTTATTGATGTGGTTAATTTGGTTCAGTCCTAAATTAGCGGTTTTGTCAAAAATGAACTGCAATGTTTCATTATCCCCAACGACTGGGAGTAAGATACATTCATTTTCAGAGTCCAGAATGAAGTCAGCATGGCGTTGATTAAAGTCTCCATAGATGTGAACTTTAACCTCAGGAGGAAGCTCAGATAGAATTTGTTCAGCACTTTGAAAGAAGGTTTCATAAGTGCTTTTATGAGCATGGTCTGGTGGAAAATACACTGAGGGGAACACGTGAGTTTCACCGGCTATGTGTGATCCAATATGGCAACAATCAGATCGAGAAAAACTGTCAAATACTCTAAAATATGGGTATTTCCGGAAAGTGAACGACGTGTAGGGGACAACGGAGGAGTTTTGCGCAGCCAAGAACATTAGCTTCAAGGCTTTGCTGCTCCTTGATAACACCCCGTCGGATCCGCTCACCGTAAGCAATCCCAATATAATGCTTCTATACATTTCTTTGGAGAATGATGCTCTATTTATTTTTTGGCACAGCAAATGCAGCTTGCCAAAATTAATAGAATTTAAAAAAATATAGGAGATTCTGCTTCCTTTTAAACATTAGCAGTTCTTTGGGGTTGTTCATACTACGCATGGCTAGAGATGAGTAAGGAGGTTTTAGTGGTTAAGAGTTCCACACTTGCCTATTTACATCTAATTGGTGTACGTTGACAAAATTTAAATTTAAATTCAAGAGATCGCCCAGATAAAGAAAAAATCATACATTTTATGAGTTATATTTGAAGCGTAGTATATTGCGGTCTTAAAGCAATGTGAGTTTCAATATTCTGATCATGAAAAAATAAACCTTTCAGTTTTTTTAATGGTTTTGATTGTTAAGCTTACAAGTAATTGTCGTGCTTACAAAAATTTGTGGTAATTAAGTGATGAGTCCTGCAAAAACCTGAAATTCTATTTAGCGAAATGAGTAGACACCCTGGACAATTCAAATTATTTTTTTTTTCGAATTGTTGTGTTTTGTAACATGGAGCGGTTATGAATCCATAGGAAGTGGAGGTCTTTTATGGACAATTTGGAGTCTTGAGTCTCTCGGTACATCCCTTAGATCACTTGGTAAAGGCAAAGCAGTAAAGCAAGACCATGCTGGAGGTGGCCAGATTCGATTCCTGGTCTGGTCCAGGAATTTTTTGGGTTGGAAAATTGCTCGACTTGCCTAGGCATAGAGTATGATTGTACATGCCACACAATTATACTAATGAAATTTTTGGGGTTTAAATTTTTTATTTAGTTTTGCCCATAGGTAGAGCTTGTGGTTTATGATTAAAAGGAAATTTAAGAAGATGTAGGGTTTAGTTTTTCGGTTAGAAAATTTAAGCGCATTGAAATCCGTTTGGAGGAGCGAGTATATTTTAAAAATATTCGAGTTTTAGGAAAGGCAAGTGGATCGTAGATCCATTACAAATTCTTCTCAAGAGCAGTCGTTGTCGGTGTCGGTGAAGTCTCCACCTAAATCTAGTAACAGCAAGCTGAACGGGAACCTAATTGTAATTGTTTTGTGAAAAACGGATCTCGTTGGCCTAGTGACGACTGATTTTGCATACTGAGCAGAACATTATGGGTTCAATCTCAATTTTTTTTGCATTATAGAATTTTAGTGTTAATCGGATTTTTTCTTAATATGAGATAAACCGTATTGAAATTTGGTTGGAGGAACTGGTACGTTTAAAAAATATTCCAATTTTCTGGAAAGACATGTAGATCGAAAATCCATAACAAATCCTTCTCAAGAATAGTTGTTATCGTCGTCGGTAAGGTCACTACTGGGATCGAAATTGACTGAAATCAAGTTGAACAGCAACATTGTCGTATTTTATGTTTTTGTTAAATTAGTCCAATGTTGCTTACTGAGCAGAACATTATGGGCTCAATCCCAAGCTCCTTCACATTATAGAGTTATACTTTAAATCGGATTTCTTGAATAATATTCGGTTGGAGGGACGGGTTCGCAGAAGAAGAAATATTTGAGTCTCAGGAAAGACGTTTCTATCGGAAATCCATATCAAATCCTACTCAAGAGCAGTTGTTGTCGTCATCGGTGAGGTCTTCTTCTTCTTCTCTACATTTCAAGCTTATTGCATATCGTATATTTAGCTTATTGCGTGCTCTCCTCAACTTAGTGTTCTAGATGCACTTCCACAGTTATTAATTGAGAGCTTTCGATGCCTGTACCATTTTTGCATTGATATGATTATTGTGTGGCAAGTCCAATCATACTTTTATACCCAGGGAAGTCGAGAAATTTTCCAACCCGAAAAATTCCTAGACCGGACCGGGAATTGAACCCAGCCACCTCCAGCATGGTCTTGCTTTGTAGCTGCGCCTTTACCGAATGAGCTAAGGGAGGTCGGAGGTTGTTTACAGCAAATTCGATTTTTTCGTATTCATTTTCTCTATACTATTCTCTTACAGTTTAACGTAGAATATCCGAGATCCGATCAGTCATACACCAAGAAGTGGATTTTTGATCTCACGCTACTCATTAGCTTCAGCACAGATGCCTTTCCAACAATCTTGGATACTCTTCCTCAGTCTTTCGCAAACTTTGTAACGAAATTCACTGCCTTTACATGTTTCCGCAAATATGCTTTGGTCAGGGCTCAAAAAGTTTCGATTGGCCTGGCCTGGGGACAGTTTGGTAGATTCATCTCCTTGGGCACGAATTGGACCTTGTTGGCTTTATACCAGGCTACCGTGTCCTTGTAGTAATGAACCAACGCCAAATCTGGCCAAAACAGTACTGAGGTGTCGTGTTTGCGGATCACGGGTAACAGACGTTTGTTTAAACACTCACGCACGTAAACATCGGTTGTCATTGTCTCCGTTGTCAAAAATGGTTTGGAAAGCATACCATACTCACAAATATAACTTCCAAGCCCTCGGTTTGACGGATGCGGCTTGTTTTTCACTCCGCTTTGGCTTCTTCTGCTTCTTATACGTCTTTAGACCCATTCTTGCCTCGGCCCGCTGGACGTTACTCTTCGAGGATCCCACTTTTTTAGCCACGTCTCGAACCGAAGCACTTTTCTTGCGAGTGAAAGCTTGCACGATTTTCCGGTCAACAGGGTCCTGTTTACGTCCAGCTTTTCCTGGAAAGTTACTTCATCACCATACTTCCGAATTGTGTTTTGAACGGCTCCAATGCTTACACCTTCCAATTTCACTAATTGACTCAGAGAAATGTTGGTGATAGTACGCCATTTGTGCACGGTCTGTTTACGCTTTTAGAGACCGCTTCAGAGAAATGCTTCGCATTGTCACGGGAATCAAAAGATCCGACACTTGCGATACACGAAACTATTGGTCAAAATGTAAACAATGATACAGCGTGATAATCAGCTGTTTATACATCATCTGAAACAAGCAGCGGTGTTCCAAAATCGTGCTTAGACACTCTGGGACTGATATAAGGAGCTCGGTGGCCTAGTGGTGACCGATTTTGCTTACTGAGAGAATACCGTGGGTTTTGGTTGGAAACCAAGCTCCTTCGCGCTATTGAATCGTTAGGACATCAATTCAGCATACCGTTTGCCAAAACGAATCCTGCTGCAATCCTAACCCTTATATCCAACATCCCAAGTAGCATTTTAAGTTTTATGAAATACTACTAAGCTACTATAAAACAGCATTCATAAAACCCTGGTCAAGACTGCTTTACCATTGATGCATCCACCAAAACCTCATTGATGCTAGAATCTGTCTACTCTGGAAAAGGTTCTCAAGGGTATATTTTCGAAGCTCTTCAAGATTGATTTATTGCAAAATGTGTGTACGATAAACGTATTGAGATATATTTCAAAACCGTATTTAAGCTACAATAAAAGCTATTTGGCAACAATTAAAACCATTATCCAAACCATTTACCCTAGCTGCTTGCTAAGTTCACTAGAAAAACAACAATCAAGATAAAAAAGGATTCATAAATACCATCCGATCTTATCGAACTAATTACAATAAAAATCGATCGTATAAAAATTCTGCCGAATTTCAAAAATTAAAAAATAGTTCTCATGAAGCGGCCTAGTTTTAGGTGCCATATAAAATTTAATGTGAAATGTTTTCACTTCGAAAAACTTGAGTTCGCCCACGGAAAACATCGATTTAACTAATTTTTAACATTAAGAAAAAAAAAATATTCTTCAGATCGATCATTAAGCTTAGCCGAGATTTTTATTCCTCATGATTTTTGCATTCTTAATATTTTCTCAATGCTTAGTTAACTAAAATAAAGTTATATCCAAATATTAGGCATAAACAACGGAATCGTTTACAAGCTTGCATACAATATTGCTAATTTATGCTATAATGCGCTTAAATTTACACGAAATATCGCGTTAATTTTATGTGCGCGATATCTCGCAGAAATTTACATGAATTTTTCAAATGGTGTGAAAGTGCAGAGGTGTTCTCGGCTTTCATTAAAGCGAGTATTACGTCGACAAATTTCTACCCGATTCTTTCTGCACCAGCATTCGGGCTGTGGCGGGCGTAGGTAACGTTTTGCTTCAGATTACAATTATGTACGCATTGAGAATGAGTGCCAGTCCCAAGCAACGTATATTGGTTTTTTGTGTAGTTACAGCTGATCTGGAAATAACGGAGTTGCATCCTCAGGCGGTCAATCATGCTCACGTTCAATAATTTGTATATGTAAGGTGCAACTATTCCCGAAAAATAACATTTTTCTTGTATTGAGCAAATTCCAAGCCTGGACTCACAATAAGTGTATAGCTCAATGAAATACCTAAGGCATGACTCTAGGATCCACATCCATATCCTTTTAAGTTCATCTAATGTTATTTGAAGAAAAGCCTCACACATTCAGCAGCTACCGGGAGTAAATTAATGAAATTCTTAGATTCATCTAACTGACACTTACGACGACGAATCAAATAGTTGGCCACATTTCACCAAAATTATCAATCCCAAAAACCAATTTCACCATCCAACCTTCGTCATCTTTTGATAGCTGAGGGTGCGTTTGATTACTCCCACAAGGATATTTTCGACTACCATTCCAACAATAATGGCAGAAACTAACGCCACATCCTTCAACTGGTTCATGATGGAATGTTTCTTCATTTGGAATTCTTGGCAGTAGTCTACATACTTACCCTTCACAACTTCAGTTTGGGCTGGAACCGGGACGAATCTCGTTGCGGCGGGAAGTTGACAACCCCAACAGAATAATTTGGTTTTGCATATTTCTGAACCCATTTCTGTCGACGTTCATTCTCTGGTTTGAGGTTGTCCTGTTTGGACCGAGTGTGTCTCATATTTATTTATGTGCAAATGCCGTGTCTCTGCGCTCTGCGGTGGAGAAGAAACGGAAGGTAATGAAATGAATGCTGATCCCCAATGTTTCTACATGGAAACTGCTGGGTTCTGGTTGGATAGTGGTTGGTCATCATCCATATAGAGACAGAGGGTTGAAACCTCAGACCACTTTTTTGTGCCTCCTCGTGTGTTGTATACCGGAGGCTTGTGCGGGTAACCACCATTGCTGCTGCTGCTGCTGCAACTTGCATGCAACATTGCACATTCCGAACACGAATATCACGCTCTGTCGTTGTCATCGGTATGCATGCGGTGCGGGTTGTTGTTCGGTATAAACACACACACACACACGCCCTTGGTTGGTTGGTTGGTAGGTTTCGCAAATTTTGCGTGACGGTAAACCATCCTCCCAAAGTTGTGCACTATGTGTATGTGACCAACAAGAACAGAAACACAGAGAGATATGTGCCCTGAAGTGGGCACTATCTATTTTTTCTCACGAGCTCCACTGTGAAACGAGATATGCACATCATGCTTGGAATTTTTCGGACGTTTGCAAGTTCTGCATACGCAGCAGTAGTTCAAGTCCACCCCTTGCCGACGTCCGAAAAGAGTCGTTTATGAGATTATGGTCACCATTCAAGGTCCTCTTTCAGCAGCTGTAGTGAAGGGAAAACCGGTTGTTGCCGCATAGCAATCCCATTGAAGCTATTTTGGTAAACCGATGGGTGGCCATCTCGGATGTTTAGGCTGCTACCAGCAGCAAGAGACCAATCGCTCTGTAATGGACACCATAGTAATGCGTAAAAGAATGGCCTCCTAGAGCTTAGACGTGTGATGAACACACATATACATAGCTAAAAATCTCAAATGCAGACGTCCGCAAAAGGAGCTTGTTACCAGTTTGAAAAGACTCCCCTGACTAGGCAACAGGACATGAAGAATTTTCGAGGTAATGGATTCCGGTATCGTTTGCTAAATGTATTGCTTGTTTTTCATACTAAGAACAGTTCCACGCCAAAAGATGAATGGATATTATTTTTAACTCGCCGAATTGTATGAAACTTCCACTAATGGGGTGCTTCGTAATGCTTATGGCAGCACTCACTACCAGAGGACGAGCCGCTTTCAATCGAATGGGCTGGCATAAAATCGACCTGAGAATGTGTGTCGAAATTGACTTTTAATCAAAACTATCAATAATTACATTATTAATTTTTTTACGCAATTTTTTACGCTAGATTATTTAAACATAATATCCCTATAACTACAAAGAACAAATTGTAGAAATTTATTCATACATAGAACCCATATTTGTAGGTTTTGTGATATTCGGCTAAGCAGTCTTTTTAATTTAGAACCAACTGTTAAATTTTGTCCAACGTTTCGATGCCGGTTAGTATTTTTTCCAAGGAAACTGTTTTATTTGTTTTAAAAATTAGTGGGTTTTTCACTTGGTCTTACATACATGGTACCTACATATTATGTTTGTTCTTCGTTTAATGGCTTTTCTAAGCTTGTAATTATGCAATTGTTTTTTTTTGTTTTTTGGTTGTGTGAACATTTATGTTTTCTATGGATATTGGGGGATATTATTTATAATGAGAGCGAGAAGGATTAGTATTTTCCATTTAATTCCACTACTTTATTTGCTTATCCTTGACAGATACGCGTATTTCGTCTACAATGTGCAGACTTCTTCAGTGTCTTGTACTAATACTCGACTGAAGAAAAACAACATTAAATTCCAGGAGTTTCTGTCTAGGGCCAAGGTATCAGAGGAGTGCGAATCGGATAGGAAGCGGAAGCTGCAGGATAGGAAGCTAAACAGACTACGACAGGAGTCTCAACGGAGACGGACGACACACCGAACGGGTGAGCAGATCCATCAACCATCACCACGACGCCGAGGGTTCACTCCATTGATGGGTTGGTTGTCAACCGATCGACGACCACATACACGGAAGAACAATTGACACACCTCAACAAGAGGCTAGGATACGCGGTAACAACCAAGCCAGACGTGGAGCAGATCATCACTGACGTAGAAACAGCGATTACCAAGACGCTTCCAACAACATCACAGAATACGGTTAGGACTATCACATCGAACATAATCAAGGACGAACAGGAACAAAGTCGTGCCAACGAAAAAAAAATTCGGATTGTAAAGGAGCTAAAAAGTAAAGCAGTATACTACGTGTAGGCAGACAAGGGAAACGCGGTCGTTATCATGGACAAGGACGATTACGATAATCAGATGACAACGAAGATTAACAACGGACCGTATAGACAGCTTCGAGTAGACCTCTTACAGAACATAGTGAAACGCGTGGAGGAAGCACTGAAGGAGTGCAAATCGATAAAAGGAGATGGAGCAGGTCGTTTACGGGAACCCAATCCCATTCTACCCAGGATCAAAGGTCTCCCCAAAGTCCACAAACCAGGAAATGAAATGCGGGAGATCGTATCTGCAGTTGATTCCCCCACCCACAAACTAGTGAAGTGGCTAGTCAAAGAGTTCCGGAGTATGCCGAATCAGTTCCAGAGTAAAGCAGTTAGTAACACCCAGGAGTTCACCCAGCAGCTAAAATCTTCAAAAGACATCAACGAGGACGAGATTATGGTATCTTTCGACGTCACAGCTCTTTTTCCCAGCGTACCGGTCAAGGAAGCGTTCAACCATTTGGAGGACTGGCTATTAACACAACGAGAGAATGCAGCATGGAGAAACAAGGTTCGGACGTACCTTAAGCTGACCCGCCTTTGTATGGACGAGAACTACTTCTCTTTTCGAGGTAACTTCTACAAGCAGACGAAAGGAGCCCCAATGGGAAACCCCCTATCCGCCTTCTTGTGTGAACTTTTCATGGCCAACTTGGAGACAATCCTGAAGAAGAAAGGACTATTACCAAACCGTTGGTGGAGGTTTGTTGACGATATCTTCAGCGTAGTTAAACGGGAAGCCCTTCCACAAATTTTAGATGAGATCAACAGAATTCACAAGGATATCAAATTCACTCACGAGGTAGAACTCGCATTTCTCGATCTTCTAGTCATCAGGAAATCTTTTATTTATTTATTTGTCGATTTGTCAATCGTCATCATCTTCCTCGCTTGAATACGAAAATTACAGGAAACCAACAAGCACCAAAAGAGTTATCCCCTATACTTCCAACCATTCGTTCCAGCAGAAAATGGCCGCCTTTCACCACATGATTCATCGAATGCAGACTCTTCCACTCAGCGATACAGGAAAGGTTATGGAATTACAGTACATCTTCGAAACAGCAAGACTCAACGGATACAAGGAGACCACAATCCAGGCAATCATCGATAAAAAAGCGAGAATTCTACAAAGGAGATTATTTACAACCCTCCTGAACCTGAACCATTGAAACGAGTGTCCGTTCCATTTTATCAAGATATCGGATTAGATTTAGTTTTCACCAGTAGACATAACTAGTTGAAATCATTGTTAGGATCCACTAAAGACCCAGTTAATGTTTTAGGTAAAGCAGGTGTATATAAAATAAGCTGTAATCATTGTAACTAAGTATATTTAGGACAAACCAAGAGAACTTTAGCAACTAGATTTAAAGAACATATAGCGGAGGTTAATAAGGCCTAAAAGCAAGAGGAAAATTGCCTAACATATGGTTTCAAATCAAAGGTTGCAGAACACATCTTCACAGAGAACCACCAACTATCGACGGAGGACATCACGATTTTACGGACCGTATCTACACCATGAAAATTGGATGTTGCAGAGAGCCTCGAGATCAACAAACAACGTTATTCAACTTTACTCAAGCAACTGTTTCACGATAATTTGCGATATTCCGTTTATCTCCGTTTTTTGTAGACTGGGAACAGATAAGAAAGTTTCCAGCGGCAGGGGAACTCACATTGCTGTGCCGAGAGATTGAATAGCCCCGCAAGTGGAAGGCAGAAATTGATCATTTTGTCAAGCTTCTGCATTCATGTTCCATCAGATGTCACAGCTGTTGTTTGTGGTGACATCTATCGAAAACTAGGCACAATCTGTTTTCCTATAATTTTTTACAAAGAACACTGCAGTGCAAACCATGTCTGGTACCTCTATATATGCATTTAGATTATTATTCGAAGTTCCTCCTTTTTTACACATTCTGCACACAAAATAGCTCACCCCTCACAGAATTTCCCGCCGAATCTTATGTATGGGGCGGGGCATAAAGTATCTTTTGCGCAGAATATGTAAAAAAAGAGGTACTTCAAATGTTAAAGCAAATGCATATATAGAGGTACTGTTAGGGAAACTAGGATACATAATTGTGTGCATCACTGTAGATTAGGGAATCCAGGAAAAAATGAGTGACCACGATCGTCTGCATGTACCTACACGAGAGATAGGCACGATAGGCTATCAGTGATGTGCTCTCGCAGTATCACTTGTAAATAAAGATAGGAGAATAGCCAGTTAGCTCCCGACCGCCGACGGTACCGGTATCGATTCAGTTCGATCGCGTTGTTTAAATACAGTCCACTTTCGTAGAATAATAAAATCATTAATTAGTGATCGTATCACACCGGTGTTAATCCGAACTAGCTATTCGCGGGTGCGCACGTAGTGCAAAACGGGGAATTAACCAACAGTACCAGACATGGTTTGTAGTGTCAGATACTCTATTTTGCAATCTGTGAAAGGGAAATAAACAAAATACATGGCAGTTGAGGGATTGAGGTCGTGAGAGCAAATTTTCTCTAACAAATTTGAATTTTTTGGCTCGCTGGGAACTGGTAGTAAATCAGGTAAAACTGTATGGGGAAAAATCATTTTTATTTAGTTGTAGCTTGTTGAACAATAATTTCCGGGGAAAACTGAACTACAAAGTCTCTGATTAATTTCTTTAGGTTGCTGTTTACTTTTTTTGACCTGAATATGCACCTAAAGCGAATTATTCCCACTTCTCTCAATTTCTATATGGGGATTTTTATCACTTCCTACAAGCGGAACAGCACCATCTCTGTTTAAAATGGTCGGAAGAAATTATTAATTGGCTACACAACGTTTTAGAACTAATGACGGAATGCCGTCAGGTCCGGCGGCAAACGAGAGCTTCAGTTTGCCTGCACGGTAACCGCAAAATACCCAATAATGACTACAAAGTAAGCATTTTCGAGGGAGACTGGGACTATCCATTAAATGAGTAAAAATACTACCCATTTATGAGTATTTGTTATTCAAAAATGAATACTTACTACTTGTTTTTGTAGATGTAATTACTCATAAATGGTTAAAATTTTACTCATTTAATGGGTAGTCCCAGTTTCCCTCGAAATGCTTACTTTGTAGTCATTATTGGGTATTTTGCGGTTACCGTGTGTTGCGGCTATCACCATGTCTTCTGAAATGCGCGGAATATCGAGACTAACACATCACGTGGCATCTCAACAGTAGCATCCAGCACTTGTGTCGTCGAAGCGGAGAAATCGTGGAACACTTGCCTGAAATGACGAGTAAACAAGTCGCCTTTTTCTCTTTCGCCATTAGCCGAGTCATTCCCGAGAAACATGGAACAAGGCAATCCGGATTCCTTCCGTTTGGAGTTGACAAACGACCAAAAACTTTAGGATTCGTGCGAAGGTTCGCTTCCGTGCGTCTCACGTGTCGATTATAGAGAGAACGATTGTAATTTCGATAACTACGACTCGCAAAATTGAACAGTCGTTTGTAGTACGGCGAGCGATAGTTACAATACTTTCGGAGGGCGGCAGCGTGTTGACGTTTTAGCACGCGTACACTGAAAACGTATTTTCGTTATTTCTTTGAAACCGTTTCGTAAAAATGAATATCGTACAGAAACAAATCTTTCCTAATTGGTACGAAACATTAGTTTTTCCTGTCATCTGGCGCAATACTAGTATTACGCCTTATTCGTGTAATATACAAATTCAACTTCGTACTTTACCTTTTCTCGTTACAGATAGAGCAATGGATAAAGCACAAATCTAACGATCGTAAGGTTCATGATTTGAGTCCGGTCTGAAGCCTATTTCTGTTTTTTGCCATGTTTATTCTTTCCAATGATGAAGTTATTTTTAACCCATCCTCACTAACACACTCCACATTTTTCGATTTCCACAACCAACACTTGTGGCCCGCTGGTTGGGTGTAGCGATAGCGAGTGTGACAGTTCTAATGAAACTAGCTTCATACAATGTACACATCAATTTCGTTGCAAAAAACAACGAATAAATTCGTAGAACAAACGAGCGATTTAGTTGAATAAACGAAATTTATTTTCAGTGTAGGCGTGGGTTAGACCATGGAGGCTTTTGCGGGGTCGTCGTGCTGGGACAATGCAAAAAATAGCATCTTCCAGTGCAGCACTGCATCATTCACGCTGGCGGATGTTTCGATAAATTGTCAATCAATTTCCGCAAGCGCATTGTTCAATGCAACATAATCAGCTCGGTGAAAGTTCAAAGAGTAGCACTCAGATGACGGCTTAAAAACAATAGGCGAAGGTAAACTAAATGACACAACGAGAGCGGGATGATCGGCATCAATCAGTGGTGGCTCGACCGGCAAGGAAACAGAAGTGCCCGGTTTGTCAGGACAAGATCTAGCAAACGGCCATTTCGGTTCGGAAAAGTATTCGCTTGTGTGAACCCGTAAAAGTTAAAACCGTCCAAAAGGCATATGCGAACGCAGTGGATCAATTAATGGTGCACCACTGTAAAGCACCACTGCAAACCAGCTTGATTGTAGCCTCCAAATACGAAAGCGGGAGAGCAGGGACTTAATTGAGAAGAAATCGAGCCTAACGATTCCACATGCTCACGGATGATCGTGCAGTCGTTTTTGCTGTCGGGGGGCAGGTAGATTGCGCCTACACTAAGCTTGATTTGTGGAAGTTCTACGACAATCCACAGCTGTCAACTGAAACAGCTGGAAATGGGTGACGTACTTACGTAGCTGGCTAGTTTCGTTGATACTGCAATCAGGACTCCGCGACCGAATGATTTTTGACTGTTCCGCCTGAAGACGGAATAGAGTGACCCAAAAAGTTGCAATGAGTAAATTCGGTCGTCCAGCCACGTTTCCGTGAGCATCATAAAATCATATTCGGCCTCCGCAACATCCAGGAAAAACGAGTCGGTTTTAGTCCTCAGCCCACGCACTTTTTGGCAGTAGATCCGAAGACCATTCGAGGAGCAATCACGGGAGTTGGAAATCGAAAGAACATCAAGTACCGAAAGCTCGGGTTTGCAAACATACTCGCCTGAGGTTGCAGGCCGGAAGCCCCCGATACCATCACCGACCACAGGACCGGGACGTGATCTTTGAAAATAAAAACTTAGCGAAGATTGACTAAACTAGCGACTGAAAAAATAGGTCCAACCATCATCAGTTTTTGGATAGGTCCAACCAGAATCAATTACCCTAATACGTTTGTATCGATGCGTTAGTTCACAAGCTACAACACAAAGCCTATTAGAGCGTATTGTGTCAATATTTACACTCATTGTTCTCAAAACAAAAGAAGCGCTCCTAGCGAACTCGCTTTTTCTACCTTCATCCGTAAGACGAAAAAAAATCCAATGGCGTTTCAATGCGTTTGGACGGAATTGAAACTCGTAGGACGGATTTGGAATCAAGAAGCAGTGTTAGTTTTTTAACAATATCCCAACAATGTTTGGCTCTTTATCAAATTCAACGGTACTTATTTGAGCACAAACTTGGCCTCTAGCAAATCCAAATCTAAAATTTACTGTTTTTAGCTATTTGCATGGAACTGCTCTACTTACTACTTTTTGTAACACTTGTTTTTTTTCTCTTATGCAGGTAATTGTCCTACTTAATCCGGAGGAAGGAATCGTCTTAAAAAGTAAGATTTATTTGTTTAAAAAATGCTGCGTTACGCATAACTATGTTCTAGGTGAAGCCCCCCTATTATGATACATGTGTATGCGTTACGTAATATTTGAACAGGCCCTCGAAATAAGTCAGATCGACCATGTAGATGATCAAACTGCCAACTAGTTTCAGACACATAAAGATGTATCTACTGCGTGCAGTATTTAGGTGGAAGGGTAATCAGATAACCTCAAAATGATATTTTAAGTAGATCAAATTTAATGTAGGTGATTAAAGGAGCTTAAACAAAGATGATTGTCACAATCCACTGTTTCGTTTATACACATTTAGAAATTTTAATGTAAATTTAGGTGCTTTCAGGCTGACATACAAGCGTCAATTTTGACATAAAATTGAGTCATAATAAACGTGAAATTCAGCTCAATCAAACGTACTTCCAAAATTTTCAGTCTCGGAGCAATTAATTTTACATTACATGTTTGTTTACGTCGCATCCTTTATGTTAAAGATGGATTCCGTCACGTGTAAGATAAGGTGTTTCTAAGTGTGTATGTCTGTTATAAAATGCATTGTGGTTTTTTGAGAATCAGTGACGAACATATTGAAGCCATAAGTACTTAAATCGATCGGTCCATGGTTACAAAAATGCATTCCATCCCAATTAGTAAAAAATAAGTAATTTCGGTCTCGATAATTTACATTTGAGCTGAAATTCGGTCATTCTGAATCTTAAAAAAAAAACAAAATAGCGAATTTCAAATTTTTCAACAAATTCAAACTCAGAAATAGCCGGCGCCGGTGGTGTAGTGATAAGCGTGACTGCTTTCTCACCCTAATGGGCCTGGGTTCAATTCCAGCCGAGGTCGGTGGGATTTTTCTGAGCCATAACAATCTCTGGTCACGTCTTCCTTCGGAAGGGACGTAAAGCCGTTGGTCCCGGCCCATGTGTATTGAGTTGAATGGGTGCAATATCCTACGCAGGTGTAGAAGCTGCCTTCCTGCACATTCGATTGCCGTGGGTGGATGAACGTGATCTCAACAGCAGTGGCAGTTGTTGACCACAAGCCCCGCTCAGCGATGTAGATGCGGATCGCTTTCCACCGGACAAGGTGACGGTTGCCGGGATTATTCGCCCCGGGGATGCAGATGATGACGTTGCAAGTTAAACGTAGCCGTCGGCTGGTGAAAAGAACATTAAGCACAATGCACAGATTTTCTTTAAGGAGCACATTACCTGGTCTAGCTTATTATTCCCACATACAAAGTCTAGCGTAAAACGCACACTACGTTTAGATTTATAACTATAGCTAAACAATCAACGAGGAGAAATTAGAATTTAAATATAAATGTACAATAACGTTGCTTTAACTCATTTTACAAAACGAAACTATCACGCGAACAAAATGAAACACTTCCACTGCAATCTACGGTTCGGACGAAAGTGAAGCCAAGCCGTGACCCTCAGATTAGGGAAGATGACCTCGGCCGAACTTAACGGAAGTTCGATTTTCCCGCGAACTTCTTCGAACTAGATCGGCAATGCGAGAGATTATTCCGATCGCTGGTCCTTCGTTCAAAGTTGGGTGTAGTCACACTCTCTCTTTTCCCAGCTTTCCCGAAGATTTCACTGGACTCGGCCTTGGGAGAAATTGTACAAGGTCGAGTGACTTTACTCATGAGGCATCCTATTTTTATAGTAAATCGACCAGTGTCGTTTTGCTACTGGCATAGTTTTTGGCGCTATTTCATTCTTATTTTATTTATGACTAATTTACTATTACTATTACTATTACTGAAGGTCCGAACACACTGCACAAACATACAAATGAGCGGGAATGCTTACTACTGAGTATAAGCGAAGACTACAAATCAAGAAGACTGGCAACTGTTCTCTTCTCCCATATAAATGCCAAATGGCACTGATAACAGCGCCTCTGTCAATCAAATGTGGAACTTTGAAGCACAAGTATTAGTGAGACTGTTCATAAACAGTGACTGTGTGTATGACCTAATGTCACCGAAACGAATAAACTTCTATGACGTTTGTGAATTGTCCAAGTATTAGTGCTGGGTAAATTCAAAGGTTTTCTTGCACTAACACTTATAATTTACCCCGAGTTCTGCACTAATACTTGTGCATTTCACAAACTTCAGAGAAGTCTATAATCATAACGAGTTTGTTTTTGTTTTGCTCTACAAAATTCCACAGCAATTTGTATCCTAATCCTAGCAAGCCGGTGGTTTTTCATCTCCAAATCGAAAAACTTGTCATGGTGGATCAAGTAGAGGATTGAAACTCGGATCGATACCTAGTGAAAGTAACTTTTACTTGTGAACGAGGATCCGAAATATTGTTTATTTAGCCTGTTGTAAGTAATCAATTATAAGGAATTAGCATCTTCCATCACCATTGAGTGAACTACCGTCATTCGGAAGCTGCTGAAAATTCAAGGATTCAAAAAGAAGAAAGATTCGATACCTACATCACGATACATCGGAAGGCGTAGCAGGATCTAATGTTGGAGAAAATGAAAATGAAAGGTTGATGGATTGCAATCCCAAACGGTACGTATTGATAAAGATCATATTTCCATTTAAGATGTTGTCAGAACATGAAACCACCGGATAGTGATCCTATATATGCTTTAACAATTCTTGGAATAGACCGACCCCTTCTAGAGAATGATAACAACAGTGTCGGATTGGCCAGTGACATTCAAATAGTCAGCGAGTACTGTGCCAAGTTTCCGAGTGTCACAACTTAAACCCCCACTGTGACAAGGTGCCAAAGCCATGCGGAACGAATACGAATGCTCATAAATGCATCACTCAAGGGCTTAGGAAAAGTTAAAGATAATTCTGAGATAACAAACTAATGATCG
Source organism: Ochlerotatus camptorhynchus (assembly GCF_037179485.1). Taxonomy (NCBI): domain Eukaryota; kingdom Metazoa; phylum Arthropoda; class Insecta; order Diptera; family Culicidae; genus Ochlerotatus; species Ochlerotatus camptorhynchus. The sequence goes on along the minus strand of NW_027040729.1, from coordinate 1,482,947 downwards.
GGGAATGTTCTCACCATCATTGGGAATGGCATCTTTTTTTTTTTTTTTTTCCCTTGATTTGTTTTCCGTCGATCTTGTTTTCCGTGCTGAGCACCAATGCTACCGACGCCAGGAAGGCAGCTCCTACACCTGGACCCTACCTATCGACCCATCAACTCATGAACCGGGGACCAACGGCTTTACTTCCCATCCGAAGGAAGGCGTGATCAGAGATGTTATGGAATGGCATCTTTGCCATAGTTTTAATTTTCAAAACAAATTTATATACGCATCCAGGGGGTAACCCTAATAAAATTATTATGGTTATTTTGCTTAACCACGTGTTCCGGGTATAATCCAAACCATTTATGGAATAGTTCAATAATTTGGGTTATCATTTGTTTATGGTATTTATTTATTAGGGAAGTCACTCTGCCACCTTGTGTTAAACACATCAAAAACACTCTTCGACACACTGAAACACCCGTCAAACACCATGAGAACCAATTTTTCAATATTTTCTGGCAGCACTGCCTAGAGTCAAGAATGTTTACATGTTGCCCATTTCTGTTTTTGTTAATTTTTTCTGAAGTCTGAAGTAGACATCTCTCTCCAGCAATCTGTAGGATTTCACCAAGGATTCCACAGAAAACTGATCGGGAAATGGAACTAACACTCACTCCCGCAATTGGGAAATTGAAAAAAAAAACAGACAGTTTAGCATCTAGAACAAGCTAGAATATCTGCAACTGTATATGAATGAAGGAGCGGATAATAATTATCACGTCAATTATTGACTGATAGCTGAAGAGAGATGTTTCTGTCTAATTTGGTAGTCATTCCATATACACAATGCCAAATCAAAGAGCTTCATCCTACTAGCTGCGACGTACAGGAAGTTCATATTCTTAGATCCAGAGATTGTTTAGAAAGGGGCATACTCGGCTGGGTTATCAGGGCTTGATTGCAACTGGAATTCGTTTGGGATGGATTCGAGAGGGCTTTACTGGTTTGAGCCAGGATCTTAAGCATGAGAATTTTACTGCTGAGGGAGTACTTTTTGAGATGAGAGTCGGACATATACAGCACCCTCTTTTAGATAGGTGATGCGGATGACGATCAGGGATGAGAATTTGAATTCTCGTATGTTTTTTCCATGGGATTCCATGCTTGCATTGTGCATTATTAAATTGGAAATTTTTTGGCGAGAGCAAAAAAATATAATTCTGTTTGTAAACAAATGTGGATGTAATGGTTGCCAGTAATCATTAATTTTCGCTCAACGTTTGGACAACTAGGTCGACATGCAAAAACACACAGAAACACTTTCCGACACCTAAAAACACGCAAGGCAAAAGGTGGCAGAGTGACTTACCCCTTGTACGCATCTGTTCAATTTCAGCTGGAATTTTACTCGTTGTCAGCATAAAGCATAGAAAGAAACGTTTCACTTTTTACGACAATCATAACAACACCAATAATTTACATCTATTTATTTCTACCTATGTGTGTGAATGCACTCGTGAATTAACACACATCATCATACCCGGGTTCCACTTTTGCTCAGAAGAGGCGTTGCCGTTACTGTTTCCTGATTTTTGACTGATTTGTAGTCTTCGGTATAAGTAACTACTTATTTACTACTAAGTACTTGCTGTTGCTGGCCCTGCTAACATGAGGTCTCGGGTTGTTTACTGCTGCTGCTAAGCGATGTTTGTCGTCGTCGTCCTCGTCGCTTGGTCAGGACTTATGGAAAAATGCTGATGTACGGGAATATGCTGCACCGGTTATGGTTTTTGTTGTTGTTGCTTTTCGGGGTTAGGTCTACTGTAGAGGAGCGGTCCTTAACGTACCAATGAAATTTCTTTGAGAATTTAATGAAAACTAAAACCGGTAATCCATGAGAATTCCGTTGCTTATTTTGAGGCAACCCTGAGCAGAATTGAATCAGGGTTTGTTAAGGCCAGTCGAGCATGAGCGGTTCCCGTCCTAGGTACCACTGTGGAATATGCAGAGGTTTTAGTTCTGGGCGGACCCTGGTAGAGCACCACCGGTACAAGCAGTTGGACTGGACCCTGCTGCTGGCAAAGCTGTCCAAGTCGCATTTCCAAAAGGAGTTCCGTTGGAAATTGAATTACTGTTACGTTACTTCAGCATGTATGCAACCGACATTAAATTTTAATATCCAAGTGGATCGGAGCATACTCCTCTTAGCAGTGGTGCATGTTACCTCGGCAAAAATAAGAATGTTTTTTTCTGAAGAATTTTTGAAATATGTTACCTGTGAGCAGAAACTATCACTTGCCATGGTTCTACCTCTCACTGCGTGCCAAAACGTTCGTGTAGTGATCATTTGTTGATACGCTGGTGACTATCGCGTGAGTTTCAAGCTATTTTGCGCCGCTGGTATCGGAGAAAATAGATCTTACTGGGTTAAAATATAAAATTACTAATGGAACAGCTCGAGTTTGCATGTTCATTTTAAAATATAACTCAAATCACTTCGCTTTTCCACATTAAAGATGAATGCATGTTCTCGATGCCTACTGATAAGAAACGCTACAGGTCGTAAATCGAACAGCAACTAGCAGGAAGAAAATGGATGGATTGCCTTTGGCATTTGCACAAATCATGAACGGCGTTACGCTATAAATAGCCTGCACGGTAATAACTCTCACAACCCTTGCTCGTTTCAAGATTAAACACATCAAACAGTTAGGAACAAAACTGCTAGTGCTATGCAATAAAAAATTGAAAGAAGTTATACCCGCACCCCTATTAGTAGTGCAACAGGCTTGCGTGACTCCAATAGGGTGACAAGTTGTCCCAACAAACGAATCCACGCCTTCAGGCTCCAGAGGGGATAATTGAATTCATAATTTAGTCATTTGAAGTCTTGATCTGAATTTCAGATTCCATTACAGGAGGGTTCCATTTCCAAGTCACCAGAAGTCACCCGGGAAAAAACGAAATCCTATACATACACACAATCCATGCTTTGGTCGACCCACAGCCCAGTGTATTCAACAAGTATATTAAATATTAAAATAACTCTAACCACAGGTAGGTAGGCATAACCAACACACACACACACACCTGTCGGTCGAGGCGCCGCTGTAGGCAGGTCTCTGGCAGGTGGTAGAATCGTGCCATTCGCAGTCACGCGATCCTTGGTTGGGTTGATTTTGCCTTTCGCTTTCCACCCCACAAACACAACCATCCACCAAACCACCATCAGAGCAGGTGTTAAGTTGCAATAGTTCCTACGAAGGACTCGGACCAGTTGCTGTTTGCTGTTGTTCGTATGGCAGGCCATAGCAGTCAACCAAGTGAGAACATATTCGAAAACTATGTTCATATTTCTCCTTAATGCGCCGGGAGTGTCCTGTTGGCTGTGTAGGTATGCCTGTTGCTCGTGCCTTACTTGGCCGTCTTGCTGGTTCAGCAGCCAGACGACCGGGTCTGGAAAAGCTCATTAGGCTCGCTCATTTCGCATTCAACATTATGTATAAAGCATAGAAAATTGTGTTTACCTCACCATCATCGTCGTCGGCGTCGTCAGCGACGGGAAAGTTTGAGTATGTGTGAGAGTTTATGGCCATGGCTGGACTGTTTTCTATTTCTGGAGTGCTTGCGGTTCGCCAAAGAAAAGCGTTGAATGAGCGGAAAAAGGCTTATGGTCACAGGGTTCATTCACTCTAGAGCTGTGCGCCGATTCAAATTTTATGAAATTAGCAAAGGCAAAGGAAGGTGGTGGAAATCTGCTTAGATCATAATCAGCTGCTTTCTTTTGACGTAGAACTACGTCTGCGATTTCTATATGGGGGTGCACTTTGTGAAAACTGACACTGTAACTAAATTATGAAAGATTTTGAACGTTAATAACTCAGATGCCCTTGGACCAATTTCAATAATTTTATCACCAATCGATCAGAAATATTTCTACGCATCGATAACAATGCTTTTGACGGTTGATTTTCAACAATAAACTATTGAAAAAGTGGTAAATGTCAAGCATTATCCAAAAGCATCGAAATAACTAACAAATCCATCAATTACGTACATGCGAGTTAAATTTCTGAACATGTCCCAACTAAAATTCGTATCAAAAGGTTCTTTTCAATTCAGAATGCGTAATACCACTAAAACCGCAGATCATAAATGATCCGAATTACAAGCAATTCGACAGCATTACATATGCCACAGAGCATTATACTTATCAAATGCTGTCAAGCGCTTATTCTGGCCCTACACAGCAAAAAATAAATTTTAATATTACATCCAGTGTTACATCAGAGTGTGAAATGGCGAACCTTATAGTTTATTTCGTGCTGTGATAAATATTCGATTAGATATGGGTGAAATTGTGCTTGTGCCGCGGTAGAATTGATCCTTCGCGTGCCCCGTAGTGATTATTTAGTGGATAAGTAGGATAACGGTTGCTGCTGCAGCTGGTTCTTGCTCAATTTGTGTTTTTTTCCCTTCGCCCGGCAACGGGAACGCTTTAGTAAGCTGCGACATTGTAAATTTCTAAAGAGTGTGCAATATGTAATTAGGGGATTTTGGTAAGTGATTTGCCGGTTATCTGTGTGAGTAAGTGCGCCCGTGTGTTTCATTGCAAGTGCACTACACTCAAGCGGTCTCAGGCAAAGCTTATCACAGATAATGCAAATGTTCTATTCAAGTGTAGTAATTGTCTATCAGATCAGAGTTGTGACGAGCAGACTGTATCGGTTTCGGATACCAAAATGATGAGGGAAGCAATGAAGCAATTGTCTTCTGTTGCTGACTCTATCACTGGTATACGAAACAACGTTGCTGCTCAGATAGACAACGCGTTGAGCATTCATATGGAAAAAAAAGCAAAAATTTTGAACGATGCTTCTAGTTCATGTTTTGAAATTATTACGGAAAAGAAATAAGCAGCAACGAATGGTGCATCTAAGACAATTCATTCTGAATTGACCCAAAATCCCAGATGCAAAAAACGTAAAATTTCAAAATAGTGACAACGATTCGACTGATGATGTTTTTCAAGAAAATGCGAGTTTTGCGGATGTTGTAAAAAGATCTAGCCATGCTAGTACAAGTACAAATAAAAATATTAGTAACAGTAACAACCTCGTACCTATTCAGCGGTGAATTTCGTAGTGACGGTTATTCTACCCTACCTAGTTTTGTTTCTTGAGAGTGATTTTTGTATGGTGCGTTAAGATTAGTTGTTTTCCTAGCTATAAGGAACAGAAATTATAAGTAAATTTACTTGTGGCATCCACCGCCATCTTTTATTATCAATTATTTTAATGTCTGTTGGGGATTTTTCAGTTAGCGCTCAACTTCCGAGCCGATAAGTCGATGTTTTCGAACGAGCAGATATCGGAAGTCGTTCACAGGCTACTTTGTACGTTCTTTGTCGGTTTTTTCTACTGTCGCAGCAAGTACCGCGTTCGCCTCCGTCGCGACGTCATATTTCGCGATGCCACGCCGCGAAAATACGTTTCGCGTCGACTATTCGCAGTTTACGAAGCACCTTTTCCATGACGAGATACACAAGTTCAACGTGAAAGAACTTGGTCTTACGCGTAAAAATGTGCTACAACTTCAGCCAAGCAGACGGCTGGGATGTACCTTCGTGAAGGTTAACAACCTCGATCTTGCCGAGACGATCGTGGAGCAACACGATGGTAAACACGAGTTCGTGTTTGACGGAAAGTCGTACAAGCTACGAATTATGATGGTGGAAGTGAAATTTTTCGATCTACCCGAAGGCGTCTCCAACGAACAAATCGCAGTTTTCCTCGCCGAATACGGTGATGTCATCTACGTTCGTGACCTACTATGGGATACCCGTTACAATGACTTTGGTGGAGTTGAAACCGGTGTTCGTGTCGCGCGTGTAGTGGTAATGAAGAACATTCCTTCTCTCGTTACGATTCAGGGCGAAGAAACTGCGGTGGCTTACAAGGGGCAGAGGCAAACCTGTTTGCACTGCCATGAATTTGCACACATTGGCATCCCATGTGTGGAAAATAAAACACTTCTCTTCTGGTACAGAAGCTTGCAGCAGATCAATCGTACGCTAACGTTACAAAAGGTAAACCGAACAAACCTCTACCAAGCAAACCTCCACCGTACATAGCGGAGCAACGCAAACCGGTGAGAAAAGGTCCGCTTGTAATCGATCAGCCAGGCTCGGACATGGCTCCAAATCTCCTTGGAGTAAGTGCGACGCGAGTTACAACAGCACAACACAAAAGCACGCTGCACCTGCTACTATACAAAAAAAAAAACCAACCGTAACACAAGCCGTCATCCAGCTCACGCTGGTGTCAGTCCCAATCGGCACCATTGTTTCTCAACGCAGGACCGATGGCAATGAAACGGGCAGCTCGCAAATTTCGAACGGCAGCCGACGTTCACGTAGACAACCACCCGGCAAGAAAATGCGACACTCTGGAGAAGCCATCACCACCACCGAACACGAACACGTCGTCTCCGATGATGATATGCAACAATGATGGAGTACGAGAGCTGCAATAACGGAACCATCAACATCAATACAATCACTAACTCAACCAAGCTTAACACCCTTCGCACATTCGTTCGCACGATGGAACTGGACATCGTATTGCAGCAGGAGTTGGAAAACGATCAGCTTACCTTGCCCGGCTACAACGTTGTCTGCAACGTCGACCAAGCGAGGAGAGGAACAGCAATTGCTCTCAAAGAGCACATCAAATTCTCGCATGTAGAGAAGAGCCTGGATGGAAGACTGCTTGCGTTGCGTGTACACAACACTACTCTATGTAATGTGTATGCCCCATCGGGTTCCGTTCTGCGTGCCGAACGAGAGCGGTTCTTCAACAATACAATCGCATACTACCTTCGTCATCGCACCGATCACATCGTCCTAGAAGGCGATTTCAACTGTGTGCTACGACAATGCGATGCGACTGGATATAACACGAGTCCCGCTCTCCAAGCCACCGTTTAGCAACTTCATCTGCATGACGTATGGCAGTAGCTCCAACCGCGTGAGATGGAATACACATATATCACGCACAACTCTTCGTCCAGGCTCGATCGGCTTTACGTAAGTGCTGGTCTTCGACAACAGCTGAGATCAACAGCTGTTCATGTGTGCTGTTTCTCGGATCATAAAGCCGTCACTGTAGGAATATGCCTTCCTCTCCCTGACAGAGCGCATGGTCGTGGTTTCTGGTCACTCCGTCCCCATCTACTGACTGCTGAAAATATTGACGAGTTCCAAATACGGTGGCAATATTGGACTCGCCAACGCCGCAATTTCACGTCATGGATGGAATGGTGGCTATCGTGCGCAAAGCCCAAAACTAAATCTTTTTTCCGATGGAAATCAAAGCTCGCTTTCGACGATTTCAATCGTGAACAACAACATCTCCACGGGCTTCTACGGCAAGCGTATGATGGCTACCAAAACAACCGTGCCATGCTAGCCACCATCAACCGACTAAAGACAGAAATGCTCTCGCATCAACGTCGCTTCTCCGAACTGTTTGTGCGTATTTACGAGACTTTCGTTGCCGGAGAGCCACTGTCTTTCTACCAACTGGGTGAACGAATGCGCCGTAAAACGACGTAAACGACGAAAGAGACGAAATAATCGAAGATCCAGCTTCTATTCAGGATCATATGCTACAATACTTCACGCTCGTGAGCAAGTGTACGAAGAAGATGAAGGCAACCCTTTTTACTGCGAGAGACCCAAGTAACCAAAAATTCTGATAAAATGCTATTTGTGGCTTAAGCAGCTTGGTTGAAGGTGGTCTAAAGAATTCTAAGCAGCCTCATTTTTAAGTCGTTATAAGAACTTGAAAGCTCCGGTACCATAATCGAAGAGCATTCTTAGCAGCCTCTGGCGGTACTTGAACGGAACTTTTAGAAAATAAATTAAAATTTTTTTTTTTTCCTCTACACCAATTCTATATTTAAGTTCGCACTTTAATGAAAGTTATTTCTAAAGACAGTTATTTATGTGTATTCATTTATCAGCATTAGTAGTAGTAATGGAACTGTTTGAAGAATTAAGCCCAGTCCTTCTACGTGAGAGCCTCAGCACGAACCGCTACGTCATCTGAAATATAGTTAAGTGAACTGTTGTCTCGCCTATTGTTGGAGTTTTCTGAGCCAGCTGACTGACTTGAATACGAAACACAACACCTTGATGAATTTGAAGTTGGTGTTTACCCGCGCAGTGGTTAGCAATCGTAGATCGCATGCCGAATACATGGGTTCGAATCCAGGAAATTACTTTTTAATTTTTTTTTATGTTTGGATTTATTCGGGGGATCATTTTATATTTACGTACATTAAATTTTGTTACTAACAAAGACTTGTACGAATTGATTCATGTGGCTTGAAAGTTCTGTCAGAACTTGATTCGAACTTTATGGAACTTGAATGTTCTGTCGGAACTTTATTTGCACCTTATGGAACTTGAAAGTTCTGTCGGAACTTTATTTGAACTTTATGGAACTTGAAAGTTCCGACGGGACTTTAGTCGAACTTGATAGAACTTGAAAGTTCTGTCGGAAATTTATTTGAACTTTATGGAACTGATTTTAATCGTTGAATGCGGAACTTTTGGTTCCTTGGGGAGTCATCCCCGAACAAGATGCTGTAAATGAATCCACCATGAACGAGATCACAACGACCGAAAACCTTTCTGCTATCCGTACGTCCGCACCGAAAAAATCACCAGGTCCCGACAGGCTACCTAAAGAGTTCTACCTACGAACATTCGATGTGATTAATCGAGAACTGAATCTGATATTGAATGAGGCCATCAGATCCAACTTCCCAGCTCAGTTCGTTGATGGAGTGATCGTGTTTTAAAAGAAACGCGGTACAGGGAACACCCCTCGCTCATACAGGCCAATAAGCCTAGTCAATGTGGACTACAAAATTCTTTCACGGATCTTGAAGCAGTGACTTTAAATTTTACTTAGAACTCGTGGTGTTCTGTCCGGTTCCCAAAAGTGCTCAAACGCCGGACGAAACATCTTTCAAGCAACACTTGCAGTAAAAGACAGAATCGCCCAGCTGAAAACAAACAGGAGAAAAGGCAAGTTGGTGTCATTTGATTCTCGACCATGCATTTGACCGTGTGGACCAGCGCTTTTTGTTTCACACAATGCGAGCTCTAGGTTTCAACACGGCAATTGTGGGTTTACTTTCACGTATAGCAGCTGCTTCTTCGTCTCGCCTGCTGATAAACGGTTACCTATCTGCACCCTTCCCTATCGAGCGATTGGTCCGTCAAGGGAACCCTCTCTCCATGCATCTGTTCGTTCTATATCTGCACCCTCTCTTGCGGCGCTTGGAGCAAGTTTGTGGAGCAGCTCTCATCGTTGCCTACACAGACGATATTAGTGCCATCGTCACCAGTGCCCAACAGTTGGATACAATGCGAGATTTGTTCAGGCGCTTTGAAAGAGTAGCAGAAGCGCGTTTGAATGGAACCAAAACAACGGCAATCGATGTCGGTGTAATCTGCAATCACCCTCTGACTGTACCGTGGCTTTGTACGGAGAATACCATCAAAATTCTTGGTGTGGTTTTCGCCAACTCGGTGCGGCTGATGGTTAAGCTAAATTGGGACTCGCTTGTGACAAACTTTTCTCGGCAAGTATGACTGCATTCTTTGCACACCTTGTCAATACACCAAAAAGTGACGTTACTGAATACCTTCCTGTCGTCCAAAATGTGGTATATGGCAGCAAACCTCCACTTGACGGCAAAGCTGACAGTAACCATGCGGAGTTACCTCTTTCGTGGAGTTGTTGCTACAATACCAGTGCAACAGTTGGCGCGCCGTAAAGAGCATGGCGGCCTAAAGCTACATCTACCAGCGATGAAGTGCAAGGCGCTATTAATTAATCGCCACCTTCACGATATCGAGTCCCTTCCCTGCTATAGTTCCTACCTCTACCATACAAATCCTCCCCAATCAAATTTAATTTTAGACCTTCCTTGTCTCAAATTAATCCTAAAAAAATTTTCAAACTTCCCTTTCCAAATCCGCCAACACCCCTCCGCCGATCTTATCCATCGCTTCTTCGTAGAACACACGGACAGACCAAAAGTGGAGGTAGCAAACCCCGAAATCAACTGGCCTCGTGTGTGGAGCAATATTGCTACACGGAATCTAGTGTCGTCGCAGCGTAGAGCGTTGTATATCTGGGTGAACCAAAAGGTCCCACACCGGCGGCTTTTGAATATTATGAGACGTACAGACGGAGAAAATTGCACTCATTGTGTGGCTGCTGTAGAGACCATTGAACACAAATTCTTTGCTTGCCCTAGAGTACGTGGTGCATTTGAATTACTTCTGCAAAAACTGATGGCGTTAACTGGCAGACGGCGATCCTTCAAGTGCGAAGAACTTCTACGACCTTCATTAGAAAGGATATCTGTGAATACGAGAACAGCAATTCTGAAGATCTTATTTATATACATCACCTTCATTGAAAAATGTAATGATAGGATAGATGTAGGTATAGGTGCATTGAATTTCAATTTTGAAGTCGGTGTTTAATTTCTTATAAAAATAATTTTAAATAAACAAAAATGGACGTACTCTTAATAATATAAAAAAATGAGTTGTTTTCCTAGCTATAATGAACAGGAATTATAGGTAAATTTACTTGTTGCTTCTACCGCCATCTTTTATCATCAATTATTTTCATTTCTGTTGGGGATATTAGTAGTAAAATAAATCTGTTTACATAATTCAAATAGTTTAATAATTCAGTCTGCCCAATATTTTATTTAAGTTAACTTAATTAAATTATTACTCTCACTTCCATGATCGATTGTGCAAACGGTTACAGTCATCAGGACCCGATAATCCAGCCGTGCTAAAAAATTTTCCTTGATTTGTTTTCCGTGCTGAGTACCAATGCTACCGACGTGCCAGGAAGGCAGCTCCCACACCTGGACCCTACCTATCGACCCATCAACTCATGAACCGGGGACCAACGTCTTTACTTCCTTTCCGAAGGAAGGCGTGATCAGCGATGTTATGCCTCAGAACATCCCGGCGGCGCCGACTGGAATTGAACCCAGGCCTGCTGGGGTGAGAGGTAATCACGCTTACCACTACATCACCGGTGCCGCTAGCCGTTGGAAACGATGGGGATTGGATCTAACATTGGAAACGCGTCCTGTTGTTGGTAGGCGACAACATTCGCCTGTATTGAACAATCGACCATGGGACTCCATTGGAATGGTTGCTTGAAGGGAGAAAAGGAGCGAAACAAAACATGTTTCTTTTTTATGTCTTCGGGTCTATCTGGAAAGGATTGGAACCCGTTGCACAGTGGGGCGACTCCATACAAAGTCTGGCCAAGCAAATAATTCTCCAAATTATGAAAAAAAGTCATGATTATTGGGTAATTTTGGGGCGCTGAATCCAAATATGTCATCAGTTTTGCATTATAACTGGTATTTTTTACGTTATAAACGATTTTGTATGTTTTTTTATGTTAAATTTTTTATACGTTGTAACTGTGAATGATGGTCATGAAACAAGTCGTACAATGAAGATTTTTATTTTTAAACAATGCTTAGAAAACATAATTTTTTATTATTTGCCTAAAATATCCCTAAAAATAAAGTTATTATAAAAAAACAGCACAAATTAAAAATCACAATTGGTCAAATTTGTATTTTCCTTCTACTTAAACTTCTTCCTCATCATCAGCATCATCATATTCTTCTTCTTCTTATTATTCTTCTTCTTCTTCTGCTTCATCATCATCATCATCATCGTCATCATCATCATCGTCAGCATCATCGTCATCATCATCATCATCATCATCTTCTGGTACCATTTCGCTTGAGTCAGTTTTTGTCTTCATCAGAAATTTAACTTCCTCTGGTAGACTTTTAAAATTATGTTTTTCCTTCTCATAATAAGAGTTAACCATTGGATCGGTGGTGATAAGAAGTCGATTAATAATCTCCCGATTTGTGTTTTCACGCTTATCCTTCCGAGTGAAATACTCTATAGTGTTTTTAATGACTTTGTTACATTTTTCATGAGCCTCCTCCGTCATTCTTCCAATCGGCAATATCACCGCCTGAACAATGCTATGCCCATGAATCAAAATTCTGTGCATCGACGACGGCATGTAAAACCACGCGTACAACTCTACGTAGCGCTTTGCGGTATCAACACAGTAAATTTTGAATTTAGCTGGGTCTATTTGCTGGGAACAAGAAATTGCAATAAGAATGTTCCGAAGTCTTGTAATCAACTCCAAATCTACTCCTGAGATTTAGGAACTGACTTTAGGATTGGCAAAAAATCTACGAGCTGTATTGCCGTCATTGCTGTTGCCAAATCCTCCTGGCTTCGGTTTGTCGACAATCAGACCCATTTTGCTCTTGAAGCTTGCCTGAATTATTTTCTTGTTCGCCTCGAACTGCGTTTCAAATCCAGATTTTCTCCAGCGTTTGAAACTCAGGCGATAGACAATGTGGATCATGCACTCAAAGCAGCGTATCCAACCGTGCAGCGAAGAGATTCCGTAGTTTAGGTAGTCTTCATTTACTTCCAAGGTTTGGCATTTTTCATATATCATTGAATTCCGAAATCTTTGCCTTACAAGCATAACACCGTTGGGCAGAACTTGTATTGGTTAAAGTATTGACACATTTTCCGTCGATCATTGTGAGGAAAAGAGAAAACGAAACGACGATTTTGCTGCTCTTCACCATCCCCTCATAAGGTTTCAATGCACTAATTTCGCTTTCGGTACGGCTAACTTCGGTTTGAATCACTTCATCAGTTTCTGCGCAAAATTGTAAATGAAGCGGTCTACACCAATATGATGATCCTGGTCGATCATTATCCCATATAATGTCCTCTATGTTCCAATCATCTAGCAACCGCAATGGAACAAATGATGAAAAAAAAAATTGGAATCTCTATTTACATCGATTTGGAATTTTTGCTTGTACTCTGTGAGTCCCGAAGCACCATCACAACCCCACTTGGCAATCAAAGTCAAATGCTCCTCCTTACCATGTTGCAATCGGGGTTCAATAGTACTTTCTAGCAGCAGTAACCTTTCAGCGGTTTTATTTAGAATAGCCTGGAGATCAATGCAAAAAATGCGTTTTGCGGAGGATAACATTCCTTTTTGGCTCTTTGTACTTGGTAGTACGGTGGGTACCTGAAATAATAAAACCATTGTATTTTACATACAAACTCCTAACTTTAAACTTAATACCTGTCTTTTACTGGTTCCCTAATAATGTTGTAACTATATCTCGTCAGTTTTGCCATCACTAAAATGGACAACGCCTTCTCAGGTGTGATTTGAGTGGTTTGGTTGATGAGATCAATAGCCTGTTTAATTAAATTTGCTGCTTTTTAATTGTGGTCGGCACGCAAACTCATTTCCACAGCAAAGCTTAACTGATTTGACGAATATTTTGCTCTAATTTCCTCAGTACGGCGCCGCTTCGATCGATCACTGCATTCTTCAAAAGATTTTTCAGATTTTCCTAGCCGCCAAGGTGCATCAGATGGTGGTATTGCAAATTCCTCTAACTAATCTGAATGGTCCTTCTCAAAGCGGTCGCGCTTCCGTTGAGATTTTAGAAATTTCCTGTTGAATGCTTTCCAAAAAATCTCAAACTCCTTTTTCGCATTCGAAGGAACGCATTTTTCCGCGGCTGCTTTCATCTGTTCTAGCGATTCTTGATGTTTCATCGTTTCGTAAATCTGTTTTCTTTTTTGTCCGTTTCCTTTAGATTAAACAAGTACTGAGGTTCCTTGAGTCCATTCGTTATGTTCCATGTTTAACGAAAATTATTGTATTTGCACTATTTTTTTAGTCTTTTGACCGAACATCGATATTTTGATTTGGAGTTACTTTGATAATGCTCGATGAATATAGAAAAACATGCGTGAATGTCAAACAAGTTAGTTCAAGAAATGTGAAACTTTGAATGAGTATATAATCAGAAAAATTATAAGCAATAAGAAGACATTGAATTTGTGATGGCCTTATTGGAAAAAAACATTTCATAAGTGATGGTTTGAGTGCTTTTTCAAACAGGCGCAATGAGCAATCAACCAATCTGCTGATCGTGATTCTAATTTAAAATTGTAGAATTCTACCTGAGTACAAACACTTTTTTTTTCATTTCGCACTATCAGCATCCTGCGCAAGTCTGTGCAAGATCAAGTTATACTCATTCGAAACCTTACATTTTAAACTACCTTTTACAACTGGTGTCAACCATGGCAAACCCTGGCTTCATAACTTTTAAGCTTCATTTATATGGAAAAATCACTATTTTTTTAATCAAATAAAGATTTAGGCCTACTTAATAAGATTCTACAAAATGTAATGAAACAAATTTATTATGCATTGTTTTTAAAACAACTTTCTCTCAGACGTCACCATAATCCAAGCTACCGTTTCACTTCCAGTTGATTGAGTAGTAATGCCGTTTTTTTCGAAAAAATGCGAAAAAAGTTCAAAGTGACCAACTTCAAAAAGGCGTAAAACATTCAAATTTTCTCGTATGGCGTTCAAATTTTGGATTTGAACGGGTCAATAGTATATAATGGTAGAAAAAATAGAATGGAGGAAGAAATGCAATTTTTTCAATTTTGTCTAATGGCCAGCCATTCCCCACTGTGCGTTGGTTACAATCCTATAGAAAATCACTAACACAAATTCAGCAAGTTAGAGAAGCCCTCCGGAAACCCGGAATATCTCCGATATCTTTTTTTTTTGTTTTGATAAGGCTCAACCGAATTAACTTTACAGAGCCGATGATTCTTGGTCACTATGCAATACATCTTAATACTATAGTCAAAAGGTACAACACAATAAACACTTTATCTTCCGCTATCCACAAAGCCTCCTCCATCACCGCTTCCAGTGGTATCATTGTATGGCAGTTACGCCATCGTGGAGCAAAGCGCTTCCATTGCAGCAATGTACGCAAAACGTGGTCAAAATTCACACACTCATCACGAAACGGTTGCTTCCCAAAGTCGACGACGCATCGACCGAAAAAACTGCTGATGACGAACAATGAGGAGGACCACACAATGGTTGCTGCTGAGAAAACAGACGATCGCGTGGCACTCATCGAGAGTGGTCTACTTTTGTCGACAGTCGAGTGAACACTGATCTCCGATATATGGTGACCATGGTTATTTTCGTGACTACATCATAAAACTACATTAGTTTTCCAGTTGAATGTTTTTGGAAGAATTAAAATTGGAACATTTTTGACAAATTTATAACACTCCAAAGTTGACCTAAAATTTGCCTATCCCAGTTATTTTGAGTATCCCCTGTTTAAGCAGCTTTCCAACGACCAAAGCTTGAGCAACAGTCGACATCATCAAACTAACTGAACGGCGGGGGAACTAATTAATCGCTGGCAACCTTCATTCCGTCTCGCACGCTGAGCCGGTCAAGTCGCATCGGTCTCGTTGTACGATACGTTGGCGATATTTAACCGCAATGAATGAACATGATAAAGTGCGGGGGATGGTCGCTTTCCATCTCAGACGAAGAAAATCTTAATTCCACCTCGCACGAAAGTCTCGAGAAAGTTGTGGAAATGGAAACCCTTGACGTTCCAGTTGATTCGCTCTCCAGCAAAAATACTGGAGCATATCCCAAGAAAAGTTATCTCCCCCAGCCCTCTCCCCCTCCATCTCCACCTGCACCCCCCACACCATTGCCACCGAAAATCTCTGCGCTCCCCCATCTAAAGGCTTACCCAGAAGCCTCGAAAGGCCCATAGGTTGTTTTTTTCCAGCCCAAACAAAAACCTTTGAACATTCCGAGGATCTCTTAGGATCTAACCACACATGTTTTGGCCGTTACCGATATTTTCAAGGTAACACCAATAAAACTGCGCATTACCGTTGATGACCGGAAGCAGGCTAACCAAATTGTTGCGTGCGAGCTTTTTTCATTGGAATACCGAGTCTACATACCCAGTAGTGAGGTAGAAATTGAAGCTGCTCACCGAAGCGAGTCTGACTAGTGATGATTTCTTGGGTCCCGATTCCTTCGGAATCTTTAAAAACCACGCTCTGCCGAAGGTGAAGATATTGGATTGCCTTCAAATGCAGTCAGTATCCGTAGTAGGCTCCAAAAAAACTTATTCCTTGTCAAACTCGTTTCGTGTGACCTTTTCGGGTTCAGTGTTACCTCACTACGTCGCTATTGGCAAGGTTCGGCTGCCTGTACCTCTGTTTGTACCTCGGGTAATGAACTGCTCGAAATGTAAACAACTTGGTCATAAACAGCAGGGAGACAAAATTAAGCGGTCTCTGCAAGCTCGCTCCAAGAGAACGATAGCAGAACTCTTGAAGAATTCCA
This sequence comes from Ochlerotatus camptorhynchus, assembly GCF_037179485.1. NCBI lineage: Eukaryota > Metazoa > Arthropoda > Insecta > Diptera > Culicidae > Ochlerotatus > Ochlerotatus camptorhynchus. The sequence continues at coordinate 1,466,559 of NW_027040729.1, read as the reverse complement.
CTTCATCTTCTCAGACCACACCAAAAAGCAGTAACACGTTCTCCATTTTGCCAGTTGATGAACTAGAATCTGACTCAGAGGGCAGTCAGGGTAATCCGGTTGTCTTCAAAGCCAATACGAGAAAACGAGCAAAATAACGCACCATTGAAAAGCCTCGTAAGGCTACTTGTATGGACTTCCCTCCCCCTCTTAGAAAAATCAAGAGGTAACGGAAATGCACCGAAACTAATTCCACTCTGTGATTATGACAACAACTTTCCGTCACTTCCAGGATCATCTAAATCCCCAGAGTTTTTCATGCAAGCAAGAACATGCCCCCATGTTCACGTTTTCTTGTATTGTGGATAGCTTCTTCAGTATATTAACAATATCTCTGACTCAACGAGGAGCATTACTAATTTAGTGCTGCCAATGGTTACAACTCTTTTGAAGCAACTAGCTTCTAGGTGGTCCTTCCTTGCATCGATCATATCCTTTGATGGATAATTTTCCGAATGAGGTCGGGGATATGGTCTATGTTCTTCAGTGGAACTGTAGAAGTCTTATGCCAAAACTTGACACATTTACATTTTTAGTTAACAACTCACTTTCTGATGCATTTGCCCTTTGTGAAGCATGGCTCTCTTCAGACAACGATCTTGCTTTCCACGATTTCGTATGGAGGAGTGCTTCTAGGGATCAACAAGCTCCATTCCTTTTACAGAATCGATCTGCCTTCGGTGACAGGCATTGAAGTTGTCGCATGTCAGGTTAACATTCGAGGTAAATGCCTCAGTATATCTTCCACCGAGAATTGCGATCTCTCGTCAAAGTTTCTCGGATATCTGCATGGTTATGCCGGAGCCACGGTTGATCTTGGGAGAACTCTCACGGTACAGGCTGGGGGGAACTGTACGACGACAACCGCTTAACCTTGATATACGACATGTTCGACTTCTTCAAAATGACAATTCTGAACACCGCACGCTATGTCTCAAGGCACTTTTTTTGCAACATTCATGTACCTCACATTTTTCTTCACAAGATGTGAGCATTGATCCTAACAACCAAATCTGTGATGGTTTTAAAATATTTCATCTAGGGTTTTTAGAGAAAAAGTGTTTTGAAGTATACTAAGTCGTTTACAAAGGCGTACTATTGATGATAGAACTGTCACGGATCGAAACAAATTCAGCTGAAAATGATTCATAATGGGACTAAAGCTGTCAAAATACTGGTAAAGTAAGATTCCCTTTTCGGTACCATAAGATATCGTAGCTTTGTCATGATCTCATAATGTTTAAATTTTTAAATTAATAAAATAATTAAACAATTGTGTAGTCTCTAAATTTACTATTATACAGCCATTCCATTGCAAAACGATATATTGGTTCTCAGAATTTGGTAAAAAATTATAATTTTCTGTAATTCCTTATCGCAACATATTTTTTTTTTTTTTGTGTCATCAGGGTGATCATTTTAATGTTAGAGTAGTCCAAAAAATTGTTTATTTCTTATTTTATTTTTTAAATGTCTCTTTTTTAAATTTATAACTTTAGAACCACTGGGCTGATTTTAAAAATCAAAATATTAAATGAAAGGTAATAAAACATTCTCGTAAATAATTTTATCAATTAACTGGGATTTTATATTGATAAATACTGATTGAATTCTATTATTATAGTTTGCATGGTTTGTAGATAGAGGTCTCAATATGTTTTTTTTTATTTTTCCTTACAAGATTAGGCTTTTTTCCACAACATATAAAAAATCAGCGATGTGTTGTTTTTCGTTAGGTGAAGATCAAAATTTCATCCTTTAAATACTGCACGTTTATCAGGCAATGGCATTTATCAAGCAGCTACAATGGTGACCAGTGAATCCAAATTGAGTTTGCCGAGTCGGCAGCCACCCAATTGCGTTGTTTTTTCTCATAGCTGATTTGAAGCCAGGCTGGAGTGTTTGACAGCCGGTGTCTCATACGTTTAGCCTATTTTTAGTGTCTGTAATATAACAAAAGTACAGTGTAAAGTTGTGTAAAATATAAAGTTATAAAGATAACTATTACACACTAACCCTATTAACACTCAGATTAAGATCTTTCTTAAAACTGAGTAAATCTTCGTGAGAAATCTTAGAATTTTTTCCCGACTGTTACAAATTTAAACCCAATGGTTTTTCGGCGACGTTTACAAAAATAACCTCGTCTAGTTTTTCACCTGCGAAACTACATGCATGACGTTTCCTAGGAGAAAAATGCGTCAGACATAATTTGAAATTTTTTTATGAATGTTTTTTTCTGCTGTGTTTTTTTTTACAAATATCTACAAACCCGCACATCTTTGATTGTCGAGTTTGGTTTGAACTTTTTGTAATTTTTTTTTTTTTTTTTTTGTTATAGTCACTTTAACACTCTTGGGTCATTCGTGACTTGTCCGGGGGTGAGATTTGAACTCGTGACTTTGGCGTGAGAGGTATGGATGTTAACCACTACGCCGGGGTCACCCCCAACTTTTTGTTAAAATCTTGCTTCTGGATATTTGTGAACCTCAATTTTCATAAACTGCTCCTTTTTCATACCGGTAAACGGCAATGTACATGCGTGAGTGGTACTCACGATATTTTTTTAGGTGGCGAACTCTCATTTTTACCTTGTTTATGTCCTCGATCACATTGCATAATGGAAGAGTAAAAGAGAATCACAAGCAATTATTTTTACTATACCTGTTTTCTAAGACATAGAGTGGGAAATGTTCCACAAATGACCCGATGAAACAGCTTATAGAAGTTACATCCAAATTCAAAACCCGGTTTTTCCTTGATTTCGACTTGACTTTCGACTTGACTTCGATGAAATTCTTCAAACTATCTTGATGTTATTTAAACATCTTTGAGTTTGGCATCTTTTACCTGAAATTCTCAGATATCTCTTAAAGTTCATAGTAATTTCCTAATGTTATTAAATTTTCCCTGGGGTTCACATACCATCCCAAAGTTTGCCAAAAAAAAAAATTCACGTTTAAAGAACTTTTTGCAGAGCATCATTGAAATTCATATAATGTTGCTATATTTCAAAGAACTCTCCTGAAGTTTGTAGAACTTACCAGAACGACATTGGACTCCCCAGAAGCTCACAAAACGTCCCTGAATTTGGCATAATTTTCCTGAAGTTTATAGAGCTTCTCTGAAGATCGAAGCACATCTTCAAAGTTTAAATAATTTTCCTGAAGTTAGTAGAACTTCCCTGAAGTTCAATGGGCTTTTCTGAAAGTTATTGAATTTTTCTGCTTCATTTCAGGAAATTATTTAAAGTTTGCAGTACTTTCCTAAAATTTACTACAGTTCCCTATAGTTCACAGAATTTCTTAGAAGGTTGCTAAACCTTCCTGAAAATGTCCATGGACAAAATATGGGAACTGCAATGAAGCTCTAGCAACCCTGTAGTAATTCAAGGTGAGGGCTACCTAAACTCACTGGGCAAGAGTAAGTAACCTCATGTAAGTTTCATTCCTGTATTATCGAGTCAAACATATCTATTTATTTAAAAAAATCCAAGTTTGTCCGCCCCTCAGGATGATTTAGTGGCAAATGCCACCTTCGTCAGCTGCTGAGTACAAGACACCAAACTTTCTGATACCTACTATCTCCTTTATTTAACTTCCGTTAAAATCTTTCAACGATCGTCGTTACTAAAGTGGCTGCATTTTTTTAAAAGAGTCGCTTTTCGAAGCACGAGAAGCGAGCTCTCTATTTTCTTCATGAGATTTTTTTAAGGGGTTACGCCTACCTGCAAACTTTCAAAAAATCGATTTTTTTTATTGTCCTAATCGAAAGTATATAAAGTTAAGAATATTTCCTCAAAAGATCAAGTTGATCCGATGAAAATTGTGAAAGTTATGCGACGTACAAAAATATTCACTTATAGTGGACTAAACCCAACTTGAAACTTTAAACGCGATTATCTCGGAATCATATTTTCAAAACCGGTGCCAAAAATTTCTCGAAATGTATACATTCGATTCGTCCGATTCGTTTTGATTTCTATTCAGTACTATTTTGTGCAGTCCACGATCGTTCGGATTTCGTCTATCATTTAATTTCGATTTTTTACAGCCGATCAAAGACAAATTTTAAGGATCAAAAATCGGCACTTCAACTTTGGAAGGCCGCCATTTTGTCAAAAAAATTAAAAAAAAAACCGAACGATCAAGGACTAGTTTAACACATGCTTAACCGCAGTTGGCACCGCAAAAAGCGTTTTTTAGAACATCGTCCACGGGGAGCAGCCGTGCGGGGCACCAGGACCTCGTTTTTACAGCATCGACTGATAAATGTACCATTTAATGTGTGTACAATAAACGACAGAAAACCGATTTTCAATATGTTGCGTCGTTTTCGAGAAAAAAAAATCCAAACTTTCGCTTTTTTTCGGTCTTGCAGGTAGGCGTAACCTCTTAATTTTTCCAGATTTTCTACACGATACATCCATAGGAGTAGGACGAAAATCAATGCCTACTATGATTACGTGGAAAACGGCGCCGGTGGTGTAGTGGTAAGCGTGATTACCTCTCACCCAGCAGGCCTGGGTTCAATCCCAGTCGACGCCACCAGGATGTTCTGAAGCATAACATCTCTGATCACTCCTTCCTTCGGATGGGAAGTAAAGCCGTTGGTCCCCGGTTCATGAGTTGATGGGTCGATAGGTAGGGTCCAGGTGTGGGAGCTGCCTTCCTGGCACGTCGGTAGCATTGGTGCTCAGCACGGAAAACAAGATCGACGGAAAAAACAAACCAAAAAGGCATGATTACGTGGCTGTCTCGGACTGTCCTGCTCGCTTCTTTCTCTTTTACTATTATGAGGGAAGAGAAATTAAACAAGATATTGTGCTACGAATAAATATTAATTGATTTATCACAAAGTTGACAAAATCAATATGGATCTTACTTGGAAGTCAAAGAAAACTTCTTTAATGCCATTAGGATTAAAGCAATCAACTTTTGAACCTTATTTGACTGCATTTGTTCAATTCGTAACAGTTGTATGGTCAATAGTCTATATACGCCTTGATAATTTAATTCGTTTAAAATGTTCTATAAATCCAAATGAAAGTTTTCCTGCTGCATCGGCACGCGGCTCTAGTCCGTTTCATTTTTATTCGGGAAGGATAAAATGAAAAGCCAACATGATTTAAATTGCCTTTTGGTTCGGTTTGGACAGGCGGATCCAGTCGGTCCATGTAATACGGAAAGTGGCATAATGAAAAGGCAAGTTCATGGACAAAAAAGACGCTGGCTTTAATTTGTTTGGACATGCATAATTATCGCGCGAGGACCAACCTGGCAGCTATTGTTTATCGAGGCCTAGGTAGGTTAATTAAATAGAAACCTTTTTGCATTGTTCTACTGTCGGATGAGAACGGGTAAAGTCTCGAGTGCTTTTCGTTATCTTCTGCGAATGAATGTAGGCAGTAATGGTGATTTTGGAGATGGTCTTTTTTCGAGAGTTCATGAATTGCAAAAGACTAGGGAATACCCTTGCCTCACACAATAGATTTCAGAATGTTGGACAATCAACTTACGGTTGAGTTTTTGCTTCGATTGTCCACTTCATTGGGTGATCGTAAGACCAAATGAGTACGCCTCGATTCAAGGAAAGATGCAGAAATTCAAGTTTTTTTTTAAATAAAATACGGCATCCGTGACAGGCTGGTGCTAGTTTTCTTCGCGAGTATTAAATCTGGTAAGTATCACCCATGTGTACACCAGAGAACAAGTTTGGCTTCATCAGAAACCTTCATAAAAATATTTATGTTCTTGTTTTATGCTTCCCAGAACGATGTACGGAAGAGCAGATAGTAGATGAGGTTTGTATGGGAAATTGAACATAGTGTCACGGAATCCTGGTGCTTTGGGACTAGATCACAATAGGGTGGTTCCTACAAAATCGTGTCATTATTTGCGTAAAAAATTGCGTAGCTTGAGATAAAGCAGCAGAACAGAAATATCGTTATGATGTTACTGAACTCAAGCTAAGTGCGAGGGTTTTGCAATAAGCATATAGATTTTACTCAGCAAATTTGTTCAGCCAACTTTTGTGCACTACATCAGATACACCGTTTATTGCACCACGACACTCCGCTTGAACTGATTTTCAGAACTGCACAGAATATGACATCAAATACCTCACTACAATAATGTAGGTTCACATAAGGTCTGCCTCCCAGGACTTCCTCTATCAGCGAACGAGCACCATCAAGAACGCAGCTTATATCTGCATAACTAGTAGTACACTCTTGTACAGTGGTGGCCAAAGTGCGACCCGCGGGGCGCTCGTGGTGTTTGAATCTCTACTATACAACAACCTCAGATTGCGTGTGTAACTCAACTTAATTTTGACTAGCGAACAAAGACACCGCTATTGAAAAAAAAGGCATGAACACCACTGTTCTAGTATATCTATAAAGCAAACCTCCTTATAGCTCCGCTTGCGCTTTTCCCTCGAACAAATATTGCACAAGACACCACGATATGCATATGCATGTAAATTCCTACCCAGCAAGATTCACCCCGACGACACCAAACACCAAGAAGGAGTGCACCCAGGGTGCCGCACCGTCTCAGCTATAAGCCATTGCATTATTGGCAGGAAGCAATATCCCTGCACAGCACATCATCGGTTGTTGTTGTTCTACCCGCGTGTGCGTGACATGTATTACTTATCTGTGGAGCCGGAATGTCCCACGTGGGAAATGGAAAGCAGCTCTCTGCTTATTTGCGGTTCGTGTCATCTTCTAGGTAGGACTGAGCGTATCCAGCGAAATTTGATTTAGAAGTCTCGTGCTGTCAAGGATTTCCCCATTTTTACGGTTACGATTTCTTCGTGTGTTTTGCTACTACACTGCTGAACCAATAATGGATGATGGAATAGCAGCGAATCCCACAGAACGGCATTCATAAAATAGCATACATGGCCGATGCGATCGACTCAAAATTGAGTGGTTCTTCACTGAAAGTCGCAAAAAAACGTAGGTCACTCTAATATGTAGAAAATTTACGAAAATTTTACTCTGTCTAGGAGTGTACTATGGCTTTGGCGTATTTCTTTAAACTTTTGGTTAAAATTTGACGGATGGAAAGTTATCAATTAACCCTACTATCCGAACGGCATTATTTCTCACAGGCAAGAAGTTAGATGTTAACAACCGTGGCTGAGTTTTGTTCGAAAAACGGCCGACAATTAGTCTCTTATTGACCACTAGATTCCGCTACTGTTGTTTGTAGCGACATCTGTTGGAAATTACGCATACACTGCTTTCCATTAGTTGTAAATACAAAATACAGTAGGGTAAATGATCTTGGTTCGAATCGTGAAAAAATGATCGTGGTTCGAACTAGTTTATAAACAAACTGACAAACCATTCAGCATTCAAAAATTTAGAATCAAAGTATTACTAAACTAAGCTTTGGACTGATCTTTTTGATCTGATTGTCCCTATCCAAGCTGTTTATTTAAACCGTCTGCAAGTATTTTAATCGCCAAAGTAAACCTTGGGACAATGCTCGGGCATCGAGGCGTACATATTATATCATTACTGCAACATTTTATAAAAGGAACTATCCCTGAATGTGTGTATTTTTTGAAAATACGATTGTTATTGGTTCGAACCACAAATGCACGTGGTTCGTACTATCAGCCTCGTCGAATCACCGCTAGGGTCGCTACCGTCGCTACACTTTGTTTACGTTCTGATTACCTCCTTCGCGCAAAAGTCGCATCAAAGTTTCCACGGAAAAAATTGCTTGAAGACTCATCATAGGACATGAAAACGGGTCAGAATTTCGCACAAAGTCGATGAAGAGATGACCAAAGTAAGCTTAAAAACAATTAATCATGTCCTCTTCCCACCGTAGGTACTTAAAATGAGCCTCATAAAATATTCCCCTGAAACACTGCAAAAGGCTCTGGAAGAAGTGAGAAGTGGCCCATTGTCAGCGTATGTGGCCCACAAAAAGTATCACATCTCGAAATCGACTTTAAGCGACAAAATGAATGGAAATCATCCCCAGCGAATTGGAAAAGATGCAGTTTTAAGTGTCTCGCATGAGCAGCAGCTGGCCAATTGGATTCTTCTGTGCGCAGCGTCCGGATGTCTAAAACCACAAAGGAGATACTTGAAGCCGCTTCCGTACTTGCATCACTTCAAGGCAGCACTTTCAAAAGAGGAAAAACATCGACAGGATCGGTGAATAAGATTTTACGGAGACATCCTGAAATCTCAAAGTAGACACCAGAAGCACTTGGTTGTTTTTTTTTTTTCGTGTAGTGATACGTCGGTTTGTTTATCTTTATGCATTCGTATATAATCGGTTTTTAACCGTGTACAACAAGTTTGTCCTACTTGTGTTTATTGTTTTTTAATGCTAGTGCATTCGGTGTACCCAAGTGCAGTGGAGAATTACGTGCAGCAGTGGACTAATTTGAGAAAAACGCCGGACAAAATACCGTCCCGCAAAACGAGAATGTCTATAGTCAGTTTTTGTCACCTTCAGTTGCTTGTCTGTGCTCTAACTACACTACACATGCTACCGTACTTTCGTGCACCGATAAAACGCAGTAGTATTCGACGACAGGTAGCCACGACTTACGCTTGCTGTTTACTTCTGCACTCCGTTTATTCACCGTAGTTTTTGGACGTTCGTTAGACTTGAATTTACGGAGAGTCATGTTATTTGTCGCGGATTTTGCAACGCAAAATTCCATCCCAGATATTGTGGAATTGCAGCTGATGCATTTGAAGAGGTGATGAAGAACCATCAAGTGTTTTGGTTATGCAAATCTTGAAGTTCATTGATGAAGAATATCCGTTTCCGAAACGCCGCTCGTTCTGCACATGAAATGGGTCTGGAGGAAGCTCTAAACACATCATGCAGAACATTAAATCTGAAATATTGAACGAACTGAAAGCCGAGATCAGAACGAACTTCGCCACTTTTATCAATTCAAATACGTTCAGGCCTAAGTCGACAAGTGCGGATCTACGATAAACGAAACCACGTCGGCTTTTCACCTTGGCCGATGATGCTAACCAGAAGCAAAAGCCGCCACTTTTACATGGAACTGGAGCACTCTTTCTCCATCCACTGAAATAGCGACTGTCCCAGCAGATCAACCAAAATTTTGGTTGTATCTGTAGCGGATTGCACGAGATGTTTCAGCCGAATAAGTTAGCGCCTTTGCGAAGAAACGTCTTGGAACGGATGACATCCAAGTAGCTCGACTAGTATCAAAGGGAAGAGACGGAAACACCCTTTCCTTTGTTTCATTCAAAATCGGTATGAATATAGATTTGAGAATCAACGCACTCTCATCATCCACCTGGCCGAAAGGAGTTGTCTACCGGGAGTTTTCTAACAAAAAAATTCTGCGAAAATTTTTCGCGAGCGAAACTTCCTCCAAAAGATCAATTGGATATTTTGCCAGATCCAGACATAGAAGCAATGGATTAAGCAACACCCTGGGACGCACATTTACCGGTAGCATCATGGAAGCCCCTGATCCTCCCATCACAGTCGAGCCCTCCCTGCCAACGACCAGCAGTCGCCCCGGTCTTGTGTTTGGGTTCGGAAAGGAGGTCTTCCGAACTGGAACCTCAGGCAAGAATGCTGATTTTTCGAGCTTTTCGCACCCTTGTTGCTTCTAGCCGATTATCATCAAAGGAATCAACTATCTCCTTCAACCGAATAACGTGACGCACCTTCAACGCCAGTACTATGGAAGCCCCTAATCCTCTCATCATAGTCGCGCCCAACCTGCCAGCGACCAGAAGCCGTCCCGGCCCTGTGTTTGAGTTTGGAGAGAGGATCTTCCGAAATGGAACTCCAGGAAATCGATTACGCTCACCGCACTACAGTTCTTCCAACCGGACACCGAGACGCACCTCCCATTACAGTCGAGCCCCTCCTGTCATCGACCAACAGTCGTCCCGGCCCTGTGTTTGGGTTTGGAGAGGGGGTCTTCCTAATCCCTACCGTAGGCAAGAATAACCAACCGACGATTTCGTACCTGCCTGAAAGTACCTCAATTTCCAGCGATTCCGGCGCTACATTTGCTAAACGACATCCAACATCATTGAGAACGGGATCAAGACACCAACTAGACAACGCGCTGCTTCACTACCAGAACGTTGGCAACTACGCATCACTGCTATGACATCATCATCCTAACCAAAACCTGGCTTGATTCCCGTACACATTCCAGTCAGATATTCGGACCTGGCTACGAAGTTTTTCGCTGCGATCGGAATGAACACAACAGTCAGAAATTGAGCGGTGGAGGCGTAGTCCTAGCTGTAAGTAATAAACTGAAAGCGAGGGTCATTGAGAACGATATGTGGAGCTGCGTTGAACAGATCTGGGTAGCCATAGAGCTAGGAGACCGAACCGTTATTATCTGTGTCGTGTATTTCCCTCCAGACCGTACACGTCACAGTTAATTATTTCGTGCTCACACCGAATTGATCTCACAGGTTAGGGAAAATATGGCACCAGTCGACAAGGTTATTATTTTGGGCGATTTCAACCTTCCTGGGATATCGTGGCTGCCATCTCACAGTGGTTTTCAATATCCCGATCCACAACATTCCGTATTTCATGCCGGAGCTACAAACCTCCTCGACAGCTATAGCACAGCCACACTAATGCAAATCAATGACGTGGTCAATGAAAACGGCCGTAGCTTAGATCTCTGCTTCGTTAGTGCCCAGGATGTTGCTCCCACTATTTCTGTTGCACCTGCCCAACTAGTTAAAATCCTCCCGCATCATGGCCCTCTTGTTATTTCACTGGAAGAGAGACGATCGTGCACCATTGCTATTTCTCCGATCCCAGTCTACTATGACCAGGCATGGAAAATCATTTGCATTCATTTCGTGCATTAATTTACATACACTTACCTCTAACTTTTTTCTTCATCAGCATTCCGCAAAATGATGTATCGAACTTTTGTAGGTTTTGTTATTAGCTACAACTTTTGTTAAGAAGTCAAATCCGTATCTCTTATGCATGGCGAACCAGAGCGAACAGAAGCCACTACTGTTTTTCAGTGAATGTATTTAACATTCACTGAAAAACAGTAACAAGTTCTGCCCGCTCTAGTTCATGATGCATAAGAGATACAGATTTGAGTTATGAGCAGAAGTTGTAGCTAATAACAAAACCTACACAAACTCTATACATTATTTTGCGGAATGCTGTTGATGAAAAAAGTTAGAGGCAAATGAACGTAAGTGAATGTATGAAATGAATGCAAATGATTTTCCATGCATGACTATGACTATCGGAACGCAGATCACCACGGTATTGCAGATTTTCTCTCCGATCTTGACTGGGTCAATATTCTCGATAGAAACGATGTCAAAGCAGCTGCCTAGTCGTTCTCTCACATTATGGCTTACGTCATTGACAAATAAGTGCCGAAAAAAGTGAACCGAACTGGAACTCACCCTCCATAGCAATCCACAGAGATACGGCGACTGAAAACAGTGAAGCGTGCCGCCCTGAGGAAGTACACGAATCACCGCACTCTCTCACTCAGGAACCACTACGTGAGACTCAATAAAAAGTTCAAAAAATGAGTAAACGTTGCTATTCACGCTTTCAACGCAAACTCAAGTATAAACCAAATTCATTAGAAGTACGTTAACGAACAACGTAAGGAACCTGGTATTCCGTCTTCGTTGGTTCTGGAAGGGGAAACGGCTACCGATCCGGGCGAAATTTACCGTCTATTTTCTGTCAAGTTCGCCAACGTATTCACAGATGCAAATTTATCTGATGAGCACGCCTCTGCTGCTGCCCGTAACGTACCATTACACGGACAGACCTTTGCAGGAATCGATGTATATCTAAAGCCCGATTCAAAGTAAATTGGACGCACTCAAGTGATCATAACTCAAGAATTATTTTTATTTTGCTTTTCACGTACCTCAACACCCTTCTCCTCAGCTCTTTGTCCCTAGTGCCACTTTTATGATTGATGCGCTGTGATCTATCCACACTCAGAGTATCCTTGTAACGTTTGATTTCAAGACTCACCGATGAGTTTGGGAATTTTAACACTTTTGCTATTTTTGAGGCAGATCACGAAGGGTTGTGCACAAATAATTTTCTTTTCTCAAGTTCCATGATCCGTAATTTCGGGATGCGTCGATCAATCGAGAAAAACTTTTCACCAATTTCTTCGTCAATGAAACATCAACAAATGTCTGTCAAACGTTTTTTGTTCCAACCACCAGGGCCGCGGTGGTGTATTAAACCGTGCGTTCAAATTTACTTTGAATCGAGTTTATAGATAACACGATGATCATCAAAGCAGCTAACCGGCTTAAGTCAGCCCACAATCCGGGGCCAGACGGAATACCGTCCATTATCCTGAAGAACTATATCGAATGCTTGCTGTCACCACTTCGTCATTTGTTCCAGCTGTCGTTATATAGTGAGATCTTTCCATCGGGTTGGAAATATGCACATATGTCCCCGTGTACACAAAAGGCAGCAGGCACAATATCGATAACTACCGTGGCATCACTTCGCTGTGTGTTGTTTCGTAATTGTTTGAGTTGGTCGTAATGGAGCCTTAACTTGCTCATTGTAAACATGGTTTCGTACCCGGCCGTTCGGACTCAAACAGACGCTATTTATACTGATCTATCGGCAGCATTCGACAAGATTAACCATGGTATCACTATTGCAAAGCTACAGAGACTACTGGCTCACTTCTGGGACGGTTCAGCTCCTATCTAAACGACCGCTGGATGAATGTCACTATCGGCGACTGCCAATCGGACGTTTTCAAGGCTACGTCAGGAATTCCACAAGGTAGTCACCTCGGCCCGCTGTTATTTTTGTTGTACTTCAACGGCGTGAACCTAGTGCTGAAAGGGCCTCGCCTTTCATTTGCCGATGATCTAAAGATTTTATATCAGATCCGCTCAATTGCCGATGCTCTTTTCTTGCAAAATCAACTAAACTGCTTTACCGGATGGTGCAAACTGAATCGAATAGTAGTCAACCCAAGTAAATGCTCAGTGGTTTCATTCTCACGGAAGAGCAACCAATTAATTACAAATATACCCTCTCGGAAGCGGAAATCGAACGCATAAGTCATGTTAAGGTTCGTGGAGTTATACTGGATACCCAACTTACCTTCAAGCAACACGTATCGTACATCGTTGATAAAGCATCAAGAATAATGGGCTTCATCATACGCATAGCTAAGAACTTCACCGACGTATACTGTTTAAAATCGCTGTACTGCTCTTTAGTGTGCCCAATTCTAGAGTTCAGTTCTGCAGTGTGGAATCCAGTATACCTCAATGGCTCGGAAAGGATCGAATCTTTACAACGAAGGTTCGTAAGATTTGCCTTGCGTAGGCTACCTTGACGTGATCCTGATCATCTGTCCAGTTACGAGAGCCGCTGCCAGCTTATCAATCTGGAGACCCTGCGGTCTAGACAAAACGTATCCAGAGCCTTGTTCGTAGCAGACATTCTTCAGAACAGAATCGATTGCCCCGCCGTTCTGTAGGATATCGCCATAAATGTCCAGCCCAGAGCCCTACGGAACAATCATATACTGCGCTTACCTTTACGCCGGACGAATTATGGGATGCATACCGCTATCGAACGGCATTCAAAGGACCTTCAATAGAGTCGCCTTGTGATCGGGGATCTATCGAGCCAATCAACGAAATTGATGGAAGATCAACGTCCGAAGAAGAACCATCGACAAGCTTTGATTATCAGCTGTTATCTGTAGAAAGTGACCAACGCCAACAGTTGCCGAACAATTCGTTTGAATTCGATTCCGACTGGAATAATATACCGTCAAGCATCACGACAAGTGATTCTGTTTGCCAACAAACTAAGAAACCTGTGTCCAAAGCTCGCGAATCGATTGACAAACTTCGGATTCATCTCAAGGTTAACGATTCATCGAAACTGGTAAATTTACTTATTATGAAACAGCCACTAAGTATCATTGATCCAGTTTTTGTGATCGAAGCTTCGGATATTTTGAGCTTGCCAAAGGTTGTGTTCATAAACACTCGTTCACGAAAAGGCTTAAAGGTGTCTTATGGAGTTATGTCTGACGTCGAGATTATCAAGGAAATGGTGCAACGAGAGATGGATTACCAGAAGGCTGCTGAAGACCGTGAAGCTGATGAGATTGCTCAAACTAAACGCAAAAAATGATCCGTGAAGCTAAGGAAGAGCTATCATTGGAAACTGAGCGGATAAAAGCGACTCGGGATAGACTCAAGCAGCTGGAAATCGAAGCAACTACAGAGAGGGAAAAAAATCTCTACGAAACGAAAGCTACATAATGAAACCACGAAAACTAAAACAAAGCAACTTGTTGCTCTTGACACACAGATTTCACGTGCCCCAAAAAAGCGAATTAGTATTGCTTAGTTTAGAACAATTGATTATTCTTTTACTATGAAAGTGCAATAAACATTAACTATTCCAAGTCCGAAGGTATGATATTTTATTGCATATTGTATCATTTTATACATTCATACATCCATACATTGACTTCGCCCTAAAGTTGATTTTTTTTTTCTTAAAAATAAACATTTAACTTGATTAAACATTACATTGGATTACAAAAAATATGTATTTTTGAAATCAATCGTTCGAACTAAAATCTTTAATGGTTCGAACCATGATCAGCATAGTTCGAAGCAGGATAATTATTTCACTTTCATCAAAAATCAAATTATAAGACAACAAGACATTGTAGTTTCCTTCCAAGCGAACAATAAGAATCATTTTTTGTTATTCTTTCCATATTGTAGAAATCTTTGGATTATTCCCAGGGTACCATGAAAAACAATGAAAATGGTTTAAACCACGATCATTTACCCTATCTGACACTGCAAAACATCCCAGTTAGCATTTTGGTCCGTATAGCTCCGGATATACACAGTGATATACGAACCAAACAAATCGTATAAGGCCGTACGCAATGCTGAGCTTCAAAATGGTTTCAAACTACTCGACAGTTATAAAATTCAAAACTGTTTCAAAATTAAACTTCAAAACGATCAGCGCAACGCACAGTTTTAAAAGGTGTTTGGTATAAAACCCTACATACGTGTGCGTATGCAAATTTTGTTTGCTTCAGTGATTTTAGTACGAACGGAGAAGGTGATTCTGATTCAAGAATGCAAGATGATTCCAACAACGTAATCCAGTGTCAGGTAACGAGTGTGAACCACGAGAAAAGGTTCCGGACGATTTTGCTGTCAAAACATGTAGAGTGGTCGCTGAATCAGGATGTCTTGAAAAAAAAAATATCCAGAGATGTGTTTGAAGACCTATGAGCACCTGAAGGTCTTTGCAATAGTTTCTGAGACAGCTGATATCACGAGAGAATCTCTGAGATACAGCATTTGAATTGTTGGACAGTTGAAGATCTTCAGAATAATACTTGATCATCCTGAAATATTGAAAAAATATCCTGATAAGATTTTGGATACCTATGAATATCTGATATTTGATCATCTTGAAGTATTGGTTACTCCTCACCATCCCTCTCCATCTGAGGTTGGTAAAGAGAGATCATCAACCCAATTCGTACCTTCCTCAAAGTTGTCCTTGTTCGCTTTTTACTCTCTATATGTTTAAGTCTGTTATTTGACGTTTAGCATCTTCTAGTATATTGATTACCGTTTGTAGTTATTGGAAATAATTGATTTTTCCTCCATACTGAATTTCAACGATTCCTACCAAGGAAACAGCGCCATCTCTGGGAAAGGCCTTTATGGGTATCACTTAATTGATTCACAGCCTAATAAACGTATTCGAAATAGTTTTTCTTGGAAAATCGTCTATGAGTAACCTACGCTTTCTGCGCATTTGAGTGAACGACGCTCAAATTTGAGTTGGTTTAATCGGCCGTGTAATCATAAACAAAACTGTCCGGAACAGACCCAGAAGCTCCGACGCCATAATTTATGCACATTTGCTGCTGCTCCGTTCGCTGTTGGTTTGTGTTTCGGGCGGGTGGTTTGCTTGTTGTGCAAATAGGTCCGTCCATCTTGTCCTGCATACATATATGTAGGATCGGACATCACCGTGTGCTGTGTGGCTGCGGCCGCCGGCTGGCAATGACATATAGATGACATCCAAACACCATGCCGGAGAATTAAGGGCGGCATAGCACCAATTGCGGGATGAAAACGGCACACTGCATTAGGCTCGTGCTGTTCCATTCGTCCGGTGACTAGAATGCCATGGCAATAATGGCTGCTCATTCGATGTGACTCCAAAAAAGCTGCATCAAGTTTGGTTTGGATGGTGCTATTTTATGCCCAGATGGTTCCATTATGGATTTGTGATTCGAAACTGACGTTGAAAAAGAGCCATTGACATTGAACACTGATTTCAAGTGGATTAAAATTCTTAAAATAGCGGCGCCGGTGGTGTAGTGGTAAGCGTTATTACCTCTCATCCCAGCAGGCCTGGGTTCAATCCCAGTTGGCGCCGACGGGATGTTCTGAGGCATAACATCTCGGATCACGGCTTCCTTCGGATGGGAAGTAAAGCCGTTGGTCCCCGGTTCATGAGTTGATGGGTCGATAGGTAGGGTCCAGGTATGGGAGCTGCCTTCCAGGCGTTGGTAGCATTGGTGCTCAGCACGGAAAACAAGATCGATGGAAAACAAACAATTCCTAAAATTTAATAAGAATTAAAGCACTTCAGTTATACTGTATTGGTCTAAAGGGTGTCCCACATCAAATTGCATCACGGAAAAAAACGCTGTAGAAAATTACCCATTGGGAATTTTCTCTCGAAAATTTGGGTAGAAGTAGTTTAGAGTGCATTGTTTACACTGTATTTTTATCGCTGTCAGTTTCTCGAAAGTTGGAACAAATGGCGTCACCCGAAAAGCAACGTTGCAAAATCCTCAACTTTTCATTGGGACATCGGTAAACAACTCGGAATCGAGCAGTCAACGGTGAGTCGTGTGATTAAACGTTACTAAAAAACTCTGAACATCTAACGGAAGGAGAAATGCGGTCAGAATGGATGTTCTATTATAGATCAGGATCACAAGCGTGTCGTGAAAGCATTTAAGCGAAATCCCAATGCTTCGGTCAGGGATGTGGCCAAAAATTGAATCGGTCCAAGTCTTTCGTTCAGAGAGCCAAGGAACGGGAGGGACTGTATACGTACAAAGTGCAGAAGGCTTCAAATCGTGACGAAACTGTACGCCCAGATGCTGACGAAGCCTCATTGTCTCATCATGGATGATGAGACTTACGTCAAGGCGGACTTCCGGTAGCTTCCGGGGCTACTGTTCTTCACCGCCCAGTACAAGTTTGATGTTCCGGAGGAATTAAGGAAGCAGAAACTTTCAAAGTTTGCCAAGAAATACATGATTTGGCAAGTGATCTGCTTATGTCGCAAACGGAGTGCACCGTTCATGATTACCGAGACTGTAAACTGGGAGATCTACCTCAAGGAGTGTCTACAGAAGCGTCTGCTTCCTCTGTTGGAGGAACACGAAGGTCCTACGATCTTCTGGCTGGATACTAGCTTCGTGCAGCTATTCAAATGCTGTCCTGGAGTGGTACGAAGTCAACGGGGTCACTTTCGTACCCAAGGACAAATTATGAGATGGTTCACGGAAGCTGACCTAGTTTCGCCTCAGGGCTTTTTTTTTTCTCTCGACCCAGCATTTTTCTAGTTGGCCCCATCGAGTGGTTATCCGACTCCGGCCGGTTGATCCGTGGCCGATTAATGCATCAGAGCCGATGCAGGCCCTCGTATGCATGCTCGTTAGAGTTCAAGGTGAGTGGGCGTGTCGTGTGCGTAGGTGAGCCGGCCGAAACTGTTAGTACCGAAAGAAGAGAATTGCAGCAGATTGGAAGAAGAACAGTTGAGCCAGGATGTAGAATAGTTTGAGGAGGAAGATGAAGGGGAGGAATAAATGTGCCTAAACTGAGTAACAAACCCTTTCTTGATTTCGTTGGTACATATCTCCACAATGTTTACGTTTTAGCCCATTCATAGATAGTCTGCTCTACCGCTACCCGAATATCGTAACAATCTTCACTTCGCCTGTAAATGTACCTGCCTGAGAAATCCACAGCAACAGACGTTCAGCTACACCTAGTTCCATATGTTGGATTTCTTCTTCCCATCGTCAGTACTAACCGTTTCGATAGGCAGCCCCTTCGATTTTCGCTTGCAATTCGAAATGAAAGGGAATACAAGTGCAACCATGCTTAGCAGTACCTTCCACTTGAATATTCTGGTCACGTCGATGACTGCTTCCGGTATGACGATATGATGGAGTAAATAGCATGCCTTCAGTTCCTCGGGTACCAACGGCACATTTATGATCTGAAGTAGTTCCAGGACATCACTTCGTTATATCATCAGCCACATTTTTCCTTGATGGGAATTTCCGTGACCCAGTGGGCTACGTACGGCTTGTACTTACGACTATCGGAGCATATCCATAACAAAACCGTCATTGGGCCAACCCACAGGAACTGTTCGTGAATTGACACGGGAAGAGTTGACTTCAGAGTATTGATCATCCTCGCCCCGATAACGGCAGCTTGTAGTTCCAGTCGAGGCGTCGACGTCAACGTCAGTGGAGCTACTTTCGCTTTGGATCCGACTAGCGAATATCTAATTTCGTCACCTACCATGTATCGAAGGTACGCCACACAACCATAAGCGTCGTCACCTGCTTCCGAGAATAAGTGCAGCCGGGTTGCTCGAATATTGTTGATAGCCTCATCTCCAAAGAAACAACGTCGAATCTTAACCGTCTCGGTATCTGGAAGCATCTGAGTCCAATTTAGCCACTGCCCGAAAACTTCATCCGTCACAGGTTGATCCCATTCCGTACCGCTTCTCCACGTCTGTTGGATGATAAATTTTCCGTGAACTAGCAGCGGCGAAATAAATCCAACCGGGTCAAAGAAGCTCATAACGCATTGCAGGATGATGCGCTTGGCTGGTTGAACTCCGTCGATGAGATGATAAAGTAACTTGCCTTTTTACAATCCCAGGGTAAAGGAGAACACATCTTTCTTCGGTTTCCAAAGCAAGCATAACACTTGTTTGGATTCCACTGATTTGTCGTGGTTGAGGGTTTTAGTCGCTTTAACTTCTGCTTGCAATGCGGCAAATACTTTGGGTGAATTGCTCACCCAATTGCGGATCCTTGTTGGGTCCTGGTTCCCGGACTCATGACCGTGATATCTTTTACTAACCACGACACGTCACGTTTGAAGGTTGAAAAACAATTAATTTATTCTGATTCCTATTTTTCATATAGAGTCTAAGTTGGAGACACTTGATGCACCGAGTATATAATGCTATATCATACGACACCTTTATTTGTCGTCATAAATGCTGAGTAGGTTTGAACAAGCATTGAACTGAAGGTTCAATGCTGGGTGTGATTTAACTACGCAGCATATTCCCACAAGTGTGGTCTGCTAAAAGTGCATGATAGAAAAATAGCAATGACATGTGGTACGCACATGTCACATCCTTAATCCTCCCATTGAGTGGACATGGCATACTTCTAACGCCGGTGAAGTGAGCGTTACAAGGTGAACAAGGTGGCCCCAAATATGACCCCGTCCATTACTTAGATGTCTGGGGTGCATGATAGGTCCGGTCGAAGCAGGAATTTCTGGAAACGTCTATCCAACTCACGCAGAAACATTTCTCCAACGTCTCCTCCAAAACCGATTCGTCGTCCTTGAAAGTGGTTTTGAACGATGACCAAGAAAACCAACGTGTCTGGGCTCTTGAGAAGCATTTCGTTGAGGGAAATGCCGTCCGAATTTGCCACTGCGTCCAACATCAGCCAGATCTATCCAGGTTTCTTTGGATTGAATACCGCATTCAACGGTAAGTACCATTCTTGTCCTGGTACGATGTTGGTGATTTCCTCAGGTGTAGCTTTGTGAGTGTACCTCTTCATGATGAAGTCTTCGATAGCAAGGCATGCCTTCCCTTGCAATTCAGGTTCTTTCTTGCATTTCCTCCCCAAATGCTGCATCGTATAGCTGTCTGTAAGGTGCACATCGTCCGTTTGCCATAATACCCTACTCTAACGGTAGTCCTCTCTAGAATGCTTCTCGCTCTTTGGTTATCGTCAGATTCGACCCGATATGGGCAGTTGATACCCGCTTATTCCATCGTGAAGTAGTTCTTCAAGGCTCACTTCGTCACATTGATGTATGCCGCAGTATCCTTCGCTGGCCTCCGTACATCCTGGTCCGTAAATCGTCCAACTACGCTTGCATTGCAAACCAACAGGTTCGCCTGCTTCCCCAATTCGCAATTATATCGGTGCCAACTGATGCCTTAGTCTGGGTAGATTCAACTGCTCGACGGTGTGCACGTCGTTCAATGCTTACAGCCGCGGCTAGATTGACCCTCATCGAAGTTTTCTCGGTCCTGGTTACGACTGATGTCCACTTCTGATCCAATGATCCTTTGAGTCCCAACTTCATCGCTACATTCTTCGCCAATAATGTTTTAGAGGATCCGTCATCGAGAAAAGCGTAGTTTTCTACTTGCTTGCCTCCGTTGATCAGTGTAACAGTTGCGACGCGAAATATAAAAATATAACTGACGGTTCCTCCGCTGTCTCCGATCGATGCAACCTAGTGTTTACCATTGCAACCTGACACATTGCCCTGGAACTTATTACGGCATTGCATGGCACAAAGGCACAAAGTGCAAAGTTTTCGGTTCTCTACCAATCGAAGACGTTCCTTTGGCGTCAGCTTTTTGAACACATCGCGGTTGCGCGCTCAATGACCCGTCTTAGAGCAAGTCGCACGTGGTTTTTCGTCTTCCATGAGCAATTAACTTGATTCCGTGTTATCTTCTGACACCACCTCCGCTCCATTGTGAGTGTGCACGAATCCCTTTTACTTAGTTCACCTTCTATCAGATTTTACCAATGAACCAACAGGATTCACGTAGGTCACTTTACTTGCTCCATGAAATCTCCAAAGGTACGTATTGTCACTTTGTCGAAGCCCCTTTTGAAACGCACCAACTTCAGCTTGAAAGCAACGGATAGCTTTTCCACCATTTCTTGGAGAAGAACTGGATTGCACAGGTGATCGTGTTGGTTGGTACCCTCAAAATGATCACACGGTTGCGGTACTGCCATGCCAAACTTGATGACGGTGTCAAGCCGCTCCGTTTTCCCGCACCTTCGAAATCAGCGAACGGATCAGAATTTCCGGTTTACCGTAGACTCTTCGTAATATTTTCATCATCTTCGGAACGTTTGCGGGTAGGATTAACTTGCTTCGTACGGTCTCGAGAGCCACGTTCTTAAGACTTTCCTGCCACCTTAATCAGATTCTCAACATCTGAGAACCTTCACGCCGCATTAGAGTTCTCGTAAGAACTAATGAAAATTGACCATTCTTCGGGTACCCCCGAAAATCCCGGAAGCTTCTTCGGCCACACTTGTCTGACTGATTACTGAAACGGATTGGGTTCCTCCGTTTGAACTTCCGTAGGACTGGGCTGAGGCAAACGTGGGACCTGTGGGTTCCTATTCTCCCGCGGAATGCTACGTTGAGGATGAGAGTCTGGAACTTCATTTACTTCCTCTCTCTTCGGCGTGTTTGGGTTCGACGTTCGCTCCCCAGAATGCACCGAGAGGTTCAGTGAGCGAGGGGGCGCAGGTTGTGGTAAATGGTGTGGTGAAGGGTGCGGTGAGTGGTGTGGTGAAGGGTTCAATGAGGGGTGTAGTGAAGACTGCGCCGAAGGGTACCCTTGCGATTGTTCTCTGAGAGACGGTGTTGGTTGTGGGTGTGTTGGGTTCAACGGTCCATCATTTTCCTCATCGTGTCCAGCCTGTTAGGGTTCGGTATTGTGTCCGTAGGATGCACCGACTCAGGTAACGACGGAGTCTCATGTGGTTTCCCTCTAACTGACGGCATAGGTTGGGGACGAAAAGGCACAGCGTGATTTCGTAATGGAATTCGTGAATTTGGACGACCGAAGGATGGTTTCCCCCGAATCCTCCAGCTTTACTTGACCCAGCGCTCGGAATCGGCCCAAGACTGTAGGCTTTGAAGGGAACAGGCTTTCTAGATGCATGTCGATCCACTTTCTGGTCCGACTAACGCTGCTTGAATTCGAGTTTCGAACACTTTCAACTCCGTCACCGTCATTGCTGTCATTTTCGTCGACATACGATGCTATTACGTCATATCTTTTCTGCATATACTCCTGCTGCAAGGCATACTCTTCTTGCAGACGCTTGAGTTCTAACTCCATGCTGCTTTTCTGCCTTGATGAATCAGTGCTGCTTCCCTAATTCTGGGTTTAGACGAGGCAAGTCAACTGATCAACTCAGTTGAATTCAATTGGCTTGCAAAGTTGAGCCTGGTTCAACTTTTTTTCAATTCAAGTGAGTTGATCAAGTCAGTTGAATGGTTTACACGTTCAATTCGCGTTCAAATCAGTTGAATTCAACTGACTTGATCAATTGACTTGCTCTGTCTAAACCCAGCTTAACGGTTCTCGTCTCGAAGCATGTCTGACAGCACCAAGGTAGGTGTGCGACCGATTCATCCACATCCACACAGGCATAGTGGAATCAACTTCCACATTCGTCACACGCCATCATTCCATGGTCTTTCAGAGGTATTGGCAGTGTCATCTCGCAATCTTCCGATCAAGAATAAAATTCTTTCAGAAGTGTTCGGATTAGAATGGTTGGAAACAAACTTCTCTTTAGCGATTTGTCGTCAATGCGCTCAAAGCTAAAAAAATCATTTTATTTAGCGATTTGTAAATATTTAGTTCGGCTAACTACCCCATTTCCGGCCTATTAAGCACAACCCGCACTTAGTCTTTCTTAATCTAGTGCAGTTTAGCACCAAACGGAATGTTATTATTACTGATGGCTTCCAAACTTATTTACCTTTTCGTACGTACTGTAAGATTTGATAAAGAGAAACCAATCGTTGAGATATTGTCAAAAGTCTAACACTGCTTCTTGACGCCAAACTCGACCTAACGCATTGAAACGCCATTGAAACGTCAATGAATTCACTTCGGCCTATCGGATGAAGATAAAAAGTGATTCTGTCGGAGCGCTTCTTTTGTTTTTGGGAATAATGGGTGCAAACCTTCATATCACGCGTTCTCATTGACTTCGTTCGGTAGCTTATTAACTAAAGTATCGTACCAAACGCATAATTGACTTGTTAACTCTGAAATCATGGATTTATTTGAAGTTTTCTGCTCGATAGGCCCAAAATGGGCGATTAGGCCGAACTAGTTCTCTACCCTACTCACAATTTAACGATTTTGTGCGAACTCCGGTACTGTCTAGCAACAATCGGTTTTTGCCAATCTAAATAGTGTAAATAGCTATAAGTTTAGTTTACAATTCATGGAAAATATCAAACTATCTATTTGTATTGATAAACCTATAATAAAACTGAATTATCTATTTGAAGGACTTATGCAGCATCAACATAACCAAAGAAATCAAAAATCACAATCAAAATTGCCCTTTTCATTTCCAAACTATTTTTGCCATACACTTCTATTGGATAACTTCAATACACTCTATTTTAGACTGCCTTTTTCACAACAATAGAAAATTAAACCAGATTATTCATAACGTTAGAACCGGAGGCGAACCAGCCCAGGGCTGAAAGTCTCCATAATAAAGATATACAGGGTGTTCAATAAGTTCGAATACAACTTTTCATCGTTGTGTAGGTGCGCATCATGTGCAGTGTGTGTATTGGTATTGGTGTCAGCTTTAGCCTCATATATAGGCTAACCGACGCGCACGGTGTCGACTTGCTGTCATTTGTTGTTTGTTTACCGCGCACGATGAAGGAGTACCGCGACGTCGTAGTAAAGTGACCCGGCGACATATTCCGACGGTTGAAATCCCACGGGGTGAGGCGGAATTTCGTCTATACCACCATCCGTCGGTACCAGGAGACGGGCTCGGCCAAGGACCGTGCGAGAAATGGGTGGAGAACATCAAGGTGGCGAGGGAGTGGGTTCGTCGAAAAATTAACCGCTCGATTCGGAAGACCGCTGCTGACCTGGATGTGTCGATCGGGACTGCCCACACTATCATGACGAAGGACCTGGGATACAAGCCGTACAAGAAACGCAAGGTTCACGGGGTAACGGAGGCTGGACAGAGCCAAACTGATACTTTCGAGGCACGCAGCTCGTGATTTCTGATGAGATATTCTTTGTCTTGCAACAGCCGTACAATGTCTAAAATGATTGGCTGTGGGCGCCGACGTTGGCCAGCATCCCTCCGTCGCAAATAAACATCCCTCGATTCCAGAGCGCCACGTCGTCGGTGATGGTTTGGGGGGGCGTATTCACTGGTGTTTATCGAGAAAAACGTGAAAATCAACGCCGCGTACTATAAGACCGAGGTTCTGGAGAAGGTTGTGGCCCCGGTACTTCGGGACCTCTACGGGAAGGATTATTACGTCTTTCAACAGAACGGCGCACCGGCCCACACGGAGAATATCGTCCAAGCGTGGTGTCGGGAGAATTTGACTGATTTTCTAGATAAGACTTTGCGGCCTCCCAGCTTTCCGGACCTTAATCCCCTGTACTTTTATGTATGGTCGTACATGTTGGCCAGGCAGAGCGAACATCAAGTGAGCACTATGGACCAATTTAAGAAGCTCTTTTTCAATATCTGGGACAAGATGCCGATGGACCTGGTGCGTGCCGGGTGCGATTTTTTTTGAGAAACGTCTCAAGCTCGTCATACAGGGGGGTTCTCCCTCCTAATAAAGGTTCTTAATACACATCCCGCATAAATGCCAACTATAAATTGACCTTACCGAAAATGTTTAAACATTGTTTATAATCCTTGCTAAACTTTAACTGATATGGTAATGGAACATTACATGAAAGTTTGTGTGATAAAGTTTTAACCTTATGTATTCTGGTTTTTTGGAAGTAAACCTTACAAATAATGGGTTGTTAAGAACCCATTTCCATTCAAAACTCTTGTTTTATCCATACATTTTCTGAAAGAAAACTATATTAGAACCTTTTTACTAATGGTTTGAGAACATTAATGGTAATGGTTATGGTAGTCAGTAAGGTCCATGGATGGTTTTGTAACATCGGTCAACTTTATGTGGAATACATCGCGAATAGGTTGCCTGTAAATTAATGATTACCAATTCGCGATGTATTCAACGTAAAGCGGACCGACAATACAAAACCATCCATGAGCCTTACTGACTACCATAACCATTACCATTAAAATTCTTAAACCACTTCAAAAGAAAACCATAATACATAAGGTTAAAACTTTATCACACAAATGTTCATGTAAAGTTCCATAACCACTTGAGTTAAAGTTCAGGAGGGATTATAAACAATTTTAACCATTTACGGTAAGGTGACGATATGGTTCATGTTTATGCGGGATTGCTTCAATAAAAATTTACTCAGAAAAGAATATCTTGAATTTTTATGTTTTTAACACCTTTTTCAAGTGTATTCAAACTTATTGAACACCAACATTTTTTTTAAAGGGTTGTTTCCTAGACACGACCACAGTATGACGTAGATCTATGCAAAATTGATGTATTTCATGCATTTTTGACTATCATACTTTATCTTAAAACGGGACCCAAGTTTCCTTCTACCCCATCGCTGGTTGTCAAGGTGATCACGCCGTGATCCACCTTTAACCGCTGACTTCCAGCATAAACGCGAACCGTAAGTTGACCTTACTGAAAATGGTTGAAAATTGTTTATAAGCCCTGCAAAACTTTAACTGAAATGGTTATGGAACTTTACATGAACGTTTGTGTGATAAAGTTCTGATGGTTCTTTGGAAGTGAACCTTACAAATAATGGGTTGTTAAGAGCCATTACCATTCAAAATAGTTGTTTTCTCCATATATTTTTGGAGACAGGTCTATATTAAAACCTTTTTACTTATGGTTTCGAGAACTTCAATGGTAATAGTTATGGTAGCCAGTAAGGTCCATTAATGGTTTTGTATGATCGGTCAACTTTACGTGGAATATACCGCGAATTGGTAAATAATCAGTAATTTACAGGCAACCAATTCGCGATATATTCCACATCAAGTTGATAGATGTTACAAAACCATCCATGAACCTTACCGACTATCATAACCATTACCATTAAAGTTCTAAAATCACAAATAAAATGGCTCCAATATAATTCCTTTTCCAAAAATGTTTGGAGAAAAGAAGAATTTTGAATGGTAATGGTTCTTAACAACCCATTATTTGAATGGTTCACGTCCAAAAAACCATAATACATAAGGTTAAAACTTTATCACACAAACGTTCATGTAAAGTTCCATAACCATTTCAGTTAAAGTTTTGCAGGGATTATAAACCATTTTTAACCTTTTTCGGTAAGGTCAAGTAATGGTTCGCATTTATGTGGGTTGCTCCTGCTTACTGCAGGACCCAGTGCCTCACCGTCCGACGCGGAAATGAGCAGACACAGAGGCACAACAGCAGCGCTGTTTTATATCTTTTCAGGTTCAAGCAGAGTGATGTGCAACAAAGTGGTGCTCAACTTTGACGACAGGGTTTGGGAAAAACGTTTATTTCATACTTTGACTCTACACACTTAGAAATAACTAATTTTACACGTGACGGAATACGTCTTTGACATAAAAGATGAGACGTAAACAAACATGTCATGTAAAATTGGGTGCTCCGAGACTGAAAAGTTCGTTGCTCGACGAAAAGTACGTTTGACTGAGCTATATTTCGCGCCTGGTATGACTCAAATTTACGTCAAAATTGACGCTCGTATATGTCACTCTCAGAGCACCTAGATTTACATGATTTTTTTCTAAGTGTGTATGTTTAGTATTACTTCTGCGTGAAGTCAACGATTTACATAGTTGAAGATGCTAATTTCAAATAACAGACTAAAATGGTAATTTTTATACGATAGATGAGGAGATCAAAGTATAGAATTGATAGTTCCGTTTAGAGTACGGCAGTGTGAAAATTGTAGATAGAGAGTAGAAAGCGAGCTAGGACAACTTTTAGGAAGGTACAAATCGGGGAGTTTGGTAAAGAGAGATGATAAAACTGAGTTGTCCTTGCTCGCTTTCTACTCTCTATATGCAATTTTCACATTGCCGTACTCTAAACGGACCTAACAATTCTATACTATGATCTCCTCATCTATCGTATAAAAATTACCACTTTAGTCTGTTATTAGAAATTAGCATCTTCAACTATGCTTATTTCATGAAAACAGAGATAAAATTTTCATTTGAACCTTTTTCAAAAGTTTGTTATGTAAAATTGGAAAAAAATATTTCATCAGATTCGTAATGCAATATCCAAGTGATTGGCGTATTTGGATTTTTATTTCATTTATAAATGAGAATGTTACAAGCGTTCAAAACCTAACACTATTTCACCACACATATTTTTTGATTTGCACCCCAGTATAGTTGACAAAGACGTAGTTCTACGTCAAAAAAATAAAAATTCCTTCTATGTCCAATTGAAATAATCACTTGCTTGGAGTGAAGTTGCCGAATTCGCCTGCGTCAGCTGTCAATCGGCGGACGGGGATTTGCTACAGTCGATCCAGAGCGATTCAAACACTTCTTCTTGATTCCATTATTTAACGTCGGTTTCCGCTCCGCAATCTAGTGCCAATCTCCGACGGCAAACAAATGACCTGAGAGAAGGCTTACACACCTGGGTAGATCAGTATTAGCTTGACCACGGTTCAGTACAGTCGCTGTTTTTAATTTGCTTGTGTTCAATTAAATACCCTCGAGTGGTGTCACATTACACGCGCGGTCGAACAGCCAAAGTGATAAGTCATCAAATCGCGAGTGTCAATAAACCCGGTGTGCAATTTGTTCACCTAACGCAGTGGTTTAAATTTACCAGATGAATAATTCTAGTTTCCCTCGGCTGGGGGAAACCTCTGGTGGAGGTAGTGGAAAGATTTTAGTTATGGAAAGGGGAGAGGAGGGTAAATCCTTCCACGGAGTCTCTCCGATTCTCGTCGATAAAACAATTAAAGCTTACTGCGGGGAAGTAGCAAGCGCAGAAAAAAACGAAAGACGGGAAAATTCTCATCTACGTTAAAAGTGAAAGCCAGGCCAGAAACCTGGCTAGAATCGAAAAGCTGGCTCAAGGAATTTCCACCAAAGTGTACGAGCACAAAACTCTTAACTCGTGCAAAGTAGTGGTTTTTTGCCAGGGCATAAAGTTTGACAGTGACCAAGACTTACTCGAAGACCTATCGAAAACAGGATTGACTGAAGTTCGGCCCAAGTTCCCACTGGAATTTTTGTCCTCACTGTCAAGGGTACAGTTCCACCTAAAGAAGTAAAAATTGGGTACATTCTGTTGGAAACAAGACCGTGGTATCCGAACCCTTTGATGTGCTTCGTATGTTATAAGTTCGGGCATGTCGGAAAAACTGTAACAGTGAAAAAAAAAGTGTAACAAATGCGGTGAGGCATTCCATGAATTCTGTGAAAATGCAGAAAAATGTGTTAACTGAGGTGATTCTCATGGAGCATTCTTCAAATGGTGCCCAGCATTCAAGAATGAAGTAGCTATCACCAAAGTGAAAGTGGACAGAAATATTAACTTTTGGGAAGCTAGAAAAATAGTGGAAAGCGAAAAGAAAATCACGTATTCAGATTCCATTAAAAGTGCATTAACCCAACAATTTGATGAGAAGATCAAACAATTAAATGAAGAAAAGAAATCCTACGCGGAAGCACTAAGGTTAGATCTGCAGAAACAGTTCGAACAAAAAATGAAGGAGATGGAAAATAAGCTCATGGAAATGCAAAACCAGTTTGAACAGGCAGTTAATGCCTACAGAGAAGAAAAACAAAAAAAAGAAAAACGGCAGAAAAGGAGCTCGAAATTCTCAAAGAGAATTATTCCAAACTGGAGAACACACTGAAACTCTACGGATACAAACCATCAGGTAAACACACCAGGAGCCAAGGCAATCCCATCGAATCTCCCCCAAGGAAAAAGAAAGGTAACGATAAGATGAAAAAATGTGAATCGGTTGAGTACGTTAACTCAGAATCGGATGTCAGCTCTCAAGAGGGTGGCGATGATGAGATGCAACCCTAAACCCAATAATCGTCATCAAAACAACTAGAATGGATCCAACAGCAAACCGAAAATCAACCGAAATTATTCAATGGAATTGTAATGGCGTCAGAAAACAAGACGCAGAATTACGGATATTGATTAATGAGTACAAGCCATTTCTAATCATTCTACAAGAAACAAGAACAAACAAACAAACGAACAATCAATTCCTGGTTACGATACCTTATTCTGCCACCGTCCTTCAGGACAAGGTGGAGTTGCAATTGCAATCAAACATGGAATAAAATGCTCAAAAATTCAACTTAACACAAGTCTTGAAGCAATAGCTATAAAAATCAACCTACCTCGAAAAATGACTCTCTGCAGCATATATCTGTCACCAAATCAGATAGTTAACAAAAAAGAACTTGACAACATAATTAACCTTATCCCCAAGCCATTTATTATATCGGGAGACTTCAACGCTCACCATAGTCTATGGGGATCAAATAGAGATGATTGCAGAGGAAAAATGATCGCCGAAATAATACAGGAACAAGAGCTTATGCTACTGAATGACGGCAGCCCAACTTTCATACATTCGACAAACGCATTGACATGTATTGACCTCCCAACTAACAATTTTAGCTGCAGATTAGCTTATACAGCCAAAAATTGGCTTATACAGCTAATATTTGCCTGTATAAGCTAGTTTGCAGCTAAAATTGTTTGTTGGGCTTACTCTATGCTCAGCTGAAATTGCTAACAGAATTAACTGGTCAATCCACGAGGACCAACACGGTAGTGACCACTTTCCAATTCTAATTGGTACCACCATATCTTCCAAAAGATCAAGACCAGCCAGGTGGAAAATGCACGAAGCAAACTGGAACATATTTGAAATTAAGCTTGAAGAATCAATCAAATCACATCAATCATACACAATAGAAGAACTAACAGACGCAGTTAAATCTGCAGCTTCATCAGCAATACCAAAAACATCTACTGAAGTCCCCCAAAAAACCGTTCCATGGTGGAACCAAAACATAGCAGAAGCAATCAAACTTAGACGAAAAACACTTAGGAAAAAACAAAAATGTCACCCCGACAATCCTTCTTACCCAGATATACTAAACGAATTTCAAAAGGCCAGAAACAATGCAAGGAAAATCATTGAAGAAGAAAAACGGAAATCATGGGAAAAATATGCATCCTCAATAAATAAAGACACACCAATAAAAGACATCTGGAATAAAATTCGTGCCATACAAAAAAAAAATTATCATCGGCCAGGACCTGGGCGATCGAAACAGATAACGGTCCCATCACCAACCCCACCGATATCGCAAATCATCTAGCAGATCATTTCTACAAAGAATCCTCGAACGAAGCGTATCCACACCAATTCTTTCAGAAAAAAACAGAAGGAAGTAAAAATCCCAATCATATTTAAAAAAAACAACAAAATTTAGAGATGGACAAAGACTTCTCCATGACCGAATTACTACTCCAGCTAGATAGACTCACGGGAAAATCACCCGGACCTGATGAAATTCACAACTCTATGCTTCAGCATCTACCGTTCTACATCAAGCGTAAACTATTAGAAGCCTACAACAATATTTGGAAAAACGGTCCGTTCCCGGAAATTTGGAGAAAATCTATACTGGTTCCAATACCGAAACCCGGAAAATGTCCCAACACTCCAGACAACTTAAGACCGATATGTCTTTCAAGCTGCATTCTTAAACTGCTCGAGCGAATGGTAAACAGACGACTCATGGCTCATCTTGAGAAAAATAAAGTATTAGGTAAAGACCAATTTGGCTTTCGCAAAGGTCATCAAACCAACGACGTGATAGCCTACATTGATAACTTCGGAAGGCATGCAATGCTGAACAAACAGCACGCGGAAATCATATTCCTGGATCTACAAAAGGCTTATCATAAAAAGGCTCGCTAAGGCTGACGTAACAGGTCACATGGCCAAATTCTGCTGTTCGTTCCTGGACGACGGACATTCGAAGTCCAATACGAAGGGCAACTACCTTCTCTCAAAGTTCAAGAAAACGGTGTTCCACAAGGATCAGTGCTTGCAGTTACATTCTTTTTACTCGCAGTCGACAGCCAAGTGGACCCGTTCAAAGGTTCAAAAGATCCTCAAAGGTATCGAAAAATGGTGCGACGACACAGGTTTCAAAGTTTCAGCGTCCAAGTTGGCTATACTGAATATAGGCAGAAGAAGAAAACTAAAGAAACAAGCTACCCCAACGTTCGGCTCAGAAGAAATCAATTTAACCAAACACCACAAATTACTGGGAGTCTGGATCGACCAGAACCTCAATTACAACTACCATATAAAAATTATCAAAGATGATACAAAACGTCGACTCGACATCATGAAATGTTTAAGCAAAACCAAGTTTGGTGCCGATAGAAAATGCCTATTACATATTCTTAACATGGTAATTCTTCCAAAACTTATTTACGGAGCTCCAGTCTATATAAGCTCAGACAGACAAAAAGCTGCAAAATTAAACCCGATATACCACCAAGGTATACGATATGCTACGGGAGCCTTTCACTCCAGTCCAATAGAAAGCATAATATCAGAAAGCGGCCTTCTCCCCTTGGACCTTATATTTGCAAAACAAACAATAAACTACTCTACGAGACAGCTTGCGCGAGGAATTCTGAACCCAGAACTCTACTTCTCCAGAAATGTCTAAAATATTCAAAATGAGCTACAAATTCCAACAAAGACCATTGAAGAAGAGGATCCAACTGGACCACTGGCCTGTGAGGAACGAGATTGCCGAATCAATATGGATATCCCAGAAAGACTTACCATCACCATTTATATACCGACGGATCAAAACTGGACGAAGGAGTTGGATGCGGAATACATTTTAACAACGTAAATACATCAATATGTCTCCCCTCACATTTATCCATATTCAGTGCCGAAGCGTATGCAATTATCAAAGCGCTAGAAAACTGCACAACAGGTCTAAATATAATATTTAGCGACTCAAAAAGCGTACTGGAAGCTGTCGCTAACAACAACTGTAATCAGCCATGAATTTTGAAAATCAAATCGATCCTACAAGAAACTCACAGAAACGTTGAACTTTGTTGGGTCCCAGCTCACGTCAACATCACGGGCAACGAGAAAGCAGACGACCTGGCAAAACATGGGGCTATGTTCAAATCCCCAATCGACATTTACACACCATTCGCAGATTTCAAACGAACGGTTGACGAACATAATTAACCAAGCTTGGCAAAACAAATGGTTCATGAACAACAGCAAGCTCAGGCAAATCAAGAACACCAGTTCGGAATGGAGCACCTCATACAATAAAGATCGATATGTAAGCCGAATCATAACAAGGCTAAGAATTGGCCACCTTGCAAGAAAAGAAGACCCGGAAATATGTCTATCTTGTGGAATACCAATTACCGTTCTGCATATATTAATCGATTGTCCCCGCTACGACGCAGAAAGAAAAACCAATCACCTGGGCTCCTCTTTACATGAAATACTAGGAGACGATGCAAATTCCATAGAAAAAACAATCAAGTTCTTGAAGGATAGCAAAATCCATACGCTAATATAAACAACCACAATCAACATTGAACCTATGCTGATTCAACACAAAACGAAGGCAACAAAATTCACCACCAAAGAGACCTGTCAGCAGAATGCAATACTTATAAAGCCGACAAATGGCAATCAAGCAACAGTCATATTCAAATCATCCACGGTTCAACTACAGTACAACCATACATCCAGCACTCATACAATGGGAAACGCAGACAGCAAAGATACCACCCAAAACGGTGACCAGGACGTCACCATAATCGAGAATCAAGAAGTCCACACGGGATACCTAGAAGACCACAACTGGAAGCTCTCACTTATCCTCGTCATAGTGTCAATCCAGCTAATCATCGGTATCATCAACATACTAAGGAAACAATGGAAGAAAGCAGCACTCAAAGCTGCCAAATCTGTAGCAGTCCTCAACGTTTAATTAAGGAAGACCCGACCATGACCAGATTCAAGAAGGCGACCGGAAATAGGTAAAGAAGTGATAAATTCAAATACTAATTTTGAGCTTGAGCTTGAGCTTGAGCTTGAGCTTGAGCTTGAGCTTGATTGACCGCCCACGGTTGCTACTCTGTTATTGCCAGATCAGCTGTAATTACACAGAGAACCAATAGACGATGCTTGGGACTAGCAATCATCCTCAATGTGTAAAAACTGGTGATCTTAAATTAGGCAATACCAGCGCCGGCCGCGCCCGAACACAGGTAAAGAAAGGAATGGGAAGGATTGTGTTGACATGACACTCGCTTTGATGGAAGCCGAGAACACCTCTGCACTTCCACGAGGAATCACTGGGATGTTGGATAAGAGGGTTGGGTTTGCAGCAGGGTTCGTTTTGGTAAACGATAAGCTGAATTAATGTCCTAACGATCATATAACGCGAAGGAGCTTGGGACTAAACCCACGGTCTTCTGCTCAGTAAGCAAAAACGTTTGCCACTAGGCAGACGAGCACCTTTTTAATCACCGAGTTGCTGTTATTACCATGTAGTCATATTAACAAATAAAACGATTGACGAATCTTGATTGTGGATGGGCCTGAGATTAGACTCATGATGTTCTGCTCAGTAAGCAAAAACGGTTGCTCTAAGGCCACCGAGCCCCTCATATCACATAATACCGTTGCTCTAATTTTTGTATCCATTCAAACCCGGAACCAACGACAACAACGAGTTTCGCAAAATACACGATACACAAGCGATTTTACTATAAATCTCTTTGATATGTAAGGACCTGGGACCGCGTTTTTCTGCTTAGTAAGCAGGCCACTGTAACCGACGATCTTTCAAAGCCGAAAACTAAAAACTACGAAAAAGTACTTAGGCCTTCATTAAGTTCCACTTTCACGCGACGTACAATGTTTCAATTTGCTCTTTACGTATTGTTCAGGCTAGGCCCTTTTAAAAATTTACGCGAGAAATACGCACAATCGTCACCTACCTCGCAAAACTGGTTCCAAACGACAACAAAGGCATAAGCAACGATGGATTGTTGAACTTTGCTGGCTCCGGTGGTGTAGTTCACAGCAAAAAAAATGTAATATCGATCAACGTAATTCAAGCTGATGTATGGAATAATGATGTAATAGTAATTTTGTAATTTATCAGCACACACCCTGGTCGACCACTGTAAACCAATCTGCCGTTCAGCGTTTTCGGTTTTTGTTTCTGGATCTTTAGTTGCCTCTGTGATATACTTACTTGCGGCATACTATTTTGGGAGTGTATATGAGCGTGTACCATGTACGGTAGCTCATCTCTCATCGTGATGGTGGGACATAGTAGACAAATTAGAGAGAAAACAAGGAGGTATTAGTATTAGTTATATGTAAACAAACAAAACAAAAGTTAGATAATGCGGCACTGTAACTACTACTATTTTAGAGGTATGATTCGTCATGTTTAACTCAATGTTTCAATTGAGGCAAACTATCTATCTTACAATTACAAAAGCAACCCTAAACTTACAATTATATGCAAATGCAAAATGAAACTTGACAAATCATCGTCAATTCCCTTATTCCAGGGCAGGGCCTGACGATTTGAATCTAATTTTGATCAGTGAACGGGCACCATATGGTACATTTTCTCACCATGAACCTATCATTTCCAGCCTATCTGAACTATTTAATAAATGGAAGCCATAACATGGGTTACGCTCCCCCTAAGCGGGCCCTCCGCATCCTGTCTCTGTCTTATCTCAAATACAAAATGCCAATGGTATGAATGTATCTATATATAACTTGGAAATGACGTACAATCAAATAAACCCGTAACCCACTCACTTGGTCAGGCTTCAGAATCGTCCAGTGGGCAGTGCACTCTACACTCCAAGTTCCCTTTTTTTCAAATTTACCGCAAATTTGATATTTTACCCATTGAGTGTTGATAAGTCACAATGAAACATTGTGACAGAAGTTGAGGTTACTAGTGTATTAAATAATCTAGGTCCTATTGGATACGTTATACATTCTCTGATTACTTTATCGGGGCATCCCGATATCCTAGTCAATAAACGCGCGGCACACCAATGCAACAGACTTTAAAAGACAAACAATGTTTACGCTGTAATCAATTTTGATTTGCCAATATCATTTTCTAGCTTAAAACACCGATACCCAACATTGATTTGACAAAGCTCATTGCAAACACTGTAGAAGAATCTTACAATTCCCGGTTGTGTGTTTGGCTTCTTCGAGCTCCTCATGTGGCCCATTGGTAGAGCAGATAAAACCGAAGGTCCTTTCTCTCCATGTCGGTAGTGAAGAAGTTTGCTCCACAGTAGTAGTGACACATCATCAAAGGGATACAGAGTAACATTCCATAACTACTTGTGCGGGTGGCTTGCAGTGGGTGGCTTCCGGAAAGGCTTACAAGTTGCGGTGGGTAATCCTTCAAAGTTTTGTCCGTCGAGCTTCATATGTGTGTAAGCGGGAGGAAGCCCCGAGATAAGCACCGAAAGGGGAACGCAAAGAAACCTCTGTTAGAGCAATAACAGGAAAGTTAAGCTTCGGTCTGGACAAGAAAGCGAAGCCCCGTTCACATGTTCCGTGATGAGCAGCTTTTCCGCATTAATAAAGATGATGGTATATGGGCTGTTTCATGTGTAATTCATTTGAATAATTTCCCGAAACAGAACCGGAGTGAGTGACGACAGGCTGCGAGCACGTGAAGTATTGCTGGGATTAGACTTTGCCCCTGGAAGTATGATTAATTCAAGAAAATTTGAATGAGATTTATGCAGGATTCGCTTGGTAACCAACACATCCTATGTGGCACGAAGCGCACCAAGGGGTCTTTAATAATGTCTGATATCGATCGATCATTCCATGCCGTCGTCATCGTCATTATAGTCGTGGTTAGGCTATTTTGGTTCGACAAAGAAGCAACTAACTCAATTCCTAAGAATACATCAGCAGTGCGAGGAACGTGCCACGGTAATGGCCGTGGCAGCAGTTGTTGAAGACCACAATAAAGTGAAAGCTGAACCTGATTGAGTGTTGTGCTTTGAGCTGTGATGAGGGAAAATGAGGCAATTGTTCCCAAATGCGACGACGTGATGGCGAAGGATCAAAACGGAACCAGCGCTAATCGCACTATCCACCTGTTGTTGTTTTTCGGATAAAGCAGAAAGGCTTCTCTTCCTCATGATTGCGGTTCTCTTTAAGTGGATTAGGTTAGATGGAACGTTTGAGTTGGTTTGCAGAATCATTTTATAGTTAACAGCATCTCAGGTTTCCCTTAAAAAATCTTGTTTCATTAGAATAAGAATAACCTGGCGATAGAAAGCTAGAAACAAGCTAAAATCACGTGTCGGCCAACAACCACCCCCCATCTTCCCATTAGGAAAAAGGCGATTTAGCTGCAAAACACTTCCTGCTTTTTAAAAGCTTTTCTCTCATGTTTTCCATGCTAGTCATGATGTGAAAGTGAAAGAACAGCACTGGTTTTTTTTTTCGGGGCTATAAAGTGAGCACATAAAAATAAACTTTTATTTCTAAATTAAATAAACATATTTATGACCCGTTACCCGCCCTCCCGTTCCCCGCCGGTGAAATCAAACTGAGACCAAATTTCGCCAGCTGCTCATTCTCATTCAACGCATGGACACCTTCGGAATGTTTTGGAACAACTTCTTTCACACGTTCGTGTACTTCCGAATGAAAACGTATGCCGAGCGAGACGGCGCGAGAAATTCGAACTGCAGAGCAAACTTTTACTAGCTTCCAATCTCGGGGGAGGCGATTGTTGTACCGAGCCAGGCGGAAACAGATGGGGTTTGCTTTGTTTAGAAAAAAAAAGAACAGTTCCGAGGGATTTGCCACTTGCGGTTTGTTTGTTTCGCTTACGATGTGTGGGTCAACATCGAAGGGGAGCGTAAAAAAATATCCACTTGGTGTTTCAGAACCAGTAGCTGGTTTCGGTAATCCAGAAAAAAGGATATTGTTTTAATTGAGTGGAGCGCCGTGTTGTTGCATATCAATTAATATCTACCCAGCGTGCAAAAAAAAAAATGAACATGATAGGATGTAGGCAATAGCTCGCAATAGGCTCACTAGGTGGACCTCGGCATAGTTCAAGTTGTCCAGTAGTAGTTTGAAATTGGTTGACTCTAATGGTTGATGGCATTTATACCGTGTCTAGTTTTGAAGTTACCTTCTTTAAGCTACCTATGTACTATGGGGATCCAGGTGGCCAGCAGTAGGGATGCCATTTTTTTAGCTATTTATCTTTTATTGAATAATCGATTTACAATTTCTTACTTATTTTTAATGTTTTTCATAACTGTTTCCTTGTTGGTATTGCTCGTAGCAGAGAAAGACTAGATTGATTTGAACGGTTGAAGTTTATTACTATATAAATACAGCTTGACGATTACCTAACTAACAATTTTCACAATGTAAACGCTTTACTCATTTCATTTATACAGCCTTAAGCTGTATTCAAAAGTTATACGATATGAGACAACCTTTACTCAATCTGTATAGATCAAATCTGGCGAACTTAGTCAGCTACTTATGGCTGTTGGGACGGTTGGAACAATTAAATAATATGTGACTGGTTATTGTTCAACAGTAATAACAGTTTTGTACTAAATAGATAATCTTTTAATGATTATTTAATTTATAGTGCCAATGCACACAAATTATAAATATCCCTATATTTAAATAATCGTATGGCGCACTGAATTTATGCTCCTATTTGGTATAATAATCACCATAAATATGCTCTGAAGCATATTCAGATTGGTTCCAAATTGTAATAAAGTGGACTCAACTTTGCACACTGTGCCGAAACACAGTATAATACACTGTTCGGCACGTTAAGGCACACACTGATATTTGGTTTCATGCTGTCACTGTCCATTCTGTCCATCTTGGATTATCACAATCTTCTAAGCCAAAAAGGAACAATAGCTTTGATGATCTTCAGGTCCAGCCGGCCAAACGAAGGATACATGCAATGGCTGTTTGTTTCGATAGTGAAAAGCTGTACATTCCGAAGCAGATAAAGGCTACGAAGAAGTTTTTGA
The DNA here is from genome assembly GCF_037179485.1 of Ochlerotatus camptorhynchus. Taxonomy (NCBI): domain Eukaryota; kingdom Metazoa; phylum Arthropoda; class Insecta; order Diptera; family Culicidae; genus Ochlerotatus; species Ochlerotatus camptorhynchus. The sequence goes on along the minus strand of NW_027040729.1, from coordinate 1,428,266 downwards.
CGTAGGACTACGTCTGTGATCTCTATATGGGGGTACACTTTGTGAAAACCGAAAATGGAACATGTAACAAAATAATGAAATATTTTGAACGTTACTAACTCAGGTGCCGCTGGACCATTTTCAATCATTTTATCACCAATCGATCTGAAATGTTTCTACGCATTTGTTAACTGTACACACTCATTTTTTATCGCTGGAAACCAGCAATATTTTGCTGGATTTTTCCGAGCTGTAAGTTCAGCAATCTATCCAGCAAAATATTATTGCTGGACGACCAGCAATTTAGGCCAATGTCAAATTGACAGCACTTTACTGATTATCCAGCAAAACGGAACATCAATCATTTTGCTGAAAGAGCAGCAAATCTCGATTGTTGTTTTTTTAAAGAGGCATTATTGGAATAAATATTTTATTACACTTTCATGTAGTTGTATATAGTAATTTATTAAATGTGACTGCACTTCTTTAAAAAATCATGTCTTGAAGAAGCCATGATGGGCCATCCTGGGTGAGTTATTGTTGTTGTTGTTTCTTTATTAAGGAGACTCCTGGGTAGGTTTGCGAATGAAGAAAACTGTAAATTTCAGAGAAAAACGAAAGTTTTTTAACTTAATTCAGGTTGCTAAGGTAGTTTAGTATACTTACTTCATGACAAAAGCTCTTTTTATATAATATCCATGATATTTTGTGAGTCGAACACTTTGAACATAAAAATAATCATAAATCGTCAAGGTACGAATGATAGATTTTGGCCTGATTTTGACGTTTCATACAGTTTACTGGAACGTTCAGCAAAATATTTCATTTTACTGATTTTTCAGTTTAAGTTAGTTTTGCTGGATGCGATTCAGCAATTCATTTTGCTGGAACAGGATTTCAAAATTTGGTGTGTAGGAACGTATCATTTTTCAAAATGTCTGAAAATTGCACAAATGTGCAACTGTTGCTATAATAGTTAAAATTACCACAGATTGCCTGCGAAAAGCGATCTCCCTAACACAGATTTCAAAGTTGAATTCCATCCGGTCTCTCCAAACGGTGTTTATTCAATCACCACGTGATGAGTGATGATGTTCTCCAGTACAAAACGAAAGGCTGCCTGCAAGCAGCGAGCTGCAGCCCAGATGAGCATCCATAGAAAGAAGTAGAAGCCGCACCGCTATTGATCGGAATCAGTAGCTCTTCGTGAGTCGCTGTGGGCCATCTATGTCAAGCGCGTCATACTAAAGAGTATAAACAGCTGCTGCAGTTAACAAATGAGATTTATTATATAAGAAAACGTAGTCCTACGTCACAATTGCGTACAATCCCATAGGGCTGTCCCTTGTAGTTTTTTTTTTTCAAACGCCAACCACTGTCCTCTCCTGTCACGTTTTTCCTATAACTTATTCACTGCATGTCGCAGAATCTAACACTTCCCTTTTCTACACTTATTATGTAAGATAAAAATTGTATCACTCCACAGAGAAATAAAATAAGGCTCGTGTTTATTTTATATCTATACTTTTTAAAACATCTTGTTATATTTCTAACATTTACATTTTTTAGCAGTTAATAGTAAGATGGGTTAATAGGAAAATGGGTATCCTCCCTGCCTTGATCGCTTGTCTTTCATGTCTTGGTTTGGGTCCGGCTTGGCTAGACTGGTTAAGTTCAGTTCTGTAGGCCGTACTGATAGCTCAAAAATCTAGGTATTACTCTAATGATATTTTCTCTCATTGTGCCTTTTCCGAGATGAACTCAAAGATCAGAATCGATGTTTGTGATGATGTGGTGGTGCTTGAACTCGTAATCCTTGCTGTAATCAAAATATATTTACTACTGTGATCGTGTTTGTCAGTTCCTTCATGACACACGCGTTTGGCATCATTGAGCCAAGCGGAATGAATGAACTCACCACACGCGTGTTATTTCCATCCATGAGATCTTGAAGTTGTAAACAAAAAAAATCTCAAAAGTTATAACTGCAGGGTTGCCAAACTCATGGTATACTGAGACTGACCCCTTGATTGCGGCATTCCGGCACGTTCGGCACAACACTTGGCACAGATAAAGTAGTCGGCACAGATTGAGATGTGCAGAGTTGAATACCCCTTGAATAAAGTCGTCTTATTTTCAGAATACAACAATATCAGCTATTACTACAAACTGACATTGATCATTATTTCATATCAAACATCGAAAGAATAAAATATTTCTCCATATTAACTATCATCCAAATGAACCCATCTGAAAACCTACAAGGTTGTCAAAATATTTTGCGTATCACATTTTATCTACTTCTTCAGGAGCGATTTATACGATTGTAATATAGTTTTATGGTAGTCTTAAAAAGGTTGTTAAAAATTTCGGGCCAGGAGGAGGTTTTATGCTTTCATTTTTAACAACCACGTGTAGAATGTCATAAAACTAACATAAAACCTACGTTCCTTAGGTAGTTTGCATATCAAGTTTTAATGATTGCATTAAAACTGGGCCAGTCGGCCATGACATGGCTGTAAAGTGGTTGACAGGTTGGTTGTTAGAGCAATGTGGTCGTCAGGGAAGGTTTTATAATGTGGTTATATAAACTGCTTTAAAACTTCAATAAAACAAAAATTAGATCCTGGAAAATTTAATCTTGGGTCAAGATATACAACAGCCGCCTTAAATGCAAAATTTTCAAGCAATTTCTTCTGCCTATTTTAAAGCGCTTGAGCCAACGCGGTGCTGAGAGGGCTGTCCGTTTCACTTTCTACCATCAACGTTGCTTGAAGTCACTGAATGTAGAACTCACTCAATCGAACGTGTTTGTTTTGTGAGTTTTTCGTCAGTTTGTAAACGGACAAGTAGTTCTTCATGTAGGTACAGTCATCATTCGAAAATGCTATGAAGAAATTTTTTTTTTAGTATTTAAATTTATTTCATTATGAACATATATCATACCTATTGCTAGATTGTTATTATGGATTGGATGAGTAGTTAACTGGATTGTTATCTATCTTCTCATTTTCGTTCGAACTCGTTTCATGCAATACATTTTTTTGTATGAAAAATACGGTTTGAACGAAATTAAGAATATGGAAGAACATATACATAAATAGTGCTTCAATAATCGATGTCAAGTGGTCACCTATCACAATCACGATCGCCAAACAGCTGATGGTAGTAACGCTTTGTACATTCCTATCAATGTGCTCGTCGAAGCTCTCTCCATGACCATCCATCAAGTTGACGAAAGAAGTAAAAAGCAACTGGTGAATGTAGTCTTCTGTTGTGATCCATCACCGATCTGGTCATTCCCGACAATCACGACACTCATCTGTGCTCATTTTGAAGCAGTTGCTGCTTGACTTGCTTATGTGAGTGTGTTGGTGAGTGATCCCAACAGCTTCCGTTTCATGTTGCCTGCTTTGTTTGTAACTCACACAGTCGCGTCTGCCGAGACGAACTTGGAATGCGTAGGCATTGTTCTCATTTTCTTCTGTCGTTTCGCTTTTTCTCATCATCGTACTGCAAAAGTTTTCACTGTTTTCGTTGTGCTTTTCATCATCAGCAGCGAGTGTAGCGTTTTGCTTGTGAGCAGCGACCATTACTGGTGATTGTTGTTTGACTTGTTTGTCATTCGTGGGGAATTGTATGGGGAATAGATTTGAACTCGTGACTTTGGCGTGACAGGTATGGATGTTAACCACTACCCCGGGGCTGTCCCCACTCGAGCTGACAGAAGTATCTATAAACCCCTATCAATTATGGGATTTAGGTTTACGTACATACACTTTTTCCATACTTATTTCATATGAATATGATTATGATTTTATGAGTTAATATGAACTTATTATATTGTTCAAAGTACTGTCCGAACGGAGGTATTAAAAAATTAGATATCTTACCAACTTCCGGATACTCTTGTCCAAGTAGGATGTAGAACGACTCTTGTTTGAGGATCGATTTTATCATTTTATATCGTCCACCCCATCGAGTAAAGCTCCATAGGGGGGAGGGGGCCTTGGAAGCTTTGTTGTGGTTGAAAAAGATTGAGTACTTTGTTTTCCTGGTGTCTTTAACAATGTCTGTGATTTTTCTTATGTTTGGGTCATTCTTCGTGATCACATCCGTTATGGCCAATTGTAGAGAATGTACACTACATCTTATGAGATTAAGTGCACTTCCGAATTCACTGGTGATTCCATCGATCATACCACACTCCATTTCTTTTGAGCCCTCTTCGTCCATGAGAGATTCCAGTGTGGTAACAGAGGTAGTGGCCAGTTTTTGCATTTCTTTAATCGACGCCATCATATTGGCACCGTTGTCAGTTGTCGCCGAGAAAAAATGGTTTACTTCGATGCCATATCAATGCAGGGTTTCGACTATTTTGTCCTTTAGAAATTTAGCAGTCTGGGATTGTTTAACTTCCATCATAGCTGAAATAGATAGAGTATATTTATATTTTGAGTGAATATTGCAAGGATTTACCTTTTTTTACCTAGAGTCCTCATAACGATTTCCCCGTCTTGTTCATATTGTACGCTGAGACCGATGATGTGATGTCCGCGTACCTATATTTTAACAGGACACCACCAGTGTAAACCAGTCGGTGTACATTACAAGTGCTTCCAGCGAGTCCCTGGGAACGACATTAACGGCATGCTCCACGGAACGCTCGGGACCATCGAAATCGAAGACTACCGAAAAGTAATTATAATTAATTACTACCTGTTTAAATTCTAATGTATATTTCACGCATTTCTTAGACTAGTCCGAACAGTACACCGCCTCAGACAACGTGACCTCCGGAAGAGTAAAACGATAAAAATGCTGCGGCAGAATTTGGCACGAATGAAGAAGCTCTCCGGCAACAAGAAGGATGCTGCCTCTAAGCTATTCAACCCGGATCAAGTGAAAAAGCTACAGAGAGGACAGAAGAGGGTTAAAAAATGGACTGATAAGACCATAACGGACAGTTTTGAATATCGCTTCGCATATGGATCAAAAAGGTACAATTTCCTTCGCGATGAAAAGAACTTTCCAATGCCTTCAATTCGCTCGCAACAGGACTACTTGAAGAACCTTCATTTTGACACTGGAGTTTCAGCGGAGGTGTTTACCTTGATGGAATCGAAGGTAAACTGCATGTCATCCGCTGAAAGAGATTGCGGATTGATAGCGGACGAAATGTCGATCGACCCTAGTAGGACCTATTGTTGCAACAACAAAAAATACTTTGGCGATATCACCATTCCCGGACAACATGGAAAAGCCACCCACGCACTTGTGTTTATGCTGGTGGGTATTTCAAGTCGGTGGAAACAAATAGTGGCGTATGAGTTCACCGGAAATTCAGTACCAGAAGGGTTCATGAAAGCTACAATGATTGACATTATCAGGAGAGCGGAACAGATTGGATTGAAGGTTCACTTTGCAACGTCTGACTGTGGCCCGAACAATGTTCGAATGTGGAATGACTTCGGCTTGAATCATTCGAAGGATCAAGCACTAAGTAGCCCTCCTTTGAAGCATCCTATCGACGACGAACGGACCTTTGAGCTTATACCGGATGCTGTTCACGTCTTCAAAAGCTGCGTCCAAGGATGGGTGAAAAATCGGTTTATATATCTGCCAGCGCATATCGTTAAGGAAAACGATCTCGTTTCTGATGTCGTTGATATTTTTCACTTGCAAGAATTGGTTAAGTTTTCTTCCAAATATATTCGCAGCGATTACAATACTTGCCTTCAGCAAATTGGGGAACATCAACTTTTGTTTATTTTGTTCGATAGGATACCAGTTTGACGGTTCGATAAGGTTTTTTTTGCTTCACACTCTTCGCCTCTCTACCTATTCTCTCTGGGCTCAATTAGGCTGTCCACGAGACAGTTGCGATCAGCTGACTTTATTGTTTACCAAGAACTTTTGACAGATCACAGTAGAACTGGCAGTTTATTCCAATGAGATACAGAGAGAGGTGAAGCAGATCGTGAAATATGGTTGTATTAGTAATCCAAAAAATCAACGTAAACGCAATTAGTGACGTCACTCCTTGCATGTATCGTACAGCGGTTTTACTCACACAACTTAACCGACTGCTCCACCTCGGTAATCCAGCTCATTGAGTTCATTCTCATATAAATTTCTGATTTGTTTATGTTTACATTCAGCAGCATTAACGCAAGATCACTCACACACTCTAGATTTCTAGCTGTCAGTTCCACTGCGAAGCGTCTCTTGAATCACCTTATTGCACTAATTGTTTTTCAACCTTCTTTTCTAACGCACTCTTCGGCAGCAGCAGTAAATGTTGGTTTTTTTCTTTTCCGTTTGATTTTCCGCCTTTGTAGATGGGTTTGGATCAGGATTAGAACTCAAATAATCGCAACTAAATCTGATACACGAGTAACTTACAGTTTTGCAATTAGCGCACTGATTTAATGCGCTCCATGTAAAAAAGGCGTGACGCTTTACATTTTTTTTTTGTTTATTAATTTATTTGATAAGGGTCAACCGAATGAACTTTACATAGCCGAGGATTCTTGATCATTATACAATACATCTTAAAACTATAGTCAAAAGGTATAACACAATAAACATTTTATCTTCCGCTATCCAATAAGCCTCCTCCACCAGAACGGGAGCCGCTTCCAGTTGTTTCATTGTATGGCAGATTTGCCAACGGAGGTCAGAGCGCTTCCATTGCAGCAATGGACGCAAAACGTGGCCAGCACTCAAACATTCAACACGAAATGGTTGTTTTCCAAAGTCGACGACGCATTGACCATAAAGAACTGCTGATGAAGAACAATGCGGAGGACCACACTGCCGAGTAAACAGACGATCGCGTGACACAAATTGAAAGTGGTCTGCTTTTGTCGACATCCGAGTGAACACTCAACTGACTGTTTACATGCTATATGCATAAAGAAGAATCATAATCTAAAGACTGCTGTTTGATGGAATTACAACTTTTATACGAAGCATTTTTGAAAATAGTCACAGCCGTACCTCATTAGCGGATGTCAAAGGCAGAATAAAATAAATTGAAAAGAGACCGAAATCCAAAAAAAAAATGCAAAATAAATCTGAATTAATGTTTTTGAAACATGCCATTTTCAGGGTACAGTAAAGCACTTTAGTAAAAGTATGGACGACTGTCACCACAAAAATGAAAAAAAGTTTTTCCAATAGCAGTGCATTTCGACGGTTTGATTGGAACAGACGTCCACACTTTTACTCAGAGGACTTTAGTTTGTGTATGTGATAGCTGATGAGAGAATTAAAAATTCACAAATCTCTTCATTCCTTTATTTAACGTCGGTCTCTGTTCCGCAATCTAGTGCGAATCACCGACGGACATCGATTGCCATCCATTGACGGCAATCGAATGTGCAGGAAGGCAGCTTCCACACCTGCATAGGATATCGCACCCATTCAAATGCACATGGGCCAGGACCAACGGTTTTACTTCCCTTCCGAAGGAAGACGTGACCAGAGATTTTTATACCTCAGAAAAATCCCACCGACCTCGGCTGGGATTGAACCCAGACTTATTGGGGTGAGAAAGTAGTCACGCTTACGGTAAGCTTACCACTACACCACCGGCGCCGGCATTCACAAATCTCATTCCACCTCACCCAGGGGTACCCTATCCCTGTCAACCACATAATTTTGACACTTTTGGACATACTTACAGCGGTAAAACTGACGGAGGTACGATATAACAAAACAACTTACTCTTTTACACTTGCATCGCAGTGCTGAATGCTACAAAGAGTAGTTTGTTGCAGTCATCCTCATCCACTATATTCATCACATTGATGTGAGCTCTGCCGAAATTCGTGATTGTTGCCCCCGTGACCAATCATTGAAGGAAGAATGAGAGATTTTTTTCATCACCATCATGACGAAGGGACTGCGTGATATAATCAGTCCGCTTGATAAGTAGCGAGAAGAGAATTTGTGATCCTTCATTAGGTTGTAAGAATTTGATATCTGCAATATTGTCATTTTCAAATGATGGACATGAGATTTACCAGCACTGGGCACAATTCCGATGATTCGGTTGATCACAAGACACTCGATATTGCTTTTATGGTTTTTGTCTCGAGCTTGTACGCTGACATTCACCAAGGCAGTAACCTTAGTCGAAGAACCACCCACACCTGTCACGTCAACATTCACACTCAGATGCTTCACTCGTAACAGGGATGCGAACTTTTCTTTCGAAGGTTGACTTGTGAACCACAATCTAATACAACGCGGCACGGCTGGACCTTGCCATTGTCATCGATAATGTTCACAACCGCTGTGCATAATAGCGCTCGCTGCTGGTAGATTGTGTAGGAAGCACTGATCGTATTTGTAGTTTAGCCGTACTAGCTCTCTGTTCAACAACGACACTCGGTTGACTTATAGCGAATTCATTTATTATTCAGTTCCAACCTGGATCGGATTTCAAGATTGGATCTGCTTGTTTTCTGACAAACGTCAGTTTGCTCGTTTGTTTTTAAAACCTAGCTCAGGTTCGCACTGACAAAAAGTTCGGTTTCACACGTTCACGTGTAGAGTAGAGTCATAGAGCTAACACTAAGACCAAAAGGTCCCGATGAAACGTGCTCAACTTTTTGGCACAGCTCTGGTACTCTCTTCGGTCCCAAGCTAATCGATGCACCCCTCGAAACATAGGAAAATCCACGAACCCCTCATTTTATCTGTCAAACTTTCATAGCGAATCAAAACAAACATTGCGTAGTACTAGAATTTCGACTAGAATGGGATACGTTATTCGTTTGCTTGGGACCAATAGGCTAGTCAAGTAGTGAGCCAATTTAAAATCGTAAGTTTCCACCGGTTGGTATAACTAGTTTGGAGTAAATTGTTTACATGTGCAAGATTTCATAACAATCGGTTCAGTGAGATGGATCGAAAGACAACTGGGAATCACCTATACAACTGTGTCTCGGGTAGTAAAATCGTTTAAGAAGTCCCAGACGACCGAGCGATGGGCTGAAAGTGGAAGAAAATCGAAGACAGCTGACCCTGTGGAGGCCCGGAAGGTGTTGGATTATTTCAAGCGTAATCCGAACCTTTCGATTCGCGACGCGGCTCTGAAGGCAAAGTGTTCCACCTGGTTCGTTCAGCAAACCATGAAACGAGCTGGGCTTCGTATATTCAAGGTCCGGAAGGCACCGAACCGGCGTGATCAACTAAACACGGCGGCCAAATCCCGCGCAAGGAAGCTGTATCGAGAGTGGTTAACGAAACCGATGTGTGTGGTTATGGATGACGAAACCTACATCAAGGCAGACGCAAAGCAGATACCGGGGCTGGAGTTATACGTTGCCAAATCACGGTTTGATGTTCCGGAAGACATAAGGAAGAAGAAAGTGGATAAATTCGCCAAAAAATACTTGCTCTGGCAGGTCATATGCCGATGCGGTAAACTGAGTCAACCGTACATCACAATGGGTACCATCTACAGCGAAATTTACCGCACCGAGTGCCTCCAGAAGCGTCTGTTGCCCTTCCTGCGGTCCCACGGAGGCGAGACATTATTTTGGCTGGACCTGGCATCATGCCATTACGTGCAATCGACGTTGGATTGGTACAGAGACAATAACGTTGTTTTTGTACCAAAAACCGCCAACCCCCCCAAATCCACCAGAGATTCGTCCGGTGGAAAGATTTTGGGTCATAATGAAGGCCAAAGTTCGAAAATCGTCCAAGGTGTTTAAAAACGAGCTGGAGTTAAAGAAAGAATGGATAAAAGTGACCAAAAAGGTCGGTTCCCCCATTGCACAAAATGTAATGAGGGGTCTTAAGGAAAACGTGCGGGCTTTCAGCGATGGAAAGGAAATTGAATAAAGTAATTATGCTGAAACATAATCCATATGAATTAGTTCATTCCCTGAAAGTTTCAAGAAAATCCGACTTAAAATAAATTTTTGTCGAACACTTTTGTCTGGTGCATTTTTTTCGAGTACAGGCCTTTATCGCCACACTAATGATTCAGATGAGCTTACTCGCAGAAATTGCACCAGTACTCGACCGACGCAGCCATGGTTGATATCTTCAGTGCGGGAGTCTTCTTTATAGAAGTACTGCTTGGCTTTTGATGCAGGACTACGTCTGTGATTTCTATATGGGGGTTCACTTTGTGAAAACCAAAAATGGAACATGTAACAAAATTATGAAAGATTTTGAACGTTAATAACTCAGCTGTCTCTGGACCAATTTCAATAATTTTATCACCAATCGATCAGAAATATTTCTACGCATCTTTAAATTTTCAGGCTTTATATTTTTTTTAAATGTTACTATTGAAAATTGCACGAATGTGCAACTGTTGCAATGATAATTGCGCAACTTTTTTTTTTTCCAAAAGTGATTTCCCTAACACAGATTTCAAAGTTGAATTCCATCCAGTATCACCAAACGGTGTTTATTCAATCACGTGGTGAGTGGTGGTGTTTTCCAGTACACAACGAAAGGCTCCCAGGAGGCAGCTAGCTATCAAGCACAGAACAGAAGGGGAACTTCGGATCAGAAAGTGGCTCCACTTTTCATTGGCGAACACTAGCGCACCTAGCGGTAGAAGGCATCTTCTGCCTGCAGTTAAGATAAGCAGCATGTACATGCACATAGAAAGCCCGTTTGGAACGCTACCGCAACGCATCGCTTGTTGAGTAAAAAAAGGTACCACTTTTTGATTCACCGATGTGTTTGCACTTCCCCTTCTGTTTTTTGTATCAAGGCTGCCCTGAACCGCTGATCGAAATCAGTTCCAATCACCGTGTGTGGTGGTGTCCGGTTGTCGGCATCAGCAGCAGCAGTGCTTTCGGCGCGTGGCGTTGAACACTGTTCTCCAGTACACAACGAAAGGCTGCCTGCAAGCAGCGGGCTGCAGCGCACATGAGCATCCCTAGAAGGAGGATGAAGCCGCACCGCTATTGATCGGAATCAGTAGCTCTTCGTTAGTCGCTTTGGGCCATCTATGTCAAGCGCGTCATACTAAATAGTATAAACAGAGAGAACCCCGCTCAAATTCCTATTTCTATACAAAACACAAGCTCCTGCTGCAGTTAACAAATAAGATTTATTATATAAGACCACGTAGTCCTACGTCACCATTGCGTACAACCCCATAGCAGTCCCTTGTAGTTTTACGGTTTGTTAACTGGCTCGATTCGCTCCAAAATTTGTCCGATAGTCCATCCATTTTGTATTCGTAGAAACTGAGTGCATCAACATGACGCTTGCATTCGTTAACCAGCTTACGTAATTGTTTACCACTCTCAGAAGTCATCGATTTGAGGTTATGTATTCCACGCCATTCACGTCAACAATATTCCTTTTGTTCTCGTAGCGCGCGTTGCCAGATGATCCATTGCAGCAGCAAAGTTGCTATCGTTTATCGTTTGTTGGTCAATTGTTCCCGAAGCTTCGCCCACCAAACGCTTGTCGAAGTGATAAAGCTTCGTAGCATCTGATTCTCCGGCATGCTTATGCAGGACATCCATAAAAATAGTCTTGCATTCAAACCAGTTTTCTGGCCTTCCATCGAATGAATCTTCAAAATCTTAGCTCCAGAATAGTTTGGAAAGCATTAAACACCTTATTGATACCATTCCATGAGACTCTCTTGAGCTTCATGGACTCATAAAATATTCCAGGACATTCTCAAGACTATATTGAGCTTGTAGAACTTCAAAATCGTTGCTCCAGGATAGTGTGAATAATAGATAGATTCCCCATATTGCACTGTGTAGTGGAAAACATTCAACAGCTGGAGGTCTTCATCAACCGATGTTTGCGATACATAATCTTGATTGGTGCCTTCACAACTGGATCTCGAATAGTCGGATGTTGAGCTCCACCATCGATTTCGTTGATAGCCGATATCATCAGAGTTGGAAATCTTTCACGTTGGCCCTATGACTGGAGGTCCTCAGGCAACATTGGTTAGTGACTGGGTATGAAACGCTTCCTGGATAAAGAATCTGGAAATTACACAACCATTCGCACAGGAGCAAATTGATAAAGTTGAATATACACCGCGTATTGAATCCAACTAAAGCTCGTTACTCGCAACCGAACGGAACCCATTTCTTCGAAACATCATTTCTCTTGATTGGGTAACATTCAACCGGAGAAGTACAATCGTCTGTGGCCCTTCCACATGCATTCCTTCACGAATATATGTAGGACAAAGGCAGGGGCATTAGGGTGGGTCAAGTTTATATGGCGGACAACAACTTCCTGCTCCACACTGCTATTTCGATCTGCCAAATTTGAACGAATTTTGCTACGATCTGGATTTGCGAGAGCATTTTAAAGTTTGTATGGGAAAATGTATGGGTAACGGAACGAAGTTATTCAGTTGTTTTTTTTTTTTGCCAAATCTGAGGCTTACATTGAGAAAACAGAACGACTTTGACCAAGACCACAAATCGATTCAACATCTGAACTAAAAGTTATGATCCATTTACTTTTGGCCTAGTGCTCCACGCATACCCACAGGCGTATATATGAGCTTGTATGTATGCGCGAAGCACTTGGCCTACAGTAAAAAGTTAATTACTTTTTGCATTGAGGTCGAATCGATCTGCAATCTTCGACAAAGCTGTTCTGTATAGAAGTTCCAATCTAAATCTCAAGTTTGGTCAAAGTTGAGCAATTTTTTAAATTGTCTACTCAAATTCGTTCCAATTTGGCACAGTTGTTGGAGACCCCAATACTGATCGGAAGAGCATTTGGGAGCAAGGGGTTATAAAGTTGACCCACCCTAGCGGGCATATTATCAGCGTCATCATCACTCGAAGCGCTGGATGCAATGTGCAAATAAGTTCGTTTGAATCCGCATCGACTTACCCGCAAGCTTTGTGCTTTTACCCCTCCGTCCCCCTCAATGCGGTTGATAGACAATACATACCGAAATCAATGAGGAATTACAATCACAGTCAAATAGCTCTGCCGCTCCTGTTTCTCTGTCCGGATGCTGGTTAAGGGCGGCGGTGTCATTTCGTATCTCCTACATCGCACGAGAATTACATCGTAAATCCAACAGCAGCCAGCAACATGGATGATGGTCGAATGCAAAGGATGTGAATTCATTCGCATAGACGGGGCGAGTTGCAAGCGCCTACCACCTCCGCTCACCAGTGGGATCTGGTTTTGTATGTCACAAAGCACACGGCCCGGTTGAGCGGTTAGGCTCTGGCGAACGAATTTCATCGGGAGACACGAACGGAAGAGAAACCAATCATGCCGGAGAGACAACAATAAATCATGGAAACCTCTAAAATGGAAATATTCATAAATAGTGCGGTGACGGGGAGTTGTCAGTCCGGTACAGGAAGGTGGGAAAGGTGCAGTTAGCTCAGATTGCATTGGATCCATCGTTTGGTGGTGCAGTAGAATGACGACGACGACGACGATGACGATATGATATGACAATGATGGGAAGATTGAGAATTTTGCCATGCCGGTCAGGGGCATTTGACCGGATGGACCCGGTGGCTCGTCGCAAGGGGGTCCAAATCGATCTATCATCACGTGTAGTGGAATATTGATTGCAGTAGGGATGCATGCAAATATATTTTTCGAGCCCTACAGGGCATTGTTTGAAATTCGATTGATTTATAATTTGTTTACCTTAATAATCAGATTGTCTTACTTTCGATTGAACAATAAATCAAAAATTCTTCAGCGTCCAACATCAAGAGCATCAATCTCCATTTCAAAGAGCTTTAATATTTTATCGATATTGACAATCTTCAGAACCGTCCCGCCATAAACCCATAGACAGAGCACACTTGTGTGAGTTCTATGGACGGACGGACGAACAACGATGTTGTAAGCGAACCCGTATCGAGCTGAATAAATGATGTAAACTCCTCCGAGCTAGGTATGGAATTTTCTGAACCCAAACGCACCCGGTCCCGGCGGGAGATGATGCTATCATCCGATTTTACATTATTTCATGCTGAATAATGAAGAAATCGTGAGGGGAAACACACGACATCCGGAGCGATCGAAGAGCAGACCGGGAGCAGCTGAGCACTATGGAGAGAGGACACCCGTTAAGCTGCAATCTATGGGACAGTCCATTTAATAACTTTTGTAAGGTCCATAGATTATGCGGCACGGTGGGAGCGGGCGCCATGGGTAACCCATTCCTTAGTTAAAATTTTATCTGCGCTTCATGTGGCAGCAGCAATAGCAACAGAAGCCACTTTGTAGGAAAGGTAGCCCGAAAAGATGCTCCCCCCCCCCCTTTCCATGCGTCGCCTGTCTGGGATGGCGAGACGGAGAAAAAGGATCAACTCAATTATCGGTGTTAAAATAAATGGCTGTTTCCAATCTAGGCCCTAAATTGGGGGTTTCCTGTCTATTAGGACTGAACGTTAAACAGCTGGAAGCAATAGATGGGAAAAGTGGCCGAATGCTGTCTAATCAAGTTGTAATAGATTAGATTGAGTGGATTAGGATGATCCCGGATGGGCGCAACAAGTTTGAAATGTAAAAATGGAAATCAAGAGAAGTGATTTCGGCTAATCTATTTTACACATTTACTCAGTAAGTATTGGATATTATTACCATATTAGCCATTGGTCTGCCTGGACGAAAAAGTTGGCAATAATTCAGAAGATATGCGTAATCGTTTTGCCTCGTTTTTTCAAGAGACATACTCCAATATCTCGGATAATGATCATGATTATGAATATTTTTTATACTTTCCTGACTTTTCGAGTAATATTGGTGTAAGTAACATTTATATTCAAGATATTTTGTCAAATCTAAGAGATTTAGAACCCAGTAAAGGCTTAGGACCAGCTGCAATCTCGTCAGCTTTTATGACAAATATAGCAACAGAACTCACAATCCCTTTATACTGGCTGTGCAATGTGTCACTTGGATCCGGTACATACCCACAGGAATGGAAAAAATCGTTTTTAAAACCCATTTATAAATCCGGTTAAAAGTCTGCCATCATCTCGTGCCACTGCGCAAAACAGTCAAAGTTAGAGTGAATTTGTGTGTCATTTAATCAATGAAAGATTGGACTCTCGAATAGCGATTCCATGATAAAAGCCGACCCTGAGCGCGAGAGGCCTCAAGTTCGAGAGTGCCAGTAAAAAGAGGCGGATGTAACCCACCCCAGACGACCTCCGTGGCTAGACCAGAGGTCAAGGGAACCTTTAGACTAGCCCTTCTGTCCCGTCAGTAACAAAACATTCCTGAAATTTCCCCCAAAACTTATCCGAAATTCCCCAAAGTTCACAGATTGTTCCCCAAGATCCCTGAAACTTTCCCGAAGTTTCCTGAAGTACCACGAAGTATCCAGAAGCTTCTCCGAAATTCCCCGAAACTTACCCGAAGTAACCCAAAACTTCCGAGAAATTCCTCGAAGTTTCCGAACTTTACCGAAGTTCCCCGAAACTTCCCGAAATTTCCTCGAAATTCACCGAAACTTGCACGAAGTATCAGAAACTTCTCTGAATTCCCTGAAACTTACCCGAAGTATCCCGAAACATCCCCGAAGAAACCAAAAACTTCCCCGAAATTCCTCGAAACGTCCCCTAAGTTCCCGAAGTATCCAGAAACTGCCCCGAAATTCCTCGAAAGTTTCACGAAGTTTCGTGAAACTTTCCCAAAGTTCTCCGAAACTTCCCGAAATGGCCGGCAGTGCTATTATGGAAGAACTCTCTCTACAATGTCGTATTTATGGTCATTGTAGACAGCTTTAGTCCGGGAGTTAGAAGATGATAGCTCTATTGCAGATCCCATTTCAGAATGTCTGGAGAGTCACGCCCATTCCGAGGTTACTTTCACTTACAATAAGCCCCGCATGTATGCATCACCGTTATCAATTGGATATTGGTATTACATACACGCTTCCAGGTTCGAAAATATGCTTTTCAAACCGGGCACGTATTTAGTTTATGTTTTTTTAAATTGTTAAATGTATTTGGACTGGTCTCACCATGTTCACTTGATCCTCCAATCCATGCGTTCCGTAGTTTTGATTTCCTCTAAGCTTTGCAACTCATTTTGTGATGCACCTTTGTCATAATACTTCCTTCAACGAGCACAGTTTTATTTGCATTGCCATGCCCAAGTAACATTGCAGGTATTATCGAGGTTTAATAGCATTCTACAAGTCCAAATCATGGTCTACAGAACCCTCATAAAACCAAAATTGTTATTTGGGTGGTCATCTGGGATATGATTCGCGTTTAGTGCTTTCCCCAGGAACCGATCGCGGCCACCAGCTACCACCCGTCCAGTCTTGGGCGTATCCAGCGCCCACGGTGACGAATCCCTCAATAGAACTACACGCCGAAAGTGTGCCATCCGAACTCGAAGAATCGGGCTCCCGGAAGGCAATGAGAACCTACACCGAACAATAGAATTGAACCTGCGTCGTAGATTCTGGAGGTTAGATTCAAGGTCAACCGAGTCACTCAAGGCAATCATAGGCAAAACACGATGCATCACTAAATGACAACTTTATGGACGCTTGACACTAATTAATTAATTTAAAACAAAAAATGTTTAATTCGCTGTCGAAAAATACAAAGCAAAAGAAAAACACGTCAGCTTTCAACCGCATCTTACTGTCCCTCGAAATTTCCCCAAGTAACCCAAAACTTCTTCGAAATTCCCCGAAATTACCGAAGTATCCCGAAACATCACCGAAACATCCCCGAAGTAACCCAAAACTTCCCCAAAATTTCACAAAAGTTCCCCGAAGTACCATGAAGCCCCCCAAAACTTTCCTGAAGTTCCCCGAATCTTCCCCGAAGTTTCCCGCCACTTCTTCGAAATTCCTCGAAATATACTTGAAGTATCCAAAACATCCCCGAAGTAAACCAAAACTTCCCCGAAATATCCAGAAACATCTCTTAAATTTCCCGAAACTCACCCAAAGTATCCCGAAACATCGCCGAAGTTCCCGAAACTTCCCCGAAGTTTCCCGAAACATCCTGAAATTTCCTCTAAATTCACCTAAACTTTCCCGAAAACCCAGAAACTTCTCCGAAATTCCCCAAAACTTCCTGAAGTATCCAGTAACTTCTCCGAAATTCCCCGTAACTTACCCGAAGTAACCCAAAACATCTCCGAAATCTCCTGAAATTTCCCCGAAGTATCCATAAACTTCTCCGAAATTCCCCGAAATTTACCCGAAGTATCCCGAAACATCCCCGAAGTAACCCAAAACTTTCGTGAAATGTCCCAAAGTGCCATGAAGTTCCCCTAAACTTCCTGAAATTTCCTTGAAATTCACCGAAACTTCCCCGAAGTTCCCGGAAGTACCACGAAGTATCCCGGAACTTCCCCGCTGTTCCTTGAAACTTCCAAGAATTTCCCCGAATCATCGCGAAATTTTGCGAAACTTCCCTGAAATTCCGTGAAACTTCCCTGAAATTCCACGAAACTTCCCTGAAATTCCCCGAAACTTACCCGAAGTATCCCAAAACATCCCCGAAGTAATTCAAAACTTCCCCGAAGTATCCAGAGACTTCTCCAAAATTTCCCGACACTAACCCGCAGTATCCCAAAACATCCCCGAAGTAACCCAAAACTTCCCCAAAATTTCACAAAAGTTCCCCGAAGTACCATGAAGCCCCCCAAAACTTTCCTGAAGTTCCCCGAATCTTCCCCGAAGTTTCCCGCCACTTCTTCGAAATTCCTCGAAATATACTTGAAGTATCCAAAACATCCCCGAAGTAAACCAAAACTTCCCGAAATATCCAGAAACATCTCTTAAATTTCCCGAAACTCACCCAAAGTATCCCGAAACATCGCCGAAGTTCCCGAAACTTCCCCGAAGTTCCCCGAAACATCCTGAAATTTCCTCTAAATTCACCTAAACTTTCCCGAAAACCCAGAAACTTCTCCGAAATTCCCCAAAACTTCCTGAAGTATCCAGTAACTTCTCCGAAATTCCCCGTAACTTACCCGAAGTAACCCAAAACATCTCCGAAATCTCCTGAAATTTCCCCGAAGTATCCATAAACTTCTCCGAAATTCCCCGAAATTTACCCGAAGTATCCCGAAACATCCCCGAAGTAACCCAAAACTTTCGTGAAATGTCCCAAAGTGCCATGAAGTTCCCCTAAACTTCCTGAAATTTCCTTGAAATTCACCGAAACTTCCCCTAAGTTCCCGGAAGTACCACGAAGTATCCCGGAACTTCCCCGATGTTCCTTGAAACTTCCAAGAATTTCCCCGAATCATCCCGAAATTTTGCGAAACTTCCCTGAAATTCCGTGAAACTTCCCTGAAATTCCACGAAACTTCCCCGAAATTTCCCGAAACTTACCCGAAGTATCCCAAAACATCCCCGAAGTAACCCAAAACTTCCCCGAAGTATCCAGAGACTTCTCCAAAATTTCCTTACACTAACCCGCAGTATCCCAAAACATCCACGAAGTAACCCAAAACTTTCGCGAAACGTCCCAAAGTGCCATGAAGTTCCCCTAAACTTCCTGAAATTTCCTTGAAATTCACCGAAACTTCCCCGAAGTTCCCGGAAGTAGCACGAAGTATCCCGGAACTTTCCCGATGTTCCTTGAAACTTCCAAGAATTTCCCCGAATCATCCCGAAATTTCGCGAAACTTCCCTGAAATTCGCGAAACTTCCTCGAAATTCCCCGAAATTTACCCGAAGTATCCCAAAACATCCCCGAAGTAACCCAAAACTTCTCAGAAACTTCTCCGAAGTATCGAGAGACTTCTTCAAAATTTCCCGACACTAACCCCCAGTATCCCAAAACATCCTCAAGGTAACTCAAAACAGCCCGAACTCAAACATAAATAAAATAAAATAAATGTCCGCAGCGGAGCGAAAAAAACAACCGTTCTCGAACGATTCTCAAAGCGAACTCCTGTTTTGGTCAGTTTTAGGAAAAGGAGAAAAATAACAATATTTTTATTTTAGATTGTTGATTTCATTTTTCCAAAAATTATAACTTTTTTTGGCGACAAACTTTCCTTTAATCATAACTTAAATCGTTTAATTTGACCAATATTTTTTTTTTCTCTCTATGTCATGTAACATGACCAAAAGGATTTTAAATGAAGCCAGTTCATGGAAGTGGTTGTAGAGTTGGACAACTTTTTCTGAAGTATATATAATCTTGATTATATTCTAAAACAAAATTTATTCTGTCACCGGGACACTCAGGGACATCAGTACCGGAGACACGGACATTTTCTTTTTCTTTTTTCAATGCATATCACTAGCGTGCACAGGAATCTTGTTAAGGAAGGGCAATTTTTTTTTTATATTGTTCATTTAATCTGGGGATGGGAAGTACTCCAAAGTATGTGTTGGATGGCATTGAAGATGGTCGTCGCGTCTGTTTTCAACGCCCGTCTCACACCCACGAATGGGAAATAGATGTAATGTCGGTCTAACAGCCCCTTATTTGGGCCCATAGATAAATTCAGCAATCGACTAAATTTTCAATAGCGACCAAAAATATCCATTAGTACCGTCCAAATGACGCATTCATCTAGATAAAATAAATAAATAGCAGACTTATACCCACTTTTCGATTAGCGAATCCATAAGCATGTTCAACCTTTGTACAGTTGCGAAGAAGTCCATCCTCAGAATACCTTGAGGTTCTTTTCGAAATTTTTAGAACTCAATGAACTCTTTTGAAATTCTTCTCAGAAGTCCTCTGGAATTATTTTTAGAACTCTTCTTGACTTATACTCAGAACACCTTGGAACTGAAATTCCCTTAGAGTTTCAGAAAAATTTCCTCAGTATTGTCCAGAAATTTTTTCCGGAATGAACTAGAAATTATCGGTACTCCTTTGAAATTTTCCTCAAAATCCCTTTGGAATTTCACTCAAAATCTAATTTTTCTCGGTATTCTTTTCGGAATTATCTTGGAACTATCTGCAGGATTCACAGAATTTTCATGGAATACTCCCCAGAAATCCTTTGGAACTGTCCTTGGAATTCAATATCCTTAAGGTTCTTCTCGGATTTTTTTAGAACTCTCCTAAGAGCTCTTTTGAAATTCTTCTCAGAAGTCCACTGGAATTATATTTGGACTCTTTATGTTTTTTTTCTCAGAACACGTTAGAACTGAAATTCGTTTAGAGTTTCAGAATTTTTTCCCGGAATGAGCTTGAGATTATGATTGGAATTCGTTTTAAATTTTGCGTAAAATCCCTTTGGAATTTCACTCTAAATTTTATATTCTCGGTATTTTTTTTTCGAAATTATCTTGGAACTATCCACAGAATTTTCTTTGAACTCTACCCAGAAATATTTTAGAACTGTCCTAAGAATTCAATATCCTTGAGGTTCTTCTCGGAATATTTTAGACTTTTTTTTTCTCAGAACACCTTGGAACAGAAATTCCCTTTAAGTTTCAGAAGAATTTCCTCTGTATTGTCCATAAATTCTTCCCAAAATGAGCTTGAAATTATCCTCGGAATTGCTTTGAAATTTTCCTCAAAATTTGATTCTCTAGGTATTCTTTTTGAAATTATCTTGGAACCATCTGCAAGATTCACTAGAAATCATTCGCAGAATTTTCATGGAATCGTCCCCAGAAATCTTTTCTTTTGGAACAATCCTCAGAATTCAATACCCTTGAGGTTCTTCTCGGAAGTCAAGTTTAAGTTGTCCGTCCATCCACCAAAAAGTTGGAGTTTTTCTACCAGAAATGTTCAATAAAGCTTGCCCCTCCATTCACCAGAACTGTGCAATTTTTACATCAGGAATTTTCAATTCAGCTTGACCCTACATGCAGCAGATTGTTGCAAATCTTACACCACAAATTTTCAATACAATCTTGTCCCCAAAAAATTTTACACCAGAAAATTTAATTTGACCAGAACTATGCAAATTTTCCACCGTTAATGTTCAATAAAAATTGCTTCTCCAATCTTCTGATTCGTGCAGATTTCCTTTTTTCATTTTCCACTAGTAATTTTACAAAATAGCTTGCTTCTCTCATCTTATCAGAATGTTGCAGGTTTTCCACCAAATAAAATTGCCCTATTTTCAGATTTTTCATCAAAAATTTTCAGAAAAGCAGCTTCCCTTCAATCATCAGAATGGT
The DNA here is from genome assembly GCF_037179485.1 of Ochlerotatus camptorhynchus. Lineage (NCBI taxonomy): Eukaryota > Metazoa > Arthropoda > Insecta > Diptera > Culicidae > Ochlerotatus > Ochlerotatus camptorhynchus. The sequence continues at coordinate 1,407,196 of NW_027040729.1, read as the reverse complement.
GCAAATTTTATTCCTGAAATTATTATTAAAGTATGTTTCTCTATTCAGCAGAAGGATGCAAATTTAAGACCAAAAATTTTCCGAAAGGCTTACCCATCCGTTCATTGTTGTGGTGCAGATTTTCCACCAGATATTTTCAATATAGCTTAATTTAAAATAAAGCTTGTGCCTTAATTTAACAGACCACCCAAGTAACATTGCAGGTTTCATCGCGGTTTTGTAGCATTCTACAAGTCTAAATCATGGTCTACAGAACCCTCATAAAACCAAAATTGTTACTTGGGCAGTGCAACTTTTCCACCAGAAATTTTCTGTTCATTTCATTTATCAGAGCGATGCAAATTTTGCACCAGAATTTTTCAATAAATCATGCTCCTCCATTCATCAGAACGGTGCACCAAAAATTGTCAGTGAAGTTTGCTTCACCATGCACCTTTGTGGGTCAATTTTCAGGCTTTACATTTTCATGCGCCATAATGGTGCAAATTTTCCACCATAAATTTCACGATGCAAATTATGCACCGGAAAAATGAGGTTTATTCTTCTACATTCACATGTTGCGAATTTTCCAGCAGAAGGCAGCTTCCACACCTGCGTAGAATATCGCACCCATTCATCAACACACCGGCCGGGACCAACGGCTTTACTTCCCTTCTTGGGAAGTAAATGTTACTTGCGTTGTTGCTAGTGTTGGCTAAAATCAAGATCAGAAAATCAAAATCAGCAATCTTTCAAGATCAATATCACCTAAAATTACAGGCACCAATATCACAAGCCATCATCACCACGAAAATCACACGTGATTTTTGACCATTATCAGTCGTGATTTTCGATTCCCAAAATCAACCAGCATCAATATCAACCAAGATCAAAATCATCGACAATCATAGGATTAGAAGATATGTTAAATTCTAGAATTTGGCGCATTCCTAAATTCAAGTCAACATTCCATATGAAGTTAAAATGGTTGATTTCAACCCAAGATGGCGGCCCCCGGACAGAGAATATGCATGCAATATGGGTATCTGTGGAAGAGGCTCGATGAGGGAAAGTGGAAAATTGACATCCGCCGCCATTTTTGAATCCAATATGGCGGTCCAAAATCTAAAAGGCTGCTTCCGGACGGGGCATATTCTTCTAAACCCATGCAATATGGGTATCTACGCAATGGGCTCGATGAGTGGATCTTGAAAATTGACATCCGCCGCCATTTTGGAAATCAAGATGGTGGACCAAAATCCAATATGGCTTGTTGCCTTCAAATAGCTTTCCCCATCGTCGAGAAACTGAGTGAGTAACGAACATGAACACACAAACACACAGTTTCCGATCTCCTAGATGTACTAGAAAAGCAAACACGTTTTGACAGCAGCTAGGTCGGAAGTGGTGTAAAACTAGGTTGAAACTGCACAAAACCAAATTCGCTATAAGTTTAATTCCAAAAATTAAAGAAATTAAACTAAACGACCAACCTAACTATACCAGTCCTCAATAGGAAGCACATTTTGCCACCTCAATTTATCATCATCCATTATCCCACTGGCCCCAAATCGTACCGAGCGCCCAGCACAGTGTATTTGATAGAATATAGAAACCTTCACTATTCGAAAGAGGGAACTTTTCCCCTCATTTTGAGACAAAATATGGGTCAATTTGAGTGTATATTTCGGTAAGTTAGTTTTCTTTCAGTCTTTTGCATGGAAATTTCGAAAATGATTTTGTTTGTTTGATGAAATATTAAAAAATGAGAGGCAAAATAACGGGAAAAGTCCTCTGTTTCGAATGGCGAAGGTTTCGGGAAAACAGATTTTTTTCTTTTAAAGCTATTCTAACTTATACCCCGTGCTAGAATCAAGAAAAGTGCCATTGAAAATCAAGGCCCAAATGTGTAACCCTACAAATCGATGCCAGTTTACGATAGTGTTTACATCCACTGGAGGACTTAGACTCGAAGACACTAAAGTGATCACAATGTGACTTTCGAATTCCCAGCAACTCCTTTCCGAAAACCGCCCTTATTTATGTTCGGTCATGTCCTTTGCCATGGTCGTCGGGGCACATCGAAAGCATCCGGCTGGCACGTGCACGTGAGAGTCCTTACTGGTAATAGATTCTCCTTTCTTTAGCCGTGGTGTTTTGCCTCCTACGAGTCGGGTTTTTCCAGCAACGAGAAGGGGTAGTAGATTGCCCTCGAAATATGTGATAATTATTAGATTAAATTGAATCTCGACGTTATGCTGTTTCAGCTTCCTGCCTGCTCTCCTATAACTTCTGAGCCGACCAGCTGTCTGTAACGGGCTTCTGCAGTTTTAAATTTCCACACAGATCCGGAAGATAAAAAAAAAACAGCAAACATTCCTACATACGGAAAGAACTAGAGACAAACGAGCAGTCGTGTCCGGAAGCTGGAAGAAAGAATCTGGGTATAAATTTTATCGCTTCCATAAATTTGTCCACATGTATATGTTTCTAGCATTCTTTCGGGAGAGTTGCTGCTAGCGAGCAGTGCTGTGTTAATGGGTGTAACCAAAAAGTCAACAGCAAATTTGTTACTTTCACTACTCGCCAAACCGGAATGGCATAGGAAATGGAACGCTGGCTTTTTTTTGCCAACTAGCAATGCTTTATGGGACGCTGTTTATTTTGGCTTCGAACATGTAGCTTTCAACACCAGGAAAAATGCCAAATTAAGACGTACGGTGTAAAAGTACATTGTTTATAGCTCTGTAACCAACCTTGAAAATTACTATCCACTCGATCCATGGCCACACTTCGCCAGCCTCGTAGTATGCGAAGGGTCCTCAGGTCGCCTTCTAATTGGTCGATCCACCTGCGCGCCTCTTCTTCTGATTCCTGTTGGGTAGCTTTCGAGAACCATTTTCACTGCATCTTTGAATTTCTCTGGTGGTATCATTTTCGACGGTCACCAGTGAGCCCAAATACATGAACTCATCGACCACCTCGATTTCGTCACCGTCAATCTGAATTCGGAGTGGGAGGCTAACATTTCTTTCATGTAACCTATTCCGTTCATGTATTTCGTCATCGATACGTTGATAGCAAGTCCAATCCGCCTAGCTACAGCCTTCAGTCTGATGTTCGTTTCCACCATCGTCTCAAAGTTCCGTGTCATCGGCGAAGTCAATAAGCTTGATGGACTTCCTGAAGATCGTGTCACTCGTGTCTATCCCAGCTCTTTTGATCACACCTTCTAACGCGATGTTGAATAGCAGACACGAAAGTCCATCACCTTGCCGTAACCCCCTTCGAGATTCAAAGGGACTCGAGAGTGTCTCCGACTCGAATAACGTGCATCACTCGTCAGTTTCTCCGGAAATCTGCCATAGCTGATCTCGATCGTTTGTGTCGTGTGCGGATTTTAATCGATGAACAAATAATTTGTTGGCACGTTGTATTCGCGGCATTTCTGAAGAACCTGCCGAATCGCGAAAATTTGGTCCGTGATAGCGCGGGCACCCATGCATCCCGCCTGGCATTGCCCCACGAACTATTTTGCAAATGGTATAGGCGGTTGCATAGAATTTGGGAGATTACCTAGTAGGCGGCGCTCAGTAGTTGTAGCAAGACAATTTGTCGGCCTTTTTATAGATTGTGCATACGACACCTTCCATCCACTCCTCCGGTAATATCTCCTCCTCCCTCCCAAATCTTTGAAATTACCCAGTGCAGTGCTCTACCCAGTGCTTCACCACCGTATTTTAATAGCTCACTTGGTAGTTGATCTACACCAGTTGCTTTGTTGTTCTTCAGCCGACCGATCTCCTCCTCAACTTCTTGAAGATCAGAGGCCGGTAGCCTGGAGTCTTCTCTGCGTGCTCCAAGGTCTGTTGCCGTGCCACCTTCGTTTTCTGCTGCATCACCTTTGAGGTGCTCGTCATAGAACTGCTTCCACCTCTCAATCACCTCACACTCGTTCGTGAGAAGGTTACCGTCCAAGTCCTTGCACATATCGGCTTGCGGCATTTAGCTTCTCGTAGAACTCCCGTGTGTCGTTTACGCGGTAAACATTTTCCATCGTCTCGCGATCTTGGTCTTCCTGCTGACCCTTCTTCCTTCGGAAAACCGAATTTTGTCTGTTCCGCGCTTGTCTGTATCGCTCCACATTCAATCTCGTGCGGTGTTCCAGCATTCTCGCCCGTGCTGCATTCTTCTCCTCTACTAACAGTTTGCATTCGCCGTCAAACCAGTCATTTCTTCGGTCCGGAATAACAGTACCTAGTGCCGAATGTCCCTCCAGCCATCTTCAAGAGAAGCTGCGCCAAGCTGATCTTCCGTGGGTAGTGCAACTTCCAGCTGCTTCACGTAGTCCTGGACAACTCCAGCGTCCCGTAATTGCTCAATGCTGGGTCGCGGCGTTCGACTTCAACGGGTGTTATGCACCGTCGAGAGTTTTGAGCGCATGCATACTGTAACTAGGTAGTGGTCCGAATCTATGTTCGCACTGCGGTACGTGCGGACGTTGATAATGTCGGAGAAGAATTTCCCGTCGATTAGAACGTGGCCGAATTGGTTTTCTGTGTGTTGGTCAAGTGATCTCCAGGTGGCTTTGTGGATATCCTTGCGGGGGGAAAAAGGTACTTCGGACTACCATACCCCAAGAGGCTCCAAAGTTCACACATCACTGGCCGTTGTCGTTCGATACGGCATGCAGGCTGTCTGGCCCGATTGCTGGTCTATACATTGCCTCCCGTTTTACCTGAGCGTTCATGTCCAGTTCATGTCATGTTCATGCCGATGACGATTTTGACGTCCCGTTGCGAATAGCCGTCGTACACCTGCTCCAGCTGCGCATAGAACGCTTCTTTCTCGTCGTCGGGTTTCCCATCGTGTATGCAGTTGATGAAACGGCCCTTAATCCTCAACTTGCACATCGGCTGCCAACCAATCACGCGTTGGCGCATCTTACCCAGCACTACAAAGCCGATTTCCAGCTCGTTGGTGTTGCCACAGCTCTGGTAGAAAATAGCCGCTTGATGTCCGCTTTTCCATACCTTTTGTCTTGTTGCGGCTCGATCAATTTCTGCTTGCGATGGTGAGTAATTCCAGAAGACGCTCAAGAAGTGCCTAGCAAATGGGTTTCATTTGTCCTAAGTTGTCCATGCAACGTCATTGCTGAGAAACATTTTTGACGGCAGACCAGTTTCCTTCCTCTTCGTATTCATGAACAACCAGAATCCCTTGGGGTGGCTTTGCAGATCTTTTTTTTTTCCTTGATTTATTTTCCGTCGTTCTTGTTTTCCGTACTGAGTACCAATGCTCCCGACGCCAGGGAGGCAGCTCCCACACCTGGACCTTACATATCGACCCATCAACTCATAGACCGGGGACCAACGGCTTTACTATGGTGTTCATTTTTAAAGTAGTTAACGGTTTGCTGCCTCGATATTTGTGTGATCGAATTGAAAGAGGAAGTGACTTTCATAGATATAATACTAGAAACGCGGTTGAAATAAGAACACCACATTTCTTGACTTGTGCTTCACAAAATTCATTATATTATAAAGGAATAAATGTTTTCAATTCGATGCCTAGACATATCAAACGTTTAGCAACACTTACAGAATTTAAAAGACACTGCATTTCACACGTTAAAACTGTCTTTTGAACAGTTATCCAGTGATTTTTTTATGAATTGACAAATTATGTATCTTGACGAAGTTATCTCTAACGGATTATTTTATATGGATAGCTGTCATAACGACTTTTTAATAATTATTGTAGCACTGCAAAAACTATTTCTGTTCGCCACGAGGGTGATGATGGATTTTTAATATATGATTTTATAGTAGATTAATTTAAAAAAAAAAGTAGTCTACAAAGGTTTGAGCCTCGCGCGCGTATTACGGATATAGAGGACTGAATTTAACATTTGATAAAAAAAAATGCAATTTTGAAGCTTATTTGGAAGATACTTTGAGTTAGTAGTAAGTTTTCTGGCAAATGTTGGGGGTTCGTGAGCATTCCTGACATTGCTGAAAATTATGATAGCATCAAATTGCGGGGTTACTAGTGTAATAGGATGCTTTGTTGATTGTTCATTAACTCTTGATTGCTTGTAATACTTATGAATATTTTAGGTGGACAAAAAGGCGAACTAAGAGGTGGACGCCTGAGCTTTTCCACATTTATATCGCTGTGAAGCAACTGTAAACTTTAGAGGGAATCTATATCTGTAACTGAAACCAGTTCGATTTTGTTTGCCAACCTGGTTAAAATGTCATATTCAATTATCTTAAAGATAAATCGTCCAGCTCAAACCTTTGTAGGGGTAAGAGGTGGGACCATCATCATCATATTTACTTCTGAAGGAAGGCGTGATCTGAGATTTTATGCCTCAGAAAATCCCGGCCGTGCCGGCTGGGATTGAATCCAGGCCTTTACCACTGCACCACCGACGCCGGATATTTTTGGAAACGCATATCAGCCAAAGACGTTGCAAATTCTGCAGCATCCAGATGAAGCTGCATTGTGCTGCAGTCATGTCGACGTTCGCTCCATAGAGGATGTTCCGCGAAGTGAGGCTGACCTCAACCCAAACCGCTTCAATTGCAGTAAACCGTTCATTGGCGATCACGCAGGAGGCGAATGCGTTGGAAACAGCGATGAGGACACCACCACCGCGAGTACGAATGCTGTTGGATGAATTACGGTCTAATCTGTAGACAGTGAAAGAGTCGCCGAACAGTTGCACTGAATTGATCCGCTCATCGAAACAAGTTTCTGTGAATACATAAACGTCATACTCCCCGTCAAGCGCAGCCAGATAAACATCGTCCAATTGAGAGGGTTCGAGGCGAGCCGTGTCAACGGTAACTTGTCCAGGATCCGAGCGGGAGAACGGTGAACTATCAGGCAGCAAAAGATCACCTTGCGTAGACAGGCTGGCCGAAAGTGTAGATGAACTGAAACCAAGCGGCGGATCAACAGTTGAATTCACATGCTCACGAGTTCATACTTGCCGTAAACGAGCGGTTGGAAGACCCCTTCACCAGGCTCGCACACAGGGTCGGGACGGCTGCAGATCGCTGGCGGGAACGGCTCGACTGTGGCGGGGGCTCGGGGGCTTCCATCATGCCATGATGCCAACAGTACGTCCCAGTAAACAACAAACTACATCCGAGGATCTGGATGCTTCCGGTGATTTTTCTGTGGTGCGTCTGGTGTACTGTTATTGTCATTTTCAAACCAAAATTGTCGAGGAGCAGACATATACGATGGCACTCTAGAAACCAAGAATTTTTCAGGCAGAGAAGTTGATTGTACTTGCCTACGGTTGGAGTTTAGAAGAGTGCGTCCGAGTGGCGAGTTGAATAAAGCAGGTTGTTGCATTTCAGGAAGTGGATTGTTCGAAATATCGTCGTACTTGCCTGAGATAGGGTTTTGGAAGACCGCTTCTCCACATCCAAATGCAGGAGGAAGTCACCATACAAGAGGAGCGTAGAAAAAAAAATCTAGTCACCTGTAAAATCCATCGTGGTCCGCGTTCAAGCTTACTTAAGTGTTGAATTTTCCTAGAAACACCGTATGGCGCGTACTCAAAACGATCAGGGAAATCTTGAAGACGAATCGGAAGCCTCAAAGAACTACCAACCGTCAGCTCCATGGAAAGGTTGTTAGGCTCATCAGACGCAATCCATGGTACGTCCGAACGCGATTTGAGTAAAAAGTATAAGTATGCCGCCCGTAGTACAGTGCAGCGAGTTCGCTACATCAAAGGCTTACAGGCATACCGCGCCAGTAGCAGTGCCTGAAATATTCAATTTCATTGACTGAATATTTGGTGTCTTCAATGCACATCACATTCACTTTCGCTTCCCAAATATTCATTCAGTGGGTTGCTGATCAATATTCAATTTTCGTGCATGGAGCTTTTATTCATTTTCTGTGAGCTTCTAGTTAATACCAAAAGCAGTCGCATCTCTCTTCGATTGCGAAGCTTTGCATTTCATTCTGTGTTCTCCTTCGTTCTTTGTTATGGAAAAAAAAATAAATGGATGAGGACTGAGCCAGTAGGGTATATTGAGTATATGGGTAGTTTTTGTAGGGAAGAGGCGGGTGCTCATTAGGATAGAAATACTGTAAAATATATTAAACGAGTATGGTACGAACTAAATTTCAGTTAATACTTTTCAACTGATCTAACAAGATCGAAAATCGGATGTAAAATGGCAGAAATATGAGCAAGAAACATTAACAAGTTTTTTTTTACGTAGGACTACGTCTGTGATTTCTATATGGGGGTACACTTTGTGAAAACCGAAAATGGAACATGTAACAAATTTAGAAAGATTTTGAACGTTAATAACTCAGCTGCCCCTGGTCCAATTTCAATAATTTTATCACCAATCGATCAGAAATATGGCTATGCATCTAAAGTTGATTTTCAACAAGAAACTATTGTAAAACTGGTAAATGTCCAGCATTGCGTTGAATTAACTAACAAATCCACCAATTACCTACACGTCATCATCATCTTCCAAAGCCTGTATTACCATCGGTCCTTTTCAGGGTCACCAACATTTTCCAAAAGAGTTAATTGTCTGAACATGTCCCAACTAAAATTCATATCAAAAGGTTCTTTTCAGGGCAATCATAGTCATACTAAAGAGTATAAACAGAGAGAACCCCGCTAAAATTCCTTTTCATACACAAAACACAAGGTCCTGCTGCAGTTAACAAAAATATTTATGATATCATACCACGTAGTTCTACGTCATCATTGCGTACAACCCCATTGGGCTGTCCCTTGTAGTTTTTAAAGATGACCCCAAACTTATAATCAGGAGTGTAAAAGCGATTCGATTGGTACACATTTCTGAAATTTTGCAAGAAGGGAAATCCGTGGGGAAATAAAAAACCTCTCAAAATCTGTTATGCTCTTAAAAAGTGATTGATTGAAATAAGAAATCAGATAATTACATCTGATCCAAGCAAACATGTAACACTTCGATATTTAGCTAAGAAGAAGAGGAGACAGTACGGGGGCGAAAACGAACCACTTTTCTGTCAAACGTGAACCAGCTCGTGATTGGCCGACTTGGATAGAGATAGAGGTAGATATAGATAAAGATAGAGATTAAAGAGCTAGAAGCCAGTTGTCTCCTCTTCCTCTTAGATATTTAGCTGCTCATGAAAGTAAACTATGATTTTTTTTGACTGTCATTTTTTCAATATGATCAAGACCAACATTTCAAACAGAAGTTTTTGATCAATCTAATAATAGTTACTTCCAGTTACAAAGATTATTTCCAACAAGAGGACAGGAAATTGGCAGCCATAAATTTAAATAATAGCTTTCTGGATATAACCACCACCATCAATATGGCATATTTATTAGAAGCAAATTTTCATAGTTTATATTTCATTGCAGGCAGAAAACGTAAAATAAACATGAGTGGAAAAATGAGAAACATTCAAAGTATATTCAAGTAAAGAGTTGAAATATCAAGATTTCCTCCATCATCTTAAAGGAAGGAATTCCTGATATAATTATGTTTTTTTTAACTAGTCAACATTGTTTGTATTTTGAAATTTTCTTATAGAGAAAACGCACCAGTTTTGGCCATGTTCCTATTTTGGCCACCTTTCGATGATATTTCACGCTGTTTACAATTTTGAGATATATAGTTGCGAACAGTTTGTTGGTGGTACAAATCATATTCATCGGTGAACATAAACATTTCGACCACAAAATGCACGAATATTGTAATTTAATCGATTTTCTGAGGTGTTTCCAAAATACAACCGTATGGCCAATACTGGTTCACTTCCCCTACTCTTTTTATGGTGGAGTTAACAATGTAAACGAGAATATTGTTGATAGGCAAACGGGACGAATGGGGGTAGATCAGGGGGCTAGCAACCCTATATCAATCCTATACGTTTGACAGTAGGCAACATCACGGGCCTTATTTAAATACGGCCCGCCTGACGTATACATGTCAGAAAAGGACAGAAAATCGTGTTATAAGCAGGAAGACAAGAGCAGATGATAGCATCAAAAACATGGCTGCCAGCCAGGCCCCTGGGGTAGATGGTCAGTAACTGTTGTTCCTCAATTTCATACATTGTCACGTTATATGGCGTACATAAAAATCAAAATTTTCATTCAACACATTTATTTCAAGAATGTGTGTAAAGTGTAAAGTCTGGAACGCGCAAAAGTTGGTCAACTTCAAATTGGTGTATTTCTGTTTCAAACGCATTAAAAAACCTGATTTTGTCTACTTCAAAAGCTGTTGTAAAAACGCAGAATCTCTAGTTTCTCCCGTTGAAGAAGAGCATTAACCGAACAGCTCTGTTAAGAAGTGATCAAAGTCATCCTCAGTTGTCTCAGTAGTAGCTGGAAGCCGATGGTGCCGGGTTTTGATACGATGAAATCCTCTTGCACGTTTCGATTATGTTGTTCTAAAAAAACAAGAAAAACATACAACAATGTACTATTAATAGTGTAATCGATACATGTACATTACTAAATACATTCAATTATAAATACAATTTACCTGTATCAGTTCTTTTTCATCACTTATAATCAGCTTGGAGCCCATGTAATTCAGTCGAGGATCCAATTACAGTGCCATTTTGGAAGCTTTGCATATTCTTCGTATAGAAGTAAAAAGGTTTAAACGCCTGCACATAATTGCCAATAAACTACCAGTCTTTAGCGAGATCTGAAAAAAATGTGATGTCAAGTGTTACAATTTTTGTTGCATACAAAAATATTATGGACTATTACCGAGTTCTGGGAACTGCAGGGTCAACTCCTTGAATAAAAATTCCTGCTCAGTAAAACTTTGCATCATCTTGAATATTCCCCTCCAACGGGTTTGACCCCATACAGGAGGGTATGATGCCATTGCCAACTCAAAACTGGGTTTGTATTTGATTTGTTTGCACTTCGTGGCAATATCTGTTACTCGTCTACAGGATGAGTTCGATTTGTCAACTACATCCTTGTCATTTTCTTCGGTGTATTCTGAGTCCAAGGCCAACAGCTCTATTTCCTGCTTAAGCTGCCGAACTGCGGCGAGCATATTGGCTCCGTTGTCACATGTCACTGAGAATATTTGATTTATTCCAACGCGGGCCGTTTGACGTTCTTTTATTTCAAGCATTCCTATAAGTAAAAATAATTGATATCCAATAGATTAAAATATTAAAAATGATAAAAATTACCTAAAGTGCGAATCACTACTTTGTCGATGATTGAGTATTGTGCATTTTGAGTCAATTTTGAGACTGATGAGCCGACCTTTTATTTATGCTGCTATAGCCTCACGAATCCTGCCAGCAGTTTCCTTGACCGTAGCCTTCATATTAGTTGGATTCATTGTTACGCCAACAGCTGATTCCAAAGGATCAAGGAGTTGCTTAAATCCTTGCCATTGCAAACAAGCCAGGGGTATGTTGTGGTATGAAATCAGTTTCACCAATGAATCCATAACGAGGGGGACGAAAGTATAAGATTTATTCAAATTGTATCCAAAAATACCTTTTAGTTCGATGAATTGATTTAAATCCATGCAAATTTTTTTAATAATCGCGTTCAAATCTTTAAAATGAATAATATCGTCGTTTTATCGATCACATCTCTATCTATCACATGACAGATTACTTATCATTACAACTAAAAAATCCCTGCTGCTTTTTCATAAGGGCCAATGTAGAAAACGTAAACAATGACTTCTTCCGCGAATTTCTCGAAGATGAGAACTTGCTCAAGTAAAATATCACTATGATTGTGTAGAGGGAGACTCCTATCCGATAGAATTAGTCGCTTGCATGGATAGACTTTAAATTAGGGAAATTTAAGAAGGATTCCATTGTTTACGTTTACAACATTGGCCCTTATGAACGCTTAGTGTCGAGATGTTGAGGTGGATTTCGTCAGAGTTCGATGAGGAATGAGAGTGCTTTGAATTCTGTCTAAACCGATGCAACCAACGTCTGACCGAGCAGCACCAGGTTTGCTTGGATACTTGCATGGCTGTGAATCATGAAATAATTGAGCATCCTCCGGGTGGGAGGCTAAGGTGGCTGTAAGACTCCCGGGAAGACCAAACGAGTTTTGGTTGATGGCTGGATTTCGGGAGTACTTGGTGGGGGGATGTCTCGATCTTGCGAGGTAGTTGGTTGGGAGCGGTATAGGCGGAGTGGCTTCTTCGTCTGCTGCTGATGGGTTGCAAACCGGGGAGTGGTTAGGGGATTTGCGAGGCGTTGTCGCTGATATTTAGGTAGATTAGCGTGATCGGAATGTATGGGTCAGAGAATGGGACGGTGGTCATGGACCAGAGACAGAGGACTGAAGGCTATGAGTATTTAAGCCGGATACCCTTTGGAGTGCAGATTGGCCAACTTGACCCCGACGAGTTCGTTCAAACTTTGCAATTCAATTTAGAGAACTGAGAAGCGTGTCTGCTGGATCCTTTTCCGATCATGTTTCCAGTATCCGATCGTCTGCCACTGATTGGGGTCCAAAACTGCATCAACTAAACGGAACTGCTTTGCTGAACGGAAGATTGGCAGGTAAGGGTGGTTTTTGTTGTTACTCCGGGGAAAGTGACAGTAAACATAAACACACTAAAACATATAGATAATTCTAACTCATCCAAGATTATCGAAGAATAGTGGATAAAATCGGATGATATCGGCAGGCGCATGTTAAATTCATTATGAATCAAGTTTATCCAAAACTTCTGAATTATTTTGCAAATTTTAGTTAAATCTGCTAAATGAAATATAGAGTGGATTACTTTCGTCCGACTCGATCCATAAACAATAATTTGTTAATTGGTACAGGACGTTTTGCCATAGTTTGCTGCTTCTTTGCCGGTGTCCTCTTCCTTGGTTAACCCGTTCGCCACAGCCAAATCATGATGACGGGTTCGAAAGTGTCGAATGAAGTTTCCAATATCCAATTTAGCTTGATTGTATTTGCACGTAGTTCCTGGATCAATGACACATGAAGTCTTTGCTCTATCTCCTCGAATTATGCCTTTGGCAATATCGGCGAGAGTCACTTTATTTTCACTACGCTTTTTACCTTTATTTCCTACACTTTTATCAGCCGTTGATACAGATGTCGGGTTTTGATTTTCCATCTTAATTCGGATTTTTTTTACAAAAATACGCAGAGAACCACTGATCACACTGATAACATTCAACGAATATTTTCACTGAACTTCTCCAACGAGTGGAATGCGAATGAACTTTGGAACCAAATGTTGTTGACGAACTTTAACATACTTTAATGAACGCGGACGCAGCGAAAGCAAACGGACGACCAACCGAGGGGGGCGACACATCTAAATCTCAATTTTGGATGCTCAAAAAATCTCACACTAGCGAATCAATCTTCGAAAAATCTTCTTGCATTTCTCGCAGCTACTTGCATCGCGCATCACCTTTTTGCAGGAAATCTTCAGAACCGTTTCAATCTTCTTTCTACATACTCAGCGTGCGATCAGCTAGCCACAGCACAACACAATCTTTCCTGCAGCGTAGATAGAGTCGTCCCCCTCGCGACCAACAATGAATGCGTACCGTACGAAACGAAATATTTCCTTTATTCGTATTCGTATGCAGGAAATGATTGTGTGTAAACACGAATGAATGTGCTTTGCCTTCGGTATTAGATTTAGGTTTTCGAATATTTGAGGCACTCTCAGTAGGTATGCAAATCGATCACTCAAGCAGAATACCGTCGCTAGAACCCGTGCTCCAAAGCTGTATGATCAAGTCCGGTGGGTGCATACTAGGGTGCTTCATTCTGAAAAAAGTGATGAATTTCTGATGGGCCACCCTCCAGTTCGATTCATAGCCCCAAAATATGAACCTGTGCAAAAATTGGTAAAGATTGATGAAGGTTTAGAGGTCGCGCCAATGATTTGAAATTTGTATGGGAATTACTATGGAAGAATTTAAAAAATCGCTTATATCGCTATAACTTTGCTTCTACTTGTCCAAATGTCGAAAAAATTTAGTATGTTATTGCTATGGCAATAAACAAAAAGCCTACAGTTGCTACGCTCAGTTTTGCAGCGTATCAAGAATTATAAAAATGTGAAAAAATGGCAAAATAGGGTAAATTGACAGATGAATATGTACAAGGCAACAACGCCAATTTCATCGCAACAACAACAGGCTTGTTGATCATTGTCATGACAACCACATATTTTTTTTTTTCAACGTTTGGACAACTACAACCAAAGTTAGAGCAATGTAAACGAAAATCAATAATTTCCCATACTAATTCACCAAAATCTCCATACAAAATCCAAATCATTGGCGCGACCTCTAAACCTTCATCAATCTTTACCATTTTTTGCACAGGTTCATATTTTGGGGCTATGAATCGAACTGGAGGGTGGCCTATCAAAAATTCATCACTTTTTTCAAAATGAAACACCCTAGTGCATACTTATGGATGATGAAACCTAGGGTAAGGCCGACTTCGGACAGCTGCCATGACCAAAATTTTACAAGGTGAAGGCTCGAGGAGGTGTCCCTGGCAGATATATAATCCGTCAGGAAATTAGCATCTGCGGCCAGAAGACAAAGGTTTTCGTCACTGAGAAAATGATGAGCTCGGAGGTTTACAAAACCGAATGTCTCCAGAAGCGGATTCTGCTCTTCACCCAGTGGTCCGGTGACATTTAGGCCAGATCTTGCGAGTTGCCACTACAGCCGGGAAGTACCACAATGGTACAATGACAACGGAGTTCAGTTTGTTCCGAAAACCCCTAATCCGCCCAATTGTCTCCAAAGCAGGCCCATTGAAAACTACTGAGCAATTATGAAGAGGAAACTGAAGGTTAAAGGTACAGTCATCATAACGGCAGCTCAGATGAAAAGTTGGTGGGATAAAATTGCCAAAACAGTGGACGAGATCGTTGTACGTCGCTTTATGGATCGTATTATGGGAGAAGTTCGAGAATTCCTTCGAAACCGCGACGAATATGTCGTTTCGTTTTTTTTTTATCTTAAAATAAGGGAAATGGCTCTAATGTTGGCATATAAATCTAAGTAATTAAGTATCGATACGTTACAATCCAATATCGATACTTGTAAAGAAAACTGGGAACACGGTTTGGGCCAAATACCGGTCTAGCGTAAAAAATGTATAGCTGGTATTGAAACGGATCGAGGGATAGTAAAAATGAAAACAAAAGAAGAGAGAAGTAGCTTTCCGGATAGAATTTGGAATTTTGAGTTTTTGCTGAAATTAAGTGAATTAAACATGGAAACTTGTGTGCAGTGCCTTTATTAAAAACCGATCGATAAAACTAGTGACTAACAGCGTGAGCAGACGTTACACTAGAATTGTAAGTAATTTATACAAGGAACGTGTTCAACGAGCTTCGTCAACGCTTCTACATCCCAAAGCTTTGATCAACCATTTCGCTAGTCGTGAAAGACTGCATGTGGTGCAAAGTCAACTGATGTCAGCCACAAGTTCCGGTGATGGCACCACTTCCGGTTCAACGGGTCACGCCGCAGTTGCGCCCCTTGAGCTCGGTCGGAGTTGATTATCTGGGTCCTGTAGAAGTATTGGTCGGTCGTCGAAGAGAGAAGAGATGGGTAGCTCTGTTCACTTGCCTTGCGGTACGAGCCATTCACCTCAAAGTGGTGCATAGTTTAACCACGCAAGCTTGTCTGATGGCGATAAGGAGGTTCATCTGCAAGCGAGGTTCGCCGGACGAATTCTTTTCGGACAACGGATCCAACTTCAAGGGTGCAGCAATGAGATGTACAAAACGAAGCAGAAGGTCAGTACAGAATGTGCGGAAAGTGTCACAAGTCCAGCAATCAAGTGGCATTTCATCCCTCCCGGAACACCCCACATGGGGGGTAGCTGGGAAAGAATGGTGAGATCTGTTATGGAAGCTATGAGAGCTTTAGACGCCGGCAGAAAGCTAACGGATGAAATACTCTTGACCACGTTGTCGGAGGCGGAGGATAAGGTCAATTCACGTCCGTTGACATATCTTCCACAAGAAACTGAAGAAACCAAAGCCATCACACCAAATAATTTTTTTCGCGGGGCTGTCAATGACGAGGATCAGATTGTCGATGGGGAGTCGGAACTGGCAGATGCTCTGAGGAACGTTTATAAGCGGTCACAGTACCTGGCCGATAGGATGTGGAAGAGGTGGAGCAAGGAGTACCTACCCAGTATCAATCGGAGGACAAAGTGGTACGAAGAGCGAAGACCGTTGCAAGTGGGAGATTTGGTGTTCATATATGATGGTGCACAGCGGAAGAATTGGGTCCGCGGAATAGTTGAAGAGGTTGTAGAAGCTGTGGATGGCAAGATCCGGCAAGCCATGGTGAAGACAAATAAAGGCGTATTTCAGAGAGCAGTGGCCAACCTAGCCGTTGTGGAGATTCCCGGTAATTCCGGGACATCCGGCAGAGCGGAACCGGAGTTACAGGCTGGGGTGTAAAGAAAACTGGGAACACGGTTTGGGCCAAATACCGGCCTAGCGTAAAAAATGTATAGCTGGTATTGAAACGGATCGAGGGATAGTAAAAATCAAAACAAAAGAAGAGAGAAGTAGCTTTCCGGATAGAATTTGGAATTTTGAGTTTTTGCTGAAATTAAGTGAATTAAACATGGAAACTTGTGTGCAGTGCCTTTATTAAAAACCGAATCGGATGGAAAAACAAGTAACTTGATTTCGGTATATGCGTAAGTTGTGATAAGCGTGTTGACGCATATTTTTTACACTGGGGCTATTAAATGACTGACAATTCAAAGAAACGCTGGCAACACCAGAAATGCGTTGACGTTGACGGCACCGTTGCTTCTCACGCGTATTGACAGTTCTTTATGGGATTTTTTGCAGAGTAAAAGAGGAAGGTGAATAGTTTGGTCTATATGCGACTATGCTATTCGTTATTGCTGTCTCTATCCAGTATGAAGTGCGATATCTGAATGGACCAAAAGAGTACGGAAAATCATTCGACCATTGCATTTTTACCAGTACCATTTTTGTCTACGCCAGTCAGTTACCAAAATAAGCTGGATCTATAACTTTCGAGACCAGAAACCGATTGTCAGCAAAATATTTACAGAAACTAATATTTCTAGCAAGCGTCGATGATGCTGAATGGTTCAATTAGTTGGTTTAAATGCTTTTGTTTTTAATAAAAGGATACAAACTGTTCGTTATTGATCTTAAACATGGACTTACAATTTGAATTCAATCACATTCCTTTTTTTCAAATGATTAGATACTTAAAAGTATCGATACTTTGTTTCGATAGTATCGCAAATATCAGTATCAGTTATTCGATACTAGTATCGAATCAAGAATCGATACTTTTAAGTATCGCAACGTCCCTAAGATTGGGCCCATCGCTAAAAATCTGCTATTTATCAATTTTATCTAGATGAACGCGTCATTGGGATGGTATTTATGGATCGATTGCTGAATTTATGTATGGGTCCAAATTAGGGGCATTTATGCCGACATTACATCCATTTCCCTAAGATTTCCCTAAGAACCAGCCTAAGGCTGAAAGTCTCTATAATAAAGACAAAAAAACATCCATTTCCCCCATAAGGATTACTATGCACTTGAGTGAAAACGGTTAGCAAATCCGTTAATTCAAATCCGAAATATACCCAAATCTCGATTACTTTATCAAAGGGACGTATAAGCTTTTGTAAACAATACATTTGATCGTCGATTTGGAAGAATGCTACCACTACCATCAGATAGGGGAAAGTTTCCCCTACCTGCTAGTGGAATTAGCAAGCGTGTGCGAGCTACCAGTTACGCCAAATCGACGATCAAATGCATTGTTTACAAAAGCTGATACGTCCCTTTGAAAAAGTAATCGAGAAATGATGTTATTCCATTACTAAGTGGGCCATGTTTTATATCCTCTCAAAGTGACCTGGGATAAAAATTGACCTCAAGGTACAGACAAAGGGTTAATAAGATGTGATAGGAAAATTTGAAATGATTACGCTATGCACCTCTACCAGGGTTGCTTGATTTCAATTTCACTCTCGGCACCGAATTAAGCGTGCGCACCGATTTGAATTTAAATCACGCTCCCCTCCTCTAGCTACTTTGACGCTTCACCGACGATTGCTTTCTTCCACTCGAACGTACTAATTCCTAATTTTATACCGTTTTTCTCTTTTCTCTCCCATCCAGGTAAGACAATGCCCGACGCACTCTCATCTTCCAACTCGTTGAACCGTGGTATCGCGTGGGAAATTCTGCGGACCCCGACCTGGTGGAAGCGACAGCGTAAATATACCGGCAAAAGAAAACAGACACCAAATGTCCTATGGCTTCGGTTGCCTTCACGGTTTGTGTGTGAGTGTGTGTGTGTGTGCGTGTCGCAGCAGCACCAGAGATTTATTAGGTAAGCTCGTCTCCAATATAAACACTGATTTATCACCGAACCCACCCGGATGCTAGTCTTCGTCGTTGCAGGTAGGCACGCAGACAGGGGCGGGGTATTCTGGCTCGCTTCCGTCATTTCCCCGGAGGGCAGGAATTAATGAAAGCGAAAGTCATGAACGAGCTTTAACTTTTAAGCCGGTCGGTGGTGTGGCAGTAGTGGGTGGGATGGCCAACAACAGCAAAAATCCCCGCCAGTAATCGTTCGGCTTTCGACCTCTTCTTCTCGGGGGCAGCATCCAGGATGCCTTCTTCGGACTGAGATGATGAAGAAGAAATTATGGGCTCGACACGGAGCTGCTGCTGATGCTGCTGCTAGCTGATGGCGTTTGGTGTCGTTCGCTCATTCGGAGTCTCTCGAGAGCTGAGCAAGGACTGAAAATGAAAATTTATGCCTTCGGCTTCTGGCCGCGGTTCACCGACTATAGTCTTTGAACTGGTTTCAAAGGGGGCTGACTGGAGCTTGGGGTAGGGTGGAAGAGCGGATGAAGCGGATGGGTGATGTTTGAGATAGGTTTGACAAATTTTTCAGTGTTCGATGGAGCTTGTGGTATCAGGAAGAAGGATTTTGGATGCTAATTACGATGTCCGAAAATGTAAAGCCTTGTTGAGCTTCTAAACGATGTAGTTCCAAATGATCGACTAATTGTATGCAGAAAGCGTGAGTACCACAATTGGTACTGAATCGACAGTCCGATTTTCGTCGTCAAAAAGGCATCTTCCGACATTGTGCTGCTTTAAGATAACCAAAATTATTCTAAAATAACCATCTCAAAGAGTTTGTTAACCTTCCAAAAGACCGTTTTGAAAGTAGCTTCTAAAAGAAATTTTTAAAACAAAGGAATCGAAACTTCCACAAGAACTTTCCGGAAGAAGTTTGCTACTCTAACTAAAAACCACACAAGTAAGTAATAAAGCAGAGTACCTACATACGGAAATGCAGTGCAATCGTGATATAAAATCGAACTTCGTGAATTCGCTTTCCAGTTCGCATAATTTCCATAAAGTTTCTCCAGTACTATTTTCAATGTAATTTTCAACGTTTAACCACCAAATACAAGGGGGATCTGGAAATTTTCTGATAACCCTTAGTAAACAAAATTACCACTAGACATTCAAAGCAATGCAATGTTTGTAGGTAAAAGCAAACCAAGTGAAATGAAATCCTCTACGCTTCAAAGCTCTCCCCCACAATAGCTCCACCTTTGCCGCGTTCAACCACGGCAAAGGACCTTTCTCAACCCGACGACAAACAAAGTGCACGTTTTCTTCAAACGAATGCAATCGAATCGGAAAATCCAATTTCCACTATTTTGTTGTATTGCATTGTTGCAAGACGCCAGCCGTCGTCGTCGTCGCTTTCTCAGTTGTTTAGTGCAAAGCTGAAATACTTTCAACGCCCAATGATGGCAGCATTAGATCCTGTAAAGGTATTGTGTGTGGAATCCCATGAAAAGCGTTGTAAAACTGTCATTTTTATCGTGTTGACATGGAAGGCAACAGAACGAAGGCAAAGAGCTTTTCAGTTACAACCGGAGCGTAGCGTTTGATGGTCGTCGTCGACGTCTTTATCGTCAATAAAGCATTTACCGCTTGTTGATGATGGATTTGATACGCACTCACTTGAAACGCTCGGAAACTACGAATTCGGGTTCACAGACTACTCCCCCTGCGTAGACAAGATAGACTTTTTATTTCCAATGATTAAGGTGTTACATTTGTCATTACATATCAAGTGAGTTAACCTGGAGGGCTCTTCATCATTGGGTTTGGATTGGACATTAAGGTGATACTCTAAAGAAGCCTTAGCGTGAAACTTTAAAGGCACAAATGTCAACTTCCACAAAACATACAAATTTGAAATTGCTACTCCTTGTTTGCTGTGCTACTACAAACAGAGAGTAGCAATTTCAAATTTGTATGTTTTGTGGAAGCTGACATTTGTGCCTTTGAAGTTTCACGCTAAGGCTTCCTTAATAAAGTAATATATTATTTTATTTTGAGAACTAATTTAAATTATTCTTCCTGATTGAATTGAACAAATTGATAATCTGCCTAACTACAAATAACTTAACCTAACGTGCTAGATCTCTAATGATCTGTTGATTTGACCTCAGACAGGTGTCTCTGAAACCTATCAGGGATGAACGTTATCCGTTGCTCTAGGTGATAATATATGCTTTGGTTGGTTATTGGTTAAAGCGTGTCAGGGGTGCTTTACTTACCATAGCCATTAAGGGTCGTATTCACTCTGTCTTCTGGAGAAAATTTCAATGGGGAAATCTTTCATCCCTGGTTTGATGGAAAGGTGGAATTCCGTACGGAGCGTACTCCCCTTCTCTAGTTTCTGAAGACCAGCCAGGCGGTGGATCTCAGAATTTAGAGCCCGCGGGGGACTGTTGAGGATCATCCTGAGGATCTTACCTGGATCCTTTGGAGATTGAAGTGATGGCACTTAGCACAGCTCTCCCAGATGGGCGTTCTGTACTCAATGGCAAGGAAGATGATTTGCTTGTGGACGGCAAGCTTGTTTTTTTTTAATGAAAAGGGTGGACTTTCAGTTGATAAGTGGGTAAAGTGACCTAATCAAGATGTTGCACTTGGTGGATATTTGCCCACTTGGGAACGGAACAACAACTTGCTATCAAGGGTGAGACCAAGGTACACGACTTCACTCGACCATTCAATGGGAGTGGAGTGGACTTTTATATTACCAGGCGGCACAAGCCGAGGTGAATTGGAGTGCGGAAATAGTACGGTCTGTGTTTTAGCTGCATTTATACAAATATTCCAGCTTTTGAAATAGTCAGACAGGCCTGATTGGAGTTTTCTCGTCAGAGCATGGATTACTCGATCCTTATTGATGATGGCAGTGTCATCCGAAAACATTGACAAAATACCACTACCTGGAAGGGGAGGAACATCTGACGTGAAGATGTTGAAGTGGAAAGAACCAAGGAGGCTCTCCATAAGAACCCCAGCATCAACGTTGAACGTATCAGATGGAGAATTTTTCAAGAAGACCTAGAATGATTTGACCGACAAGTAGTTTCTGATGATATTAACAAGGAAGATCAGGAAGTTCTGTCGATGTACTAGACCATCATGCCAGATATTGTCGAATGCCTTCTCAACGTCCAACAATACCACCCCAAGTAACAATTTTGGTTTTATGAGGGTTCTGTAGACCATGATTTAGACTTGTAGAATACTATAAAACCGCGATAAACCTGCAATGTTACTTGGGATGGCAGATGTGTGGGAAACGGACTTGTTCCGCTTGATGATGTTAGTAGCCAGTGCGTGTTGGTGGATGGTAGAGTGGCCTTTCCTAAACCCGAATTGCTCTTTGAGAAAGATGTTATTATCATTTGAAAATGCAAGCAGACGGCTGAGTATCAATTTTTCGAATAGCTTCAACATTGAGGACAAGAGGCGATAGCTTTTGGTACTGGTAGGGTCATTGCCAGACTTGTGGATTGGATTGACTTTGGCTGACTTCCAGCATGCAGGGAAGTAGCCAAGCACCAAACACTTATTGAAGACCGCTGCAAGGTGTTTGAAGAAGTCAACACTCAAGTTTTTCAACTCGATGTTGACCACTTCATCGACACCAGCGGTCTTCATTTTCTTGGTTGATTTAATGGCTGCCACCACCTCATCAGTCGATATTCTACTGTCATCAAGGATAACTACGGCGGTGGCAGCGACTCTAGATATTTCCTTCGATACTGCAGGCTCGTGGGGACTCACCATGACTTGGCCAAGGTTATGTGAATTCACTGGTAAGTAGAATAAGGATGGATCTGAATTCTGATTAGAAGGGAAAAGCGGAGGGATGGGCCTCGGCTTATTTTTTAAAATTTTTGCTATTTTCCAGAACGGCTTAGTACAATCTAGGAGTGAGCGAAACTTGTTTGCAAAATAGTTGTTCCTGAGATCAAGCATCCTGGCTTGGATGATATGGTTTAAATGGTAGCAATTGGTCTTCAGATGAGGCAGACCAGTACGCTGGTACTGCCTAAGAATTGTGTTGCGGAGTCAAATGAGATCTTTAGTGGGCCTGTCAAGTTTCAGAGGATTACTCACCTGTCTGGAAACTGGCACGTGTTGCTCCCTGGTCAATGTTGTCGGTCGTTTCCGGCTGAAGGTCAAAGTCAAAGAACAGTAATAGTTGCGTCGGTAAGCTTCGAATCGGTTCACGGAGGAACCTACTACGGCCACCATCGGATGGTGGTCCGAGCTGAGTTCTTGGTAAACCACAGGTTGCGAGATGTTGTTGTGTGCACCGGACCTCAATCGGGTGGGAATGTCCGGACTGCGCTTCATGCAGGTCATTGTACAGGATGGTGCAATTTTGGTTGCGCCGTCTATTGCTCCAAGCTTGATGTTTGGCGTTCAGGGCACCAGCGATGATGAAGTTTTCCCGCCGTTGCACAGTGGGAAAAAAATCGACATAAAAGGAGCAAAATTCATTATCTCTGATCAGCGCTGATTTAACGTTTGCAAATATAATAATTCTTATGGGAAAAAGTCTCAGGAATCCAGTAAAAATAGATTCGTCCTGTGCAGAATAAGGCAAGTTGGGGTTTTTGGAGCATTTTAAATATTATCATTCTTGTAGAAAAACATCTAGAGAATCCATTGAAGACTGGTGATGTAGTCTGTGCAGACTATGCATTTTTGTAAATTTTTCCCCTATTACCTTATTTTCGATATTTTTTTTTATAGACAGTTTCGAGTGATAAGAAAACCTGTTCAATGATAGTCCTTCTTGAAGGGAAACACCTTAGGGATCCAAAAAATTACGTTTTAGATTACATAGAAAGGTAAGCTGATGTATGGAGCCATTTCCTAATTCTCCCCTATTTATGAAGTTAATCAGTAGTGTCACGATTATACGCGTGAGTGCCTGTCATACTATATCCTCGTGTACTGTATTACTGTAAAAATGACTGAGGAATCGAATGGTGATGGTTTCATCTTGAGAACATTTCAGTAAATTACTCATTTTGCCCAATTTCCCCCTTTTATTGAAGAAAACAATTCATGATATACTTTTACATGAATTCAGGCCCGTTGTTTAGATCGTTCTGGCACTTTCTCTCTGTAAAAAATTGTGAGGAATTTAATAGTGATGATTTCATTTTGTGCTGACATCAGCTTATTACCATTTTCCCCGATTATCCCCTTTAATTTAATAAATTAAGTAGTATTCGAATTCACTTATGTAATATTGAATACTTGTTTATGTATTATATCATTGTTAATATGCTATAAGCATCAAAAATGCTTGTCTCATCTTGCGCAGACTTTAGATAATTAAACATTTTGCCCGATTCTCTCCTTTTATTGAAAAAAAGTAAAATCATACGATTATACGCCACATTCATATTAAAACTTCAAGCACTGTGCTACTGAAAACATCTATTGGTGATAATCCCATCTTAAGTGAACCTCACATACCGCAGAAATATCATTCAATAACTTTGTGTATCACATAAAATTAATTATTTCATAAGTTGCACAATCCGTGTTTCGTGTGTAAGGTTTCAAACAACAATCAATCAACTTTCTAAATATCAGCTTCTTTCTAATTCAGTTTCATTTCAACTGATCCTAGTAGGTAATTCCTTACAGAGCATGTTCCTTACCGCTTATCTTTTTACATATATCCTTCCAAACGATCATTTCTATGAACCAGTAAATATAATATTTATGAAGTTATTTTTTGTCAATCATCTCACCTCTGTTCATTAAAACTATACACTTTATTTTGACTCAAAAACAATACTTATCTATCACACTAACTGGCAAAACGATGTTTTTTTTGTTCTTGATCTTTTTGCTACTGGTCAATAATTTTATTTCTCCTACCTCTGTTTACCCCGGTCATTTCTCTTCATGTTTCGATCCTTTATTGTCTCATATTATCAATTTTATCAGTATTATAAGATATTCTGTATTAGTTCAAAAATGTTGAGTAAAGGCTCAACAGAGACGGAGTAGGGATCTATCAACATAAGAACCGCTGTAGTACCTGTTGAAATCAGCGAATATTTCAGCTAGCGAATTGGAAAACTCAGCCGTAGTCAAAATACTTACACATCTAATAATTGGAGGTGAAGTTGTTACTGATTGTATCAATATTTGAACTAAAGTTGATGCAAATAGGAAACTGGATAACTTTAAAGCGTTGTGTATGGACACATAAGAGGCGTCATTGCTGCTCCAAGATTAAGTTTGAGTAAAAGACGTTAAGATTTTTAAACCATTTTTTTTTTCGGAAAATGGCCAACCATATAGAATTGTAGCAACATATTGCGAAAGCATTATTCCAAAATTGTGTTCTCCAAACTGGGACGAGGGATATATTTCATCTAGATATACAGTTCGCGAATTTGTCACATGTGATCTGAAACGGATTCTACAAATTAATTATGTGGCCGAAAAAGTTGAGAGCGTAAAGGAGCACAAAAACTGCAATTTGTACATTACAGGTGGCCCAGATTCTGCAACCGGTTTCAGCCACTACAATCAAGCAAATATTTTGTCCAAAGACGATTGTTTGTTAACTGAGCATTATATGAGCCTGCAATTACGCTCGAATAATGGAGATATTATTTGGGAAAATCCAAACCCACAATCACAGCCATTTTGTAGAGTTCGATCGATGAGCTGGATTAAGGAAAGCGACAAGTTATCGAAGAAATGTTTTTTTTTTGCTAAGCCAATCGTAGTTTCATTAAACGGCATTGAGTTGATGGTTTCAATTTCAGCCTTGTACCAGCCTGTTGGTCAACGCAATCGTTGCAATCGTGAAGGACGGCGCACAATGGATAAGTTTTCGGGTTTTTTGACAGTTAGCCCATGCATTATCTGTCAAAAATCCGAAAATTTATGCATTGTGCGCCAGCCTTGAAACTCACGCATGCCAACTTTGTGCACTGGGTGCGGACGAACGATTAGGACCATCGAATTTTCACTCCCGCTTAAATTTTGTGGAGTGGTTGATTCGGACAGCGGCAAAAAAATCGATCCCAATACACCCAGCCCTCACACATCCGAACGTGAAATCTAAAGCCAGACAGATGGCGAACGAACTAGAAGGGCATTTCAAATGCACGTAAGCCGCCCGAAAATTGGAGGTAGCGTAAGTTCCAAAAATGGAAACATGAAAAGAAGGCTACTCTTTGAGCCAGAAAAGTTTGCAGAAGTTCATAATGTGGATGCTGATGTGATGAGAAACCAGCGTTTGATAAGCTGTCCCTGTCAAACCAATTTTTAAACAAGGACAATTTGTAAATACACACTTAGAAAAAATCATGTAAACTTAGGTGCTCTGAGAGTGGCATATACGTGTCAATTTTGACATAAATTTGAGTCATAACAGACGCGAAATATAGCTCAATCAAACGTACTTTTCGTCGAGCAACGAACTTTTCAGTCTCGGAGCACTTAATATTACATGACATGTTTGTTTACGTCTCATCTTTTATGTCAAAGGCAGATTCCGTCACGTGTAAAATTAGTTATTTCGATTAGTAGTTGCACCGACAGAGTAGTTGTAGTTGTAAATAGTAGTTTTAAGTAGTCTAGTTTTTCTAATTTCAAACAAACCAATCCCACCAATTCTCTTAACAGGCCTGATAGGACTAAATAGGAACTGTAATTAATAATATTTGAAATTTCAAAAGCACTAAAGTTGAAAGACGCATCTGTGTTATTTGTGAATTCGAATATGTTAACCACACAAATACAAAAAAATAAAGATCATTTAAAGTAAAAATAAAAAGTATTGATGTTTACATCCCACTGAATAGTTGCAATGATGCAAACGAAGGAAATTAAATGAAATTTGTTTTAGATTACAGCATCCGCTAATCTGACAAATATGTGGCTGGATTAGCGGGATTGGTTTGCGGGGGCGTGCCTTGAATTCCTTTAAATCAGAAAAATAGAGAAGTAATTGTTTACAAAAGCTGTTAAAATCGGTATTATTTCCTTTCGATGTAATCTAAAACGTAATTTTTTGGATCCCTAAGATGTTTTCCTTCAAGAAGGACTATCATTGGACAGGTTTTCTTATCACTAACAACTGTCTTTATAAAATATCGAAAATAAAGTAATAGGGGTAAAATTGACTAAAATGTAGACTGGTGATGTATGAAACCATTTTTAATAGATTCTCCATACGTTTTTCTACAAGAGCGACAATATTTCATATGTATATATTTACCACAATGAGGCATATATTTACCACAATGAGGCATTTTTTAAGTCATTTATACAAAATTTTAAGAAATTTGAGTAAAATGCTCCAAAAACCTCAAATTGCCCTATTCTGCACAGGACAAAACTATTTCCACTGGATCTCTGAGACGTTTTCCCATAAGAATTATTGTATTTGCAAAGGTTAAATCAGCACTGATCAGAGATAATGAATTTTGCTCCTTTTATGTAGCTTTTTTCCCACAGTGCAATGGTTGAACTTAAACGTTTCTACGAAGAGAAAACCTGTCTATTCTCCATGTCACTGAAGTTATCCAGTACCATACCATCCAGCATGTACTAATTTGTAGTACAGGAAGCCATCCAGTACCATACCATCCAGAATGCATCATAAATCAACTATTGCATAGTTCACGGCGTAAATGGAGCAATTGTGCTAAATTAACTTTTAAATCAAAATTTACAACCATTAATGATATTACATATAATTTAACCATGTATGGTGGCAAAACCAGTGACAAACCATTCCAGTTCTTCACCTAGAATATTCTAGAATAGCTAAACAAGACATTTAAACATAAAGACATCATGGCTAATTGTTTTGAAATTGTTTGATTGATTTTTTTTTTACTTCAAAGAGGAGTTCTTCAAAGAAATTTTCATATTATTTTACAAATACTTGCTGGATGGGAATACTGAGTCAAATATAATTAAAGTGATTTATTCAAAGTATTCAGTAATATCTTAAGAAGATATTTGCATACTTAAACATCATAGCTAATTGTTTTGAAATTGTCTGATTGATTTATTTTTACTTCAAAGAGGAGTAAGTATTTGTAGAAATTTTTTTAAATTTCCTTGAAGAACTCCATTTCGCATCCATCTTCGAACCAGTATCATCGTCCGACGTCGAGGCCGAACTGGCTGCGTCAAATGTCGCGCTGGATGCAGTTGATTTAGACACGTTCGAAATTTCATCTGCAATGATCATCGGTGCTTCAAAAAAGTTGAAGAATTCATTCGCTCCTGGCCCGGATGGTTTCCCTCCTGCTGTTTTCCGTCGCTGCGCATGCGCAGTAGCTGAGCCGCTAGCCTTCATTTTCAACCGTTCGTTTGAGCTAGGTGAATTTCCCATGAGATGGAAACTATCGTATATGTTTCTAACTACTACCTGTTTTCGGCTATGGAAGATAAAGCGCAGGTGGACGTAATCTATACGGACCTAAAGGCGGCTTTTAATAAAATTGATCATAAAGTGTTGCTCTGCAAGCTATCGCGATTGGGAGCCTCAAATCGATTGGTGTCGTGGTTGTCATCGTACTTGACTGGCAGAATTCGCTGTACGTTAAACACGGATCTTATGTTTCATCGCCATTTGCTAGCACGTCCGGTGTCCCGCACCCGTTGTTTGTGTTATTCTTCAATGACGCTGTATCTACCCTTGGCCACAAGTCCACGCTCGTATATGCTGATGATCTGAAAATCTATGTGGTGGTACACTGCATCGAGGACTGTTTTCACCTGCAAATGTTGCTTCAGTGGTGCCGCTCGAACAAGCTTGTCATCAGCGTCACGAAATGTCATGATGACCTTTTATCGGTCCAAATACCCGTTAATTTATGAATACCACATCGATGATACTGTTCTTAGCAGAGTGGATCAAGTGACGGATCTTGGTGTCGTATTGGACTCGAAACTTTCCTTTCATTCCCATTTTGCGTCGATTATTTCCAAGGCTAATCGTCAACTTGGCTTCATCTCTAAGATTGCCAAGGATTTCACGGATCCACACTGTCTAAAAGGATTGTATTGTTCACTCGTAAGGCCAATCCTAGAAAATGCTTCAGTTGTATGGGCTCCAAACGACGTATCAAGGAATCTAAGAATCGACCGTGTGCAAAAAAGATTCAAACGACTTGCGCTCAGAAACCTTCCGTGGCGTGATCCTTTGAACCTTCCAGCATATCCCGATAGATGCCGTCTGCTTGATCGAAGACGTAAGCTACAACATGCTACGTTTATAGCTAAACTACTCAACGGTGACGTCGATTGCTCTCATCTTCTGTCACTGCTTGATTTCCATGCTTCAAGTAGGATGTTACTTCAGCAATCCCTGATGCAACCGAGCTTTCATCGAACTCTCTATGGCTACAACCAGCCTATTTGTGCAATGGTTCGTATGTTTGTATCCGTCGAGTTCGCGTTTGATTATGGTATGTCCACACCTCAATTTGTGAATAGAGTAAGAAGACTGAACCTTATTTAAGACGAATATTTTATTCACTAAGACAACTTTGTCAGATGATTTATCAAATGAATAAATAAATAAATTAAATAAATAAATAAATAAATAAATAAATAAATAAATAAATAAATAGGTATATGTTAACCTTACCTTGTATGTATCCTTACCTTACCAATGACGTTTCCTCTAAACAAATTGGAAATTCTTTAGTAGTCATTTATCAAAAAAAAATATTTTAAAATTATTACATTAAATTTCTAAAAATATTTCTAAAAAGATCTAAAATCAGTTTTATTTTCTGACGCAATTCTAATAAGTCAGGAATACGATTATTCTTGAAAAAAAAAACTAACAAGATTGCTTGAAAAACGTTGAAGATAATAAGCATCCTCAAAGTGAGCGAAATATGGAGGAGCAGGAGTATGATTTATAGGATCGTTACCCTACAACGGTCCTCTCGCAAAAAATAAAAATAAAATAAAAATAATAAATCCATCTGTCCTTCGAATCAAGTCAACCATTCGTCACGCAATCAAACGAAGAAACAAAACATCTAACCGCACTCCACCGAGCCGCTCACATTTGCATTCCTGACCGGCCAAAGCGACACGCACGTGTGGACACCAACCGACCGTTACGGAATTTTCCAACGATGAAAAATGAAACTTCCAACTGGTGTTGAAACGCGCAAATTCCATTTGGGATCGGTAGGTATTTGCTCGTCCGAGGATCAACCTGACAGGTCGGTTGATTTATGCCCTGTCTAGTCTACCGTCAGTTCGTTCGCCGGTTCGTGGACCCATGGGCGCACACAAAACATAAAAGTTTGGCCTAATGAACATGGGAATTTCTCCGGGACGCAACCCCGAGGCATTTAGCTGTCCTTCACGGCGGATTGTCAACAAACAGACAAAAAATGCCGGTAGCATTCGAAGAGTGGCGAGGTGAATTTCAAGCTCATGCCAAGGCGGATGCTGGAAAAAAATGTAATTAATTTCAATAACTTGGTTCCCCGTCCAGCAGGGAATGTCACCGGATGAAGTGTGTACCGAACCGTCATCAACTCTTTGACTGTCTCTCGGTGCTTGTTCTTCTACCTTCTCCCGGGTAAGGGCAGATGGCATCGTTTTCTGTTTTTTTTTTGCTCCCTGGAGATTACTCGGACCTGAGTGGGAAAACAAGGCGAACTTTTACATCCACCATCGCACAGTAGAGTATTTCCGCATTCTAGCTGGTCAAAACTATTAAAACACCCCAACCTGTCAAGAACGCCCTTCTATTATATAGTTATGAAAGGAGGCTCGGTCATTTTTTTGGGAGGGGGTCATTTTCTGATTAAGTTACCATCAAAAGAAGAAGTGTTGAAAACAGTTTATGCTATAAATACAAAAAAAAATACACTGAAGAAAAAACACTAAATTTTGCACCAAAAACCACTGTTTGTTTTTGTATTTTTGATTTGAACTAAAGATAACTTTTCATGATTCCCTACTGATTTAACAACGTTGTGAGCTTCAAATAATAAATAAAAAGTATAGAGAATTGTTCTCTTTTCTTTTGGGTATGCAATACAACAATTAAACATAAATTTTGATTAATTTTTAAAATCGACTTTTGCCCAGCTAGATTAGAAAAAATACCCCTCTGTGCATCATTGGCTGAAAAACAGTCCGAAAGGAGAATGATTTGTGAACTGAGTGGAATGAACGTGTTACTTTTTTCCCGGAGCTTTCGGGATGAGTACAAAACAGCTTCCGGGGTTTTTTTTTCCTGGTATCGTAACGAAAAATAGAGTAATGGAAAACGAATCACTTCAACTGACCGTTTCCATTAGAATTGAGCTGAAGAATGATGTTCGGCTTACTAAGAGGTTTAGCAGTGGTGGATGTGCGCAAAAGATGTGGTAAATGTAGAGTGTAATGTGAGCTACACAGGCATGGATGACCGAGATCCATTCAGGGATGATGGAAGAGGGATTGGGCTAGTGTTCATTGAGTTCATTGAGTGGACTTCATCGGTTCTGAATTGAAAGCAACGACTAAACGATTGCACTATGTGCATTGCTTTTGGAATTTATGGCGATGGGTGTTGGAATTCCATGAACTGTTTGCTGGATAATAGTCGCGTTGGTGGCATCCCGCATGGCAACGTTTTATAAATAATATTCTCCATGATAATCACCACTTTACTTAGAGCCAGCATCTCGTGTAAAGACAATTGACACCGGCTTCAACCAGAGGTTGCACAGACTGAACACTTAACACTAGACAACGGGCAACACAAACACCCAGTAGACCAACCAGTAGGGAAATTTTCAATTACGACAAGTTCCACCGGGCGTTCCAAGTGCGACGATGATACGCTAGGCAGAATACGCCTCTTGATACTGCTTGGTCCTAATGATTCTAACTACCGCCGTGATGGCCTTCGCAGGCTTCTCGCAGTCATAATCGACGGAAAGGCTGAGGAACATACAATAGACGGTACTAATTGAAACTAAAATATAAATCTCCAACAGATATCGAGAGACAGGATAACTTGGAATACAAGTTTAATATGCAACAATCAGATATTGAAAGCTATGAAGTGCTCAAAGTTTATTGAAGAATGCTTACATTTCAAGCTTATACAATTTTTTCTAATGATTTTTTTCATGCTTAAAAACTTCTTATCGTTCACTGGTGAGCATTCCAGAGCGCTGATTATTTTTTTGGTCTTTAATTTATTTGATAAGGAAAATCGAATTAACTTTACAGAGCCGAGGATTCTTGGTCGCTATACAATACATCTTAAAACTATAGTCAAAAGGTACAACACAAAAAACACTTTATCTTCCGCTATCCAAAAAGCCTCCTCCATCAGAACTGGAGCCGCTTCCAGTGGTTTCATTGTATGGCAGTTACGCCATCGTGGGGCAAAGCGCTTCCATTGCAGCAATGGACGCAAAACGTGGTCAACACTCACACACTCATCACGAAACGGTTGCTTTCCAAAGTCGACGATGCATCGACCGAAATAACTGCTGATGAAGAACAATGAGGAGGACCATGGTTGCTGCCGAGAAAACAGACGATTGTGTGGCACACATCGAGAGTGGCCTGCTTTTGTCGACAGCCGAGTGAACACTGATTTTTCTACAAGTCACATACTGTTCGCACTCAGAGCGAATGTAATGATTTATTGTTCTGTTAGTAGTTTTGTTATTTGTTTGTCATCATCCTAACCGCTTTCCTAATCCATATGACATCCTGTTAACCCCGAATCGACCGCGGGAAATCGGTCTTCCGCAAACTACTTTTTACTTTAAATGATCTTTATTTCTTGTGTTTGTGTGGTTTAAATGTATGAATTTTTAAATGACACAGATGCATCTTTTCAACTTTAGTACATTTGAGATTTTTATTATTATTTACAGTTCCTAGTCCTATCAGGCCTGTTTTAATGTATGACCATCTTGGTGGGATTGGTTTGATTTTCATTGGGAAAAAGAGACTACGTATAACTACTATTTACAACTACAACTAACCTACAACTACTATTTAACCTAACCTGCTATATACAAATGGCTTATCAAAGCATGTTCTGATGTATTGCATTTCTGTACAAACCTAGTCTTTATGTCATCAATTTTGAAATCTAATTTGAAACAATCTTTTTTTAAGTACTCATGGCAAACCAAGGGAAGAACAAACGAATTGACACTTACCCGATCGTAGATAGCCTCACAAAGGTAGATTTCTTCTTTGACATATCCAAATTCAATTTAACTAAAAGTATTTGAAGTGCACATATTTATTTTGGAATTGCTTTAAATAAGAACTTTTCAAACCTATTCCAAAATAAATATGTGCACTTCAAATACTTTTAGTTAAATATAAATAGACGGAAGCGTGCTGAGGAGTCGGAAATATGGTTGAAAGCGGAAATTACGAATTTAGAATATCGGTTACAGGCGTCTATGGAATCTCCAAAAACATGGAATGCCCATGTTCAAACCGAACCCGTTTATGGTTTAGACTCATTTCGAATTTTCTCGTCCACTTCACCTTACGTTTCTTCTGTTCCAACAACCACTTCTTTTGGGTGGCCTACAAAAGAACCCTGGGTCTCCACATGTCGATCATGTTTTGGGGTTCTCCTGTCGTACAGTTTTGGTATGGTGACCAATTCAAATCCATACAGCACCAATGTTCCTATAACATCCTGGAACAACCCTATACCCTCGGTCTCCTTAAATTTAAACGATTTTTTGTTTAAGGTGCAAAGTCTTACGCTTTCGGAGAGAGTGAGTCCGCTTTGAGAAGCGTCCGAGAACGGTTGTGTGTTTTTGCTCCGCTGCGTGCTTTTTTTTTTAGAGCTCGGGCTATCTTTGTGCTGCCGTGTAGTTTTTCGGTGCTCGCATTTGAATAGTTTTGTGTCCCGGACGCGATAATTCGATTTAGAATGATTTGTGCTGATGTTTTTCCCCTGTTGCTTTGGTGCCTGGAGTGCTCTCGCTCCCTTTGTTGACGGTGTGACTCGACCGCGCTGATCTATTATTAGGTTTTTGCGGTTTGCATTGCTTTTGTGCACAGAGTGACATGAAGAAGAAAAGTGATATTTAGTTATTGTGTGGTTGGATTCGCTGGAGGAGGAATTGTTTAGAAATGACTAGAGAAAATTAAGCACCGAGAATGCGCTCCCGGATATATTGATTTGGTGAGTACGTTCCAGTTGAAGATTGTTCTCTCTAAATATCCCTTTTTTGAATACATTTCATTTATCAAACATTATTATATGCTGGGTTTGGGGGGGCAGCCTAAGGGTTTCAAAGGATTTGTAGACTGGACAAGGGTTCGTGGATTTGCCAGTCCCTTGTCACGTGTTGATAGACGTACATCTTGTCGTTTGTCTTCCAAAGGTCTTCAATGAAGTTGATTCACCCTGCTGCAACAAACCATCAGGCAGAACTTTACAACCAGTGAAGTATCTGCAGTCATAGGTAATCCTTGCACTGATGGTGGGTTCTATTCACACTATTCACATTAAATGGAATATTTACGTATTTAGAGAAATTAGTGGCATCGCGAGTGATAATGTGCGTGAAAGAGCTCCGTTGGTTCGCTTGCAACTATTTTTACAAAAAAAAAGTGTTTTCGTACGAAATTGATATCGAAAGTGTGCCAAAAGTGCGTCTAAACGTGTTTCGCAGTTGGGTGTGGTGAAATTCGTGAATTCGCGGTTTTTTTCAGGGAAAATTCCGTATCACAAAACTGCTCACCGAGTTCCCGTCGACGACGACGGGTTTACGAGAGGAAAATAAGCATCGGGAATGTGCTCCCGGATATATTGATTTGGGGAGTACGTTCCAGTTGAAGATTGCTCTTAGGGGCTGTTCATTAACTACGTAGACAGGATTTTGGGATTCTTGACCCCCCCCCCCCCTGCGTAGACAATTGTCCATGCATTTTTTTTTATTTGTGTGGGCCGTGCATAATTGCAAACGCGACGCGACCAATTCAAGAGAATCTTATTATTTTTTATTAACGTCGCTTAACAGTAGAATTTAATGAAGGCATAAGCGCTTTTTCGTAGCTTTTTTATCTCCAGGTTTAAAAGATCATCGGTAGCAGAGGCTTATTCTTGTGTAAAGGACACCACCGTGGAGTTTGAGTTTGAATAAATCCCAGGTCCTATTATATTATTATTATATATTCAATGACAAATATTTAAAACAGGATCAAAACACAACTGGAAGAAGCAACGTAACATTGTTTGATTTTCTCTAATGTATGTTCTACGTTTATATGACAGAGCAATTAACCATTTTATTTTTCCATTCCCGGAGAGAAAATTACATTACTTGTTGATATATTTAATTGTATACTTGTAAATACTCATTTAATCAGATTCGGAATATGAGTGATCGGAGAGCTTTTTGTGTTCGCGAGTCCTCCGTTTAGGTTGGATTTACTGATTTTTTTTTTTCCCTCTGTTCGGGACATAAAACCACTGCGACCAGTAATTTGATATATTGTAGTATATCCCGTGTCCTTAGTTTACTGATTTGAATCTTTAAGTTTATTTTCAGCTCTTCGATGATGGAAATTTTTAAGAATAATATTATAATGGTTCACTTTTTCAGCCTTCGTTCAGAAAAATACAAAAAATATTGTAATCCATGATAACAAGTGCATGAAAACTGTTAACTGTCCAAATAACCTCGATTTTTCTGACTATTGATTCATTATTAAAGTGAAATTATAAACAGCTTTCGGGGACGCCGTTTTACTTGCATAGCTTTGCTGCGACGAACACTTGAAGAAATATTATTATTTAAAAATTTATTTTCAGCTCTTCAATGATGAAACATCTTTTGAGTTCGTTGATGACGGAACATCTTTGGATTTATAACGTAATGATTAGTTTTTCTCAGCCTTCACTCAAGTTAGATCCATTGTTTTAAATAAGATAAGTTTATTTTCAGATCGTTGAATATTTGAATATATGACATCATTAGATTTACAAAATAATAATACACTTTTTTCAGTTTTCATTCATGCGGGATGTATGGATTTTAATTATTTAAGCTTGCTTTCAGCTCTTCGATGATGAAACACCTCTAGTATTTTATTATAATATTTCATTTATATTATTGAATTTTGCATTTATATTATAAATATTCACTTTTTCAGCTTAGAGATGAACTAGCCTACAGAAGTTAAAGTAAAGTTAATGTAAAGTTAATGTAAAATTAAAGTAAAGTTAAAGTAAAGTTAAAGTTAAGTTAAAGTTAAGTTAAAGTTAAGTTAGAGTTAAGTTAAGTTAAAGTTAAGTAAAAGCTAAGTTAAAGTTAAGTTAAAGTTAAGTTAAAGTTAGGTTAAAGTTAAGTTAAAGTTGCGAGTGTGTGTGCGTGTGTATGCGCCCGTATGTATGTGTTTGTGTACCTATTATAAATCACTACAATCAGCATTAGTTTACCAAAAACGATCCCGGCTGCTGCAAACCTTTCCCCACATCCAACATCCCAGTGATTTCTCGTGGAAGCGCAGAGGATTTCTCGGTTTCCTTCACAGCGAGTATCACGTCAACACATTCCTTCCCATTCCCTATTGAACCTGCATTCGGACACGGCCGGCGCTGGTATTGCTAAATATTAGATCTTCAGTTTTTACACATTGAGGATGAATGTTAGTCCCAAACATCATCTGTTGGTTCTCTGTGTAATTGCAGCTGATCTGGTAATAACAGAGTAGCAACCGTGGGCGGTCAATAATGCTAATGCTAATGCTAATGCAAAGTCTTACGCTTTCGGAGAGAGTATCAGATACTATCATATTTGACTCAGCTCTACATTTGCTTAGTGGACCAGCCTTAAACTGGTATCATTCAATGCGGTCAACAGGCCGTCTTTACAATTTGGATCACTTAGTTATGGAATTGCGTTGTGCTTTCGTACACCCTGATCTGGACAATATGGTCAAAATGAAAGTGTATCTTCGCAAGCAGCAACGAAATGAATCGTTCCAGTCATATTACTATGACATGGAAAAATTATTTAGGTCAATGAGCTGTCAAATTCCCGAAGAGGAGAAGATGAAAATTGTTCATCAAAATATGCGATCTCTGATTGCTGCGGGCAGAAGAGTTGACGCCAATAACTTTTCCTTATACAAAAAAATATTCGGAACGGAGAAAACGGTTAATGCAGTGGCCGCTTTTCCGGAAAGGAAACCGGACGGAAAAAAATCCACCCTCTCGTTACGACCAACGACCAGGTAACATTGGAAAACAGGTGCATCAAAACCAGAGACAGGGAGGTATTCCTAATCGAAAGTTCCAACGAAATAACACGATAAACCCATCATCACCGCACCATCCAAATCAATTCGGAAGTTCAGAGACTAATCCTCCTAGAAGATTATCTAATCTTCCTTCAGCACTGGATAAGTTAGTGGATTCTCATCGACCTCCGGGCATGGGCACTTGTTATAACTGTAGAAAAATTAACCATCAACACGAGGAATGTCCCGAACCCAAACGAATATTTTGTTTAATTTGTGAATTTAAGGGTTTCGAGACAGTAAATTGTCCGTATTGTCAAAAAACAGCATCAGACGGATCAAAGTCGCGGTTCGTTCAACCCCAACCTTCGCGCTTAAGTTCCTTTCAAAATAATTCTGATTCTTCATTAGAGTGGAAAATAGCTACCGATAGGAGTATGCTCCCCACTTGGAGGTTAATCAGATTACTCTTTCTAATAGAGATGATAACCGACCCTATGCTCCCGTTAAGCTCTACGGTATTCCAACTCTGGCTTTGCTAGATAGTGGAAGCCAATCTACCATGATCAATGAACACATTTTCAGAAAGATCAATGCCAGCCTCCGCCCATTAGATCGTCCAATCGTACTAAGAACAGCCAGTGGAGAAACTTTAGACATAGCGGGACAATTAGTTATTCCTTTTACAATGGATAATCTAACTAAAATCCTTAGAACCCTTGTCGTTCCTCAACTCGCAGTAAATTGCTTGTGTGGAATGGACGTTTGGAATCGGTTTAAAAATTTTCCCGCAATTCAGTATCCAGCATTTGCTGAGGAATTGGAATCCACAAAAAATGCTTTCAAAATCTACTCTAACCTCGGAAGAGCAACTGAGAATAGACCAAATCAAGCAAACTTTTAAAGTAGCTAGCCAACTTTCAGTCACTCAATTAACATCCCATTCTGTAGAGTTGAAGGACGAATGGAGAAATAAGCCCGCCGTTTGACAATTTCCCTACGTAATGTCACCGAAGGTTCAAGGGTTAGTTTCGGAAGAACTCGAGCGGATGTTAAACTTAGGAATTATTGAACGTACGAATTCTGATTGGACATTGAATGTAGCGCCTATTATCAAACCAAGTGGCAAAGTACGGCTATGTTTAGACGCTAGGAAGATCAACGAGATAACCGTTCGTGATTCCTACCCTTTACCCCATCCCGGTCGAATTCTTAGCCAGCTACCGCGAGCCAAATACCTCTCAACCATAGATTTGTCGGAAGCTTTCCTGAAAATTTCGTTGGAAAAAAATTCGCGAAAATTTACGTCTTTTTGTGTCGAGGGTAAAGGGCTATTCCGGTTCACTCGACTCCCATTCGGACTTTTAAATAGTCCGGCGACATTGTCACGCTTGATGGATCGTGTACTGGAATTCGGGGAACTGGAACCAAACGTTTTCGTTTGCTTTGATGACATAGTCATTGTAAGCGAAAGGTTTGAGGAACACGTCCGGCTTCTTTTAGAGGTCTCCCGGCGATTCTTGAAAAAATATACACGTTTGAAAAACATATGTTTTTAAGGAAAATGTAAAAATCGTAAAATTTTCAAAAAATCATAACTTTTTTTTGTTTTTGAGTTAACCATTATCAAACTTTGCCAGTTTGTAGCAAACATTATGAGCTTTAATGAGGCTTAAAACAAAAACTGCACTTTCTGAGAAATTAACTTTTTTAATAACAAATATATATTTTTTTTTTTCATTGAAACGAACGAAATTTTTTACAGTGAATATTTTTAACATTATTGCCAAAATAATATCTACAACTTTGCTTAAGACACCAAATATATCCAACAAACCGTTTCAGCAATATATATATTTTTAACTCATTAGTACTATTTTTACACAGGCCCTGTTGATGATGATGGTCCCACCTCTTACCCCTACAAAGGTTTGAGCTGGACGATTTATCTTTAAGATAATTAAATATGACATTTTAACCAGGTTGGCAAACAAAATCGAACTGGTTTCAGTTACAGATATAAATTCCCTCTAGAGTTTACAGTTGCTTCACAGCGATATAAATGTTGAAAAGCTCAGGCGTCCACCTCTTAGTTCGCCTTTTTGTCCACCTAAAATATTCATAAGTATTACAAGCAATCAAGAGTTAATGAACAATCAACAAAGCATCCTATTACACTAGTAACCCCGCAATTTGATGCTATCATAATTTTCAGCAATGTCAGGAATGCTCACGAACCCCCAACATTTGCCAGAAAACTTACTACTAACTCAAGGTATCTTCCAAATAAGCTTCAAAATTGCATTTTTTTTTATCAAATGTTAAATTCAGTCCTCTATATCCGTAATACGCGCACGAGGCTCAAACCTTTGTAGACTACTATTTTTTTTTTTACTACTA
This sequence comes from Ochlerotatus camptorhynchus, assembly GCF_037179485.1. Taxonomy (NCBI): domain Eukaryota; kingdom Metazoa; phylum Arthropoda; class Insecta; order Diptera; family Culicidae; genus Ochlerotatus; species Ochlerotatus camptorhynchus. The sequence goes on along the minus strand of NW_027040729.1, from coordinate 1,368,113 downwards.
CTATTAAATCATATATCAAAAATCCATCATCACCATCGTGGCGAACAAAATAGTTTTTGCAGTGCTACAATAATTATTAAAAAGTCGTTATAACAGCTATCCATACAAAGTAATCCGTTAAAAATAACTTCGTCAAGATACATAATTTGTCAATTCATAAAAAAAAATCACTGGATAACCGTTCAAAAGACAGTTTTAACGTGTGAAATGCAATGTCTCTTAAATTCTGCTAATGTTGTTGAACGTTTAATGTGTCTAGGCATCGAATTGAAAACATTTATTCCTTTAAAAAATAATGAATTCTGTGAAGCACAAGTCAAGAAATGTGGTGTTCTTATTTCATCCGCGTTTCTAGTATTATATCTATGATAGTCACTTCCTCTTTCAATTCGATCACACAAATATCGAGGCAGCAAACCGTTAACTACTTTAAAAATGAACACCATAGTCAAATATACAATTCTTTGCTTCACCGACAACCATTGTAAGGCGTCTAACATCAAAGTTGAGGAAGTGAATCTATTACATCTCAAAATCAAACGCATTATTTTATTCTGCAAGCGCTGTAATCTCGATATTTGTGTTGCATTCGACAGAAATAAAATGGATGGGCAAAAGTCTAGATGAGGAGAGATGATTGATTTGTATAGCTGTATTTTACTGGCAATAGTTAAATCGTTTTTCAATCGACATAGAATTCCATACTTCTTGGCAATTTTCTTGATGACATTGTCAATGTGAGAGTTGAACTTAAGTTTGTCATCAATAATAACGCCAAGATATTTAATCTCCTGAACGCGATCAATAGTCTCATCATCAATTACAACAGAGACGTTCTCATTTAATCGATTCCGCGAAATTACCATCAATTTAGTTTTACTTGTATTCAATTTTAACTGCTTACACTTCAACCATCTACTTGGATACTGCAAATCTTCATTCAAGTGTGAGACGGCAACTTCTAAATCCTTAGCTGCAATGAATAACACAGTATCATCTGCAAAAAGGTTAAGGGATTTAAGGGTTTCGAGACAGTAAATTGTCCGTATTGTCAAAAAACAGCATCAGACGGATCAAAGTCGCGGTTCGTTCAACCCCAACCTTCGCGCTTAAGTTCCTTTCAAAATAATTCTGATTCTTCATTAGAGTGGAAAATAGCTACCGATAGGAGTATGCTCCCCACTTGGAGGTTAATCAGATTACTCTTTCTAATAGAGATGATAACCGACCCTATGCTCACGTTTAGCTCTACGGTATTCCAACTCTGGCTTTGCTAGATAGTGGAAGCCAATCTACCATGATCAATGAAAACATTTTCAGAAAGATCAATGCCAGCCTCCGCCCATTAGATCGTCCAATCGTACTAAGAACAGCCAGTGGAGAAACTTTAGACATAGCGGGACAATTATTTATTCCTTTTACAATGGATAATCTAACTAAAATCCTTAGAACCCTTGTCGTTCCTCAACTCGCAGTAAATTGCTGGACGTTTGGAATCGGTTTAAAAATTTTCCCGCAATTCAGTATCCAGCATTTGCTGAGGAATTGGAATCCACAAAAATGCTTTCAAAATCTACTCTAAGCTCGGAGGAGCAACTGAGAATAGACCAAATCAAGCAAACTTTTAAAGTAGCTGTACCTAGCCAACTTTCAGTCACTCAATTAACATCCCATTCTATAGAGTTGAAGGACGAATGGAGAAATAAGCCCGCCGTTTGACAATTTCCCTACGTAATGTCACCGAAGGTTCAAGGGCTAGTTTCGGAAGAACTCGAGCGGATGTTAAACTTAGGAATTATTGAACGTACGAATTCTGATTGGACATTGAATGTAGCGCCTATTATCAAACCAAGTGGCAAAGTACGGCTATGTTTAGACGCTAGGAAGATCAACGAGATAACCGTTCGTGATTCCTACCCTTTACCCCATCCCGGTCGAATTCTTAGCCAGCTACCGCGAGCCAAATACCTCTCAACCATAGATTTGTCGAAAGCTTTCCTGCAAATTCCGTTGGAAAAAAAAAATTCGCGAAAATTTACGTCTTTTTGTGTCCAGGGTAAAGGGCTATTCCGGTTCACTCGTCTCCCATTCGGACTTATAAATAGTCCGGCGACATTGTCACGCTTGATGGATCGTGTACTGGAATTCGGGAAACTGGAACCAAACGTTTTCGTTTGCTTAGATGACATAGTCATTGTAAGCGAAAGGTTTGAGGAACACGTCCGGCTTCTTTTAGAGGTCTCCCGGCGTCTGACCAATGCCAACCTAGCCATCAACTTGGAAAAATCTCGGTTTGGCGTCTCAGAGCTGCCATTCTTAGGATACCTTTGTTCCACCAGTGGGTTGCGCCCCAAACCTGAAAAAGTTCGTCCAATAGTGGAATACGAACGCCCGGTGACTATAACTAAATTAAGAAGGTTCCTAGGGATGAAGAACTATTACAGACGCTTTATCCCTGATTTTAGTGGAGTTGTGGCACCCCTAACTGAGTTGCTTAAAACTAAAAATAAAGTAATCCAATGGTCCGAAAATGCCGAGCTGGCATTCAATGTCGTGAAGGAGTGCCTCATCACTGCGCCTGTTCTGTGTAGCCCAGATTTTAGTCAAGAGTTTGTTTTACAGACCGATGCTTCTGATGTTGCTGTCGCCGCGGTACTTACTCAGAAACAAAATGGTCTGGAAAGGGTGATTTCCTATTTTTCACATAAATTGACAACCCACAGCGCAACTATCATCCTGCGGAAAAAGAAGCATTGGCTGCATTACTGGCTATTGAAGCATTTCGCGGTTACATAGAATGTAGTCACTTTACCTTAGTGACAGATTCATCTGCCCTCACACACATTCTCACTACGTCCTGGAAAGTAGGATCACGGTGTAGCCGGTGGAGTTTGAATTTGCAGCAATACGATATGACAATCATCCACCGCAAAGGAAAGGATAACGTAGTCGCGGATGCATTATCACGGAGTGTTGCTGCAATTTCAAATGCCACGGACTCTTTGTGGTATACTTCCCTACGTCGGAAAGTTCTCGAAAACCCCGACGGTTATGTGAACTTCAGAGTCACGGACGGTCAACTTTTAAAATTCGTGTCCGCTGAAAATTCTCTCTGTGACAGGCGATACGAGTGGAAAACATGTAAACATGTTTCATCACATGTATATTTTCTCTAAAATATATAACAAATGGATGAATGGTAGCTTGTTGGACATTCCAGTGATGAGATTGAACTTCATCCTGTAACACAAAGCTGTAGTTTTCGGAAAAATCACAAGTAATTAAAAATTTACCTTCTTGCAAATTATGTCGTGTAGTTTTCAAAAAATAAGATTGCTGTGTTTTTATGAAATCATGTGGTATCAAACTTGTCAATTTCAAGCAGAAAAATGAAACAAACTCGTCTGCAGGCTTTACAATAGTTTCTAAATCACATCTATCCGTGGTAACCCACTGTTCAAATGAAAGCTGATCAATGCATTTTTCCTCTAATTGTTTTAATAAAATGTTTTCTAATGCGGAAGAGTCTGGAAAATCTTCACAACACCGTAGATAGCAATATGTTGTCTTGCTTTCACAAAGTAGGCTGTCAGTGTTGCTTCCTGTATTAAAAAATAAATAGAAATAATAATCTTTAAAAATGATTTCATTGAAATACAACTAATGTAATGATGTAATGAATCCTTACTTTTCAATAGGGCCTGTGTAGAAAAACACTAATGAAATAAACATACCTTGATTGCAAAAACGGCTTGCTTGATTGCTATGGTGTCTTCGGTAAAGTTGTGCAAAATTAAAATGCGATTTTTGTAATTTTCACGGTTGAAAAACATGTGTTTTTAATGAAAATGTTACAATCGTAAAATTTTCAAGAAATCATAACTTTTTTGTTTTTGAGTTTACCATCACCAAACTTTGCCAGTTTGTAGCAAACATTATGAGCTTCAGTGAGGCTTAAAACAAAAAATGCACTTTTTGAAAAATTAGCTTTTTTAATAAAAAATATAATTTTTTTTTATTGAAACAAACGAAATTTTTTACAGTGTTTATTTTTAACATTATTGCAAAATAATATCTACAACTTTCTTAAGACACCAAATATATCCAACAAACCGTTTCAGCAATATATATTTTTTTAACTCATTAGTACTATTTTTACACAGGCCCTGTTAGAAAAGTAGTCGTGATTCAATTTGAAGAACTGATAACACAAATTGGCATCTTTACTAAAAAAGAACAACTGTGCAAATTTTCATCAAAATCGGAGCCGACAAATTAAAAAAAAAAATTAAAAAAATCGTCAATCTGTAGAGAATTGCTCAAATGGGGAAACATCGCTCGCGAAGCCCGATGAAGGACAAGAACCCCGGAGAAGGAAGCTCGGGTGTACCTACATCCAACAGGTTTGCTGTTCTCCCCATGGATGGGAATATCCAGCCAGTTGTGACGGAAAAACGCAGCAACAAGAGGAAGAAGAAACGGGGCCAGTCCGATGGAACGATTGGTCGCGACGATGCCTCTGACGCTGCCGAAAAAGAAAATGCTGCCAACATGAGCGCGGCAAGAGTGAAGCTACCGCCGCTGGTAGTGAAAAATGCCCATCTTAACGAGCTCATCGCCGATCTGGCGTCGCTGGGCGTTAAAGCCGAATTTAAGTTAGGCAGAGTTGGCACCAAGGTCGTGCTCCGTACGAAAGCGGAGTATGACTTGGTCATCGCCCACCTGAGGACTTCCAAGGTGAAATTCTTTACCCACGACATCCCCGGTGAAACACCGTTGAAGGCCGTCATCAGGGGCCTACCAAATTTCGACCCGAAGTTTATCGAACATGAAATCAGGTACAAGCTGGCCCCAAGCGCCGTCTATCGGATGACAAGGAAGGACGAAAATGTAAAGGCGTATCCAGATTGCATTTTCCTGGTACACTTCCAGAAGGGAACGGTGACGCTCAACGCGCTGAAAGCCATCCGCTCCATCAATTCCATCATCGTCCGCTGGGAGCCATATCGTGGCGGCCATCGCGATGTGACTCAGTGCCAAAGGTGTCTGAACTTTGGATACGGCACCTGAAACTGCAACATCAAGCCACTGTAGTGCGTAACAATTTAGAAAACATCTCGCAAACAGATGTCAATTAAATCATTTCATTTTCCACACTCAAGGTCTAGCAACGTTGACAAGAATAGCCAAGCTTAATTGCCTGTGGTGCAATTGACAACGATGCAAGTTCCCATGCACATTTGCCTGTTCTCAAATTACACTATCCTCAGCTTTTACCCACGATGGGTGATCGCCTTCAATAACGTCGAAATACATAAACGCGTTACCAGGTACCTCTAGCTGTCTCTGTCCTTTTCCCTTTTATGTAATAACCAGTATGTAAGCATCGATTAAGAGAGTTTATGAATAAACATTCAATCAGTATCAGTCAACAGTGGAGTCAAGTCGTTTTGATGACACCCACCTCATCGCCTTCTCCAACACGACCTGCATGTGCAGGACACCACGCTGTTGCAATTGCGCTCAAAACCACGCCACCTCCGAATGTGCTGCGGATAAAGTTCTGGCGTCCAAATGTGCCAACTGTGATGGTACTCACCAAGGATCTGGCAAGTAGTGCCCTAAACGCGAGGATTTCAAGCGCATCCGAAAACATGCGTCCACCAACAATCTACCAGGACGAAGGAAGGATAAGGCTGCAGCTTTCAGGACGGAGGAATTTCCGCCTCTTCATGGACAAACGAATTCACGGCTGCCATCGGAGCCTTAGTTCCGGTGGGGGGAGGGGGGGTGGGCGTTCATGTCCTTGGGTACGAAAGTGACCCCGTTGGTTTTGTACCACTCCAGGACAACATTTTAATAGTGATACGAAGCTAGATCCAGCCAGAAGATCGTAGAGCCATCGTTTTGCTTCAACAGAGGAAACAGACGCTTCTGTAGACACTGATTGAGGTAGATCTTCCCGTTTACAGTCCCATATTTCTCATGTCATGTATTTTTGGCCAACTTTGAAAGTTTCTGCTTCCTTACTTCTTCCGGAACATCAAACTTGTGCTGGGCGGTGAAGAACAGTAGCCTCGGAAGCTGCTGAAAGTCCACCTTGACGGAAGTCTCATCATTTATGATGAGACAATGGGGCTTCGTCAGCATCTGGGTGTACAGTTTCCGGGCCCGTGACTTTCCCACCGTATTTTTTTGCGTTTGTCACGATTTAGAGCCTTCTGCACTTTGTACATGTGCAGTCCCTCCCGGTCCATGGCTCTCTGAACAAATGACTTGGAAAGTTTTTTTTTTGTCACATCCCTGACCGAAGCATTGGGATTCCGCTAAAACGCTTTCACGACACGCTTGTGCTCCTGATCACTAATAGCACTAAACTGTACGATTTTGAGTTGTTTTTCCGATGTCTCTATGAGAGTGTTGAGGATTTTCCAGGTGCTTGCGCAAAATCAATTCGCGACGTTGCTTTTCGGTGACGCCATGTTTTCCAACTTCCGAAAAACTGACAGCGATTAAAATACAGTGTAAACCATACACTCTAAACTACTTCTACCCAAATTTTCAAGAGAAAATATCCAATGAGTAATTTTCTACAGCGTTTTTTCCGTGATGAAAGTTGATGTGGGCACCAGCGTTGCCAGATTGTTTTCATAGTTATCGGTATCAAATGATAAAAACAAATCGGTATTTATCGGTATTTACTATTTTAATTAATGTTATATTCACCCATTTTCATGCATTCGTTCGAACCGTATTTTCCATACAACCTTTTTTTTTGTGTGAAAAAAACGGTTAACGACAACAAGAATATGGGTGATTTTTTCAAACTTTTGGACTGAAATCGAAGGATGTACTTTCCATGTAAGTCGTAAGAAATTTCTTGGAAATATAATGAGAGAGAGAAGAATTAGTAATTTCCATTTAATTCCACTACCTTATTTGCTTCTCCTTGACAGATACGCGTATTTCATCTACAATGTGCAGACTTCTTCAGTGTCTTGTACTAATACAGTCGATTTTTAGTACAATACACTGAAGAAGTCTGCACATTGTAGACAAAATACGAGTATCTGTCAAGGATAAGCAAATAAGGTACCGGAATTAAATGGAAATTACTATTCCTTCTCTCTCTCATTATACAGGTATTCCACTAAGACGCCCACATTCATCAGAATTCTTGGAAATATTTGAATTTGTCTCTAAATGGTACTGACAAAACTTCCAGAGGAAGAATAAAGAAGATCTTGTGGAGGAAGTTTGAAGGAAGTTCTAAGAAATGTCGGAAAAATATCCGATGGGGATCTTCCAACATAAATATTGAGAAACTTCTGGCAAAAAATTTTAGAAATTTTCGGAAAAATCCAAAAAAAGTTTGGAAATCGAAAGCTATTCCCGTAGTAGCCATTTCAAGGGGAATTTTAGCATTAGCATTAGCATTATTGACCGCCCACGGTTGCTACTCTGTTATTACCAGATCAGCTGCAATTACACAGAGAACCAACAGATGATGTTTGGGACTAACATTCATCCTCAATGTGTAAAAACTGAAGATCTAATATTTAGCAATACCAGCGCCGGCCGTGTCCGAATGCAGGTCCAATAGGGAATGAGAAGGAATGTGTTGACGTGATACTCGCTGTGAAGGAAACCGAGAAATCCTCTGCGCTTCCACGAGAAATCACTGGGATGTTGGATGTGGGGAAAGGTTTGCAGCAGCCGGGATCGTTTTTGGTAAACTAATGTTGATTGTAGTGATTTATAATAGGTACACAAACGGCAAACATACTTTTGAACATAAAAACCAATAAATGATCCATAAAATATTGGAAAACGTTCCATAAAAAACATCCAAATGATCCATAAAACTTCGGAGAAAAACCTTAAAAAAGTGTGAATGAACCATAAAAAAATATCAATATGATCCATATTTAATGTAAAATTTAGCAACACAATTGTAAAAATGTACCGCTAAATTTCTAAGCAATGAGCATTGAAATTGTACGAATTACCCATAAATATATTGCAATTGATCAATAATACATTCAGCAGTGAACCTTACCTAAAGAAAGTGATCCATAGAAAATCATGTTTGCGCACTTAAAAATATAGCCATGTTCGTATTAATGAAAGCAACTTCCTCAGAGCAGTCTCGTTTTGGACAGCTTGAAGCTGAAATAGGTTTTATTAAACTAATATAAAATCAAAACCAATCTTAATGCTTATAATAAAACCTATTTCAGCTTCAAGCTGTCCAAAACGAGACTGCTCTGAGGAAGTTGCTTTCATTAATCCGAACATTCTTGAAGAACAACATCGGATATAACCTCAAAATGTCAGAGGGATCAACACCACCGTTGAGTGAAGAACAGAACAGCGATAGAAACTGTACGCTTTGTGAAGGCCATGACCACGTAGATGATATGGTTCAGTGTGATGTCTGCGATTTCTGGACCCATTATAGTTGTGCTGGTAAGACAACAGCTGTAAAGGATGTTCCGTATACGTGCTCTAAGTGCACAAATATGCTGAAGGTGGCAAAAGGAACTAAGAAATCTGTCCCAAAGAAACCACCTAGCAGAAATAATAGAGTGAGGAGTGATGCCGCAACCGAATCTGGATAAGGAAGTACCAATGAGGTCAGCCTGGAAGAATCCCTAGACCAGTTGCTGCAAGAGAAAAGCGCAAATAAGAAAGCGCTGGAGGAAGAGAAATTCCTCCATGAAAAGCGATAGGAGGCTGAGCGGGAGATTTTCAAACCGAGAGTTATCTTCCGTCACTCTTTCAACAAAGATTTGGCTAGATTTAGCATTAAGGGATTCAATTATTATTTTAGTTAAGCACGCAAACGATGTAGAATGAGCTACTTACTAGTTACTTAGGGTTAATCATGTATATAGCGTTTAGGAACAAATTGTAGGTTAACAGATTTTAGGATCAAATTGTAGTATCTAGATTAAGCAAATATAGAGTTATTAAATTCAATATTTGCAAAAATTCCACCTCCAACTAACCTACTTCAGTAGCTACATAGAGGTAACTTTAAGACCAGAAGGTCCCGAAGAAATGTGCTCAACTTTTTGGCTAAGCTCTGGTACTATTTTCGGTCCCAAGCTTATCGATGCACCCCTATAAAACACGAGAAAATCCACGAACCCCTCATTTTACCTGTCAATCTTTCATAGCAAATATTGTGTAGTACTAGAATTTTGACTAGAATGGGGTACGTTAATCGATTTGCTTGGGACCAATAGGCAAGTCAAGTAGTGAGCCAATTTAAAATCGTTAGTTTGTATTGATTGTTGATGGCTAGTTCACTACAAATAACTACAATTTAATTAAACGATAGGTATATTAAAAAATTTAGGCAATTAAAATAATTTAGCTGTAAAACGTTTTTTAGATGGTTTGGAATTGTATCTTCTTTTCCTCTTTTTTTTCTCGTTCATACTCCGACCTATCTAAGGTTTGGTTCTACGGAACTGTGAGTTCACAGTTCCGTTGAACCAAACCTGACGTCTATCCATTTCTGACAGCGACCGTTACCGTAGCTCTCTGAATCTCCCACAGGGTTGTCACTGGGTTTGGCGGTACAGGGTTATCCCGATATTCCGAACAGCCATGATCCATAAATTATACGTATATAATTCACGTTTTGGACACTGTTTTATTAATTTTGATCCATAAACCATGAAAAATTGCTCCATTACTGCTTAACTACTTAGATTTACTGTACTGCCGTGTTTTTAGGTAGATGTGCGGAGCGACGGTCAAGCGTCTAGAGTTAGCCTCCAAAAGAAGCTTCTATAATAATCTTCTTAAGAAAAAATGAAAAATAAATGTTAATTTTATGGATCATACCTAGGGTAGGTGTTCCAGTTGTTGGTAGACGTGCTTATTTTGGTGTGTTCCAATTATAGTCTATATCGAGGGGGGCGACACATCCAAATCTCAATTCTAGATGCTCAACAGATCTACCACTAGCGAATCAATCTTCGAAAAATATTCTTTCATTTCTCGCATCTACTTGCATCGGGCCTCATCTTTTAACAGGAAATCTTCAGAATCGTCATCAATCTTCTTTCTATCTACTCAGCGTGCGCGCAGCTAGCCGAAACAAAACACATTTTTTCCTGCATCGTAGCTAGAGTCGCTCCCCTCGGTCTATATACATATGTTTTTTAATTTGATCAATAAACCTTGGAAAATTGCTGCATTACTGCGTAGCTACTCAGGTTTACTGTTCTGCCCGTGTTTTTTTTTGTCAGAAGAGCAGAACGATGAGCGAGCGTCTAGAATAAGCTTCTTAAAAAGTTTCTAAATGAAGCTTCCATAGGAAGCTTGCTAAGAATATTACTATAGAATCTTCTTTTTGGATGCTAATTCTAGACGCTTGCCCGTCGCTTCGCACATCTACCTTAAATACACTAAGTAGATAAGCAGTGGAGCAACCTTTCAAGGTTTATGGACCAAAATCAAAAAAAACAATAGTGTCCTAAACATGAATAATATACGTCTAATTTATGGATCATGTCTATATTTTTAAGTGTGCAAACTTGATTTTTTATGGATCACTTTCTTTAGTTTAAGGTTCATTGCTGAATGTTTTATGGATCAATTGCAATATGTTTATGGGTAATTCGTTCAATTCCAATGCTCATTATTAAGAAATTAAGTGGTACATTTTTACAATTGTGTTGCTAAATTTCACATAAAATATTGATAATATTGATATTTTTTATGGATCATCCACACTTTTTTAGGGATCTTCTCCAATGTTCTATGGATCATTTGGATGTTTTTTATGGAACGTCTCTCAATATTTCATGGATCGTTTTATCAATTCTAAAGGTGCAAACTTAGGGCTGCCGTACACAAACACAAAAACGGGCGCATACACACGCACACACACTCGCACTCGTAAGAATAAACAGAATATAAAATGATATTAACTTTATTTTAACTTAGCTTTAACATAACTTCAACTTAACTTTAACTTAACTTTAACATAACTTCAGCTTCACTTTAACTTAACTTTGACTTAACTTTAACTTAACTTTAACTTAACTTTAACTTAACTTCAACTTCACTTTAACTTAACTTTAACTTAACTTTAACTTAACTTTAACCTAACTTTCACTTAAATTTAACTTAACTTTAACTTAGCTTTAACTTAACTTTTAACTTAACTTTAACTTAACTTTTACTTATCTTTAACTTAACTTTAATTTAACTTTAACTTTACTTTAACTTAACTTTAACTTAACTTTAACTTAACTTTAACTTAACTTAAACTTAACTTTAACTTAACTTAAACTTAACTTTAACTTAACTTAAACTTAACTTTAACTTAACTTTAACTTAACTTTAACTTAACTTTAACTTAACTTTAACTTAGCTTTAACTTAACTTTAACTTAACTTGACTTTAACTTTTCTTTAACTTCTGTAGGCTAGTTCATCTCTAAGCTGCAAAAGTGAATATTTATAATATAAATGCAAAATTCAATAATATAAATGAAATATTATAATATAATCCAAGAGGTGTTTCATCATCGAAGAGCTGAAAGCAAGCTTAAATAATTAAAATCCATACATCCCGCATGAATGAAAACTGAAAAAAGTGTATTATTATTTTGTAAATCTAATGATGTCATATATTCAAATATTCAACGATCTGAAAATAAACTTATCTTATTTAAAACAATGGATCTAACTTGAGTGAAGACTGAGAAAAACTAATCATTACGTTATAAATCCAAAGATGTTCCGTCATCAACGAACTCAAAAGATGTTTCATCATTGAAGAGCTGAAAATAAATTTTTAAATAATAATATTTCTTCAAGTGTTCGCCGCAGCAAAGCTATGCAAATAAAACGGCGTCCCCGAAAGCTGTTTATAATTTCACTTTAATAATGAATCAATAGTCAGAAAAATCGAGGTTATTTGGACAGTTAATAGTTTTCATGCACTTGTTATCATGGATTACAATATTTTTGTATTTTCCTGAACGAAGGCTGAAAAAGTGAACCATTATAATATTATTCTAAAAAAATTCCATCATCGAAGAGCTGAAAATAAACTTAAAGATTCAAATCAGTAAATCCAACCTAAACGGAGGACTCGCGAACACAATAAGCTCCCCGATCACTAATATTCCGAATCTGATTAAATGAGTATTTACAAGTATGCAATTAAATATATCAACAAGTAATGTAATTTTCTCTCCGGGAATGGAAAAATAAAATGGTTAATTTCTCTGTCATATAAACGTAGAACATACATTAGAGAAAATCAAACAATGTTACGTTGCTTCTTCCAGTTGTGTTTTGATCCTGTTTTAAATATTTGTCATTGAATATATAATAATAATATAATAGGACCTGGGATTTATTCAAACTCAAACTCCACGGTGGTGCCCTTTACACAAGAATAAGCCTCTGCTACCGATGATCTTTTAAACCTGGAGACAAAAAAGCAACGAAAAAGCGCTTATGCCTTCATTAAATTCTACTCTTAAGCGACGTTAATAAAAAATAATAAGATTCTCTTAGAGACTCTTGAATTGGTCGCGTCGCGTTAGCAATTATGCACGGCCCACACAAATAAAAAAAAAAATACATGGACAATTGTCTACGCATGGGGGGGGGGTCAAGAATCCCAAAATCCTGTCTACCTAGTAAATGAACAGCCCCTAAGAGCAATCTTCAACTGGAACGTACTCACCAAATCAATGTATCCGGGAGCACATACCCGATGCTTATTTTCCTCTCGCAAACCCGTCGTCGTCGACGGGAACTCGGTGAGCAGTTTTGTGATACGGAATTTTTCCTGAAAAAAACCGCGAATTCACGAATTTCACCACACCCAACTGCGAAACACGTTAAGACGCACTTTTGGTACACTTTCGATATCAATTTTGTACGAAAACACTTATTTTTTTTGCAAAAATAGTTGCAAGCGAACCAACATCAACACCGATCGTACGGAGCTCTTTCACGCACATTATCACTCGCGATGCCACTAATTTCTCTAAATACGTATATATTCCATTTAATATTGATTAACTTTATCTTGTAGTAGTCGGTAGAAGGTTAATTATTTGAATGTTTGCCTCCATGATTAATCCACGAAGAGCTGAGATAAACATGAATAATTTATAACGATGAATCCAATTCAAATATGCTTTGTTTTTTTGACGTAGAACTACGTCTTTGTCGACTATACTGGGGTGCAAATTAAAAAATATGTGTGGTGAAGGAGTGTTAGGTTTTGAACGCTTGTAACTTTGTCATTTATAGATGAAATTAAAATTCAAATACGCCAATCGATAGGATATTACATTACGAACCGGCTGAAATAAATACTTTTCCAATTTTTCTGTAATTTAAATATTGAAAATGTACAAATGATAATTTTATCACTGTTTTCATGAAATAAGCCTTTTTCCCAAACCCAGTCATCATAAACGAATACCACTTGGTTGCACATCATTCTGCTTGAACCTGAAGAGGTATAAATCAGCGCTGCTCTCCTGCCTCTGCTCATTCCCGCTTCGGACGGCGTGGCACTAGGTCCTGCGGGCAGGACTAAGTTAGCGGCTAAAGGTGGATCACGGCGTGTCCACCACAATGAGGAATAAGACTTGAAAAAACGTGCATGTAAAACCCCCTCCCCCTTAACAACCTCTCCCCTCTTAACAATAACCCGAAAAAGACATGGACTTTGACGATAATTTTTTTCCGGGAAATAAATTTTAAGTAAACCACAATTATGTATAAACATTTAATTTTTTACATGCTGAGCCAATATTTTCAAAAAACAATAGCTTAACAGGAGACATACACTCGATAGATTACCAACAACTGACTGTAAAACATATCTGGTACCTCTATATATGCAATTATATTAACATCCAAAGTCCATGCTATTTTACATATTCTGCACAAAAGAAACTTTTTGCTCCGCCCCATTCATAAAAAACGGTGGGAAATCCTATCAGGTTTGGTTGCACATCGGTCTGCATGAACCTGAAACGCTGTTTTAAACAGCGCTGCTGTCGTGCTTTTGCTCATTGTCGCTTTGGACGGCGTGGCACTTGGTCCTGCAGCAAGCAGGAGCAAGTCAGTGGCTAAAGGTGGATCACGGCGTGACCACAATGAGGAATGCGACACAATGACGAATCAGGAAAAGGAAAATTTTAAGATAAAGTATAAGAGTCAAAAATGCATGAAAAACATCAATTTTGTGTGATTCTACGTCATACTGCGGTCGTGTCTAGGACACAACCCTTTAATTTTTTTTCTGAACGGATAGATTATTCTTGTTTTATTTGAATCTCAACATTGGTCGGTCCATGAGGAAATACGCTGTTGAAGTGAACGATAAAATGGTTTAAAATAAAATAGAATAAAATAGAAAATAATCATCTTTAATGTAGAACAACGTTCTCAAATGCTACGCTGTATAGATATACTAATGCAAACATTAAAAAAAAACACAAAAGTAAAATAAGAAAGGTCTCACCGCATTTCCGGGAACACTGATGCGTCGTATTTTGCTAGTTTCATCCTTATTCTGCATCGTATTATTAAACTGTCACCCCCGCTCATCACTTCCAGACGCTATGACATCTACGGGATTAACCTCATAGAAATTTGGCATCATCGGCTCATAATAAACCAGAATTATGAGAAACACACGCCGAACCATTGAGCACCAACATAACCGACAGAACGAGATAAAAAAAAAAACGCACTAGCCGTCATCGTCATCAAAATCATAGTTTACATTACCACAAATACACTTTTCATTGCTTCGATGTTGTCCGGTGCATCACCACCAACACAAAACATTTCGGATGGTGTTCACTCTCTCGCTTTTTCTCTTCTACACTACTACAATGAAACGCTCACTTGACGTCCTCCATTCCCTAGGCGAGTAAGAGAGGTGACACACAAGGAAGAAGTGTTAGTTTGTTTACTCAAATGAACCACCCATTTTGTTATGGCAAGTTTTGCTATAAGAAATGCTCCTCGTGTTTATTAGCGAAATTCACATCAGAGATCGATTAATTGCGTAGGAAATCAGTTTAGCACGGCATTTGTGACCAGCATACACCTTCCGGTCGTATGAAACAGGTCAAAAACTGTCCAAATCCACAGATAAAATTTTTTGTTTCGAATTTCTGTATAGCAAAATAGTGAACTTTTCGTGGACATTAACGGCAAAGAACTCACCAACACTGGGAGACCGTGAGTTCCTGCCCACCTGTCATCTCCCATCTCGCTCCATTCCGCGGATCTGATTTTTTTTTTTACACAAAATGGATATCAAATTGAGAACCATTTGGAACAAAAAACAAGGCCAAAAATCGACGTCACCGTTAACAAGAAGCAAACATTGTACCTACGGGAAGTGCACTACAAAAACCGGCAAAAATTCGTCGAAACTGAAACGTACGCTCCCGTATTCTCTCGAGAGCAAATTAACGGATAGAAAAGAAGGAACAATATCGCACTCTTTTGCTCTCGCACTGTTCTCCTATATGCATTTACATAGGTATATGTTTGGATGAGTGTATGGGAACCAAAGCAAAATGATCACCATTTTCACCACACAATTTTTTCGATTGAATTTCACTGATTTTTCACATTTGACGATACACTCCACACTTCTAGTAGAGGAACCATACAGATTTTATACGAATCGGGCTTTAATTTCATTACATTCTCCAGTAACTATATCACTATCAATAAGTTCTTTAGATAAACAAAATGCACTGACACCGAGAAACATGCGCACCCAACGAAGGCAGCTGTCGAACTCCGTAGTAGCCATTTCCAGGGGAATTCAGGAGAAACTCGGAAAAACCTTCCAATAAGTCCGAAAAATCCCACGGAGACTGACTTATGCAGAAACTTCCAGAGGAAGACGGAAGAAACTTCTGGGAGAACTCAATAGATACATCCGGTAGAACTTCAATTGAACTTCCTGGAGAAGACGGAAGAAAGTTCCAGGAGACACTGGGAGAAATTTCTGGAAAAAGTCGGACGCCAGAGGGCTTACGGGTCAGTCGAAAGATACTTCATGAAGAAGATGGGGAAATATCTGGAAGAAATATATTTCTGGGGGATGTTAGCACAATATTCCCTGAAGTTCCTCACATGCTCTATTGATCCAGCAATTTTTCTTGCAAACATCCCTGAGACCCCAAAATGTCCCTGAAGCTTTCGGAACATTCCTGAATTGCTCTTCGGAATATCCCATAATTCCTCGGAACTCCTTGAAAGTTGTGCAATTTTCCTAAAGTTAATGGGCTGTTTTGAAGTTCTCTGATCATCCTTGAAGTACTCGAGACTTTCCTGATTATGATGAATCTACCGGAAAATCTCTTATCTTCTTTTCTACTTTTTTATTTTTTTTTAAGTTCTTGAAACTGCCGGTAAAAAAACACAGAACTTTCCTTTAAAATGTTCTCACAATTTTCTAATGTTCATGTAAAATCCCTTGCGTTTCCAAAATTTTCATGGACCTCTCGGAACTTTTCTGCAGTTTTCGGAAATTCCCTGAGTTTCTCGGATTTCATTTAACTCAATTCTCCTTAAACAAATGGAACTATCTTGAAAACCATTAAATTTCTTTGAAGTTTTTTGGATTTGTGAAGTTTCCAAAATATTTCAGTTTCCTTAAGTTCATTGGGGCTCTCTGGGCTTTCCTGAGTTTCCCGGGTTCTCGAATTTGAATAGAAGATAATAAAACTGTCTTCAATTGATCGGAACCTATTCTTAAGTTTCAGAATTTCTGAAAAGTTCCTGAAGTTTTCCTGAAGCTAATGCAATCGCAATAAAACTCTGGAAGCATTCCTGAAATTCCGGGGAAGTCCGGGGAAACTAAAAATTCGGTTATGAGAAACCTTATCTGTATATCGGTATCAAGTTTGAAAATCGGTATAAATACCGATAAATCGGTATATCTGGCAACGCTGGTGGGCACCCTTTACTATAGACTATTAGCTAATGGTATTCGAAAATTACAGCTTAACTCAGCAATCAACTTAAGATGCTCATTATGCCCCTAACAAAACAATTATCAATGAAAAATAATATGCTAGGCTTTATCAAGCGTATTAGCCATAACTTTCAGGACCCATATTCAATCAAAACACTATTTATTGTCTAAGCGAGGTTAATACTAAAATATATATATATATATATTTAAAAAAAAACCTTATTTGTACTAGTCTACGTCACGTCGGTTGACGAAATAAATCCGAAATCTGAAAGTGCAAAGACAAACCGTGAGCAACGACGCCGACGGCACAACTATCCAATCATTTATTTAAATCAGTTTGAAAGCTTTTAGCATAGAAACATTTGCATTCTACCTCTACTCTCAGACAAAAAAGAAAGAAAAAAAGAAAAAGAAAATTGAAATAGAAAGCATCTCACGAATCTATTGAACCCTTTTTGCTCCGTCGCAAGATTTTCTTCCCCCCCTCAACCGGTTTATTTTCGCATCCAGAAGCAACACCATCAGTAACCGACCAACGTAGATTTATAGGCAAGGATATGCTACTACACAACTTCCTGAAAGTAGAATCGAAAATAGGAAATAGGAAAACGGTAGCCGAGCTGGGGAAAATTATGCCCCAGTGAACGGAAATTGTCTGCTGCTGGTCCCAATTTTCTCGACACCTCATCTGCAGTCTTCCAGTCCCGGTCGATCGGAATGGATACTATCCGACAAGATAGAGAACGGACTTCTTCCTCCTTGGTTGCTGCTCCTCGGTTTCCCATCTATGCCTGAGCGATTGTTTCCTTTTTCCTATTGAAAATTAAAGTCACATCTGACAATGGTGGGAGCTACCTGGAGCACTATAGCTGTCTTTCAACCGGTTAAAGGGTTCGCTAGAAAGGGCTTACGGTACGCGTACCAGTGTCGGTGCTTCTACTTGTCCGGGTGTGTATGTACTTTGAGAAGGAAAATGTTTTTGGTGGATTCGAATGACTTTCTCCCCTGCTGGTCGAAGCTGGTCACACGAGAGGTGATGCTTATTATCCGTTTCGGTCGAAACTCAGTCAAGACTGTTGTTATCGATCAACAACTCTAATCAAGACAACCCCGAAATTGCGGTAGCAAAATTGAGATCCGTTCATTTTCGACATGTATGCAGGTCATTTTCGGTGTTTATGCAGGACTTTTAGAGAAATCCGCTCAATTCTCGTTTTACGTTATTTTCATTAAATCGATTCTAAGAAATTCGGGATGAGTGCAAACATTTGGATACCATATTTTCTTGGTGTTGGATTTCTGATTTTATGAAACAAGTCGCACTAAGTTTGGCTACAGTTTGAGATCATATGATCAAAACTACGGTCCAAAAATAGGGAAGGGGGACGTGAGAGAATTTCAAGAGTTATGTCAAAAGATTGTATTCTCATCTCAATTGTCATCTTTGCGAATGCACTGATTAAGACGAGAGAGTCAAATTCTCTGCGGAGAAATTTAAGGACGGATAATTGACCGGGTGGCAGTTGTTTATCACTCCTGACGGGACCCGTTTTCATTTCTAATTGTTCTAAAGTTGAACCCGCTTTTTGCTCGAGTGGATATGGTAAAATGTAAAATTTATCACATGGATATCAAGGAACGGTCATTATCCTTTACTGCACCCAACAGATGATGCTGGTCCGTGGAGCAACGGTCATCAACGTCTCTTTAATTAAACAATGATAAGTCAACGATCCGTATTGAACCCATCCTGAGGGAATATTGTCCCCATGCATAGAAAGTGCCTGTGGCCCGTCTCGAACAGAGTGCATGTTGATTATCATTTCAACACTTGTCCGGTCGGTGCTTTAGCAGTTCGAGATATTGAAAGGACCGACCGGGCTGCCACAGAATATGTTGGTCCATATTTGTTTAATTATTTTATTAGCACCATTAAGAGCCACTGATATGCTTCCATCGGTCTATGTGCGTCTCTCTTGAGGCAGCCTATTACCATGGCTTATTGCTGATGATGGCAGGAGCTATGAAATTGATTCTGGCAGATGCTGGTTGGTCGAGGTCAACAAGCGTGTTATCACATACAAGAGCTCTGTTGCATTCAATCGCTTGTATTGCAATCAAGTTCATCTCCTTAGTTGATCTCGACTGTACTGGGGGAAGATGATGATTGCGGTGTGCAAGTTTGTAAACCGAGCCCGGCCAA
This sequence comes from Ochlerotatus camptorhynchus, assembly GCF_037179485.1. Lineage (NCBI taxonomy): Eukaryota > Metazoa > Arthropoda > Insecta > Diptera > Culicidae > Ochlerotatus > Ochlerotatus camptorhynchus. Next base: position 1,348,900 of record NW_027040729.1, on the reverse strand, counting down.
TCGATATTGGCTTCCGAAGTAAGGACATCCACTCTCTCTCACTCTGGGTGTGTGATGTGAATGGAAACATTCGTTAGCTCTTGGTAATTGGTGTCGATTGGTGTGGTGAAAAGGTCCGGAACAGAGATAGACAAACATCACGTCTGCATCTTGCGAATGATAGAAGACTCAACCAGAGTGCTTTGAATAAATTACCACTGCCAATTAGTGCGAAGAAGATGGCCCTCTCAAGGATTCTTCGGTGCGATCATTACCGAGAGGCGTGCAAATAGCCGGGTCTCTTTCATGAAGGAACTGTATCATATTTTCCATCCGTCGCTGACTGCTGTGCTTCGGTGTACGGTCCGTAAAAGGTGGCAATCATTAGGAGAGTAATGAAATGTAATATTCCTGAGCACAACCCATTCAAGGCGTGAGTCGGCTCGGCACAACCATAAACATTATATTCATAGACTATCCTTTTGTGCATGAGCGCAATAATCATATAGTCGTTCATTCGCCTTTTGTCATTCGTTTTCTGACACTGTGACTTCTAAATGAGCTGATGGGTATTCTAATGGCTTTCGGAGGACGCTCTAGGAATTTATAAATGGGTAATATTTTCATCAAGTTGATGGGATGAAGTTTATGACCTCGGGAAAAAAAAAATCAGCATGTTATGTTGACTTACGTGACAGTTCTTGGATCTGGAATACTCGACCATTAGCTGGTACGTATCATCAAATAAAATCAAAATCTGAGAAACACAGGTTGAAAAAATCCTTTTATAAATACTGAACTGCTAAAAAAATGATATAACCTGGACTGTGGAGTCGGATGAAAATCGATCGACCCTGACTCCGATTTGAAATTAACCAACTCTGACTCCGACTACAAGTCAAACAAAATACAATTAGGTAATTGAAAAAAATTCCGAAAAAGAGAAAAAAAAAAGTAAGAGGTTGTATTCAAGACACGACCGTAGATTGGACATTGGATTACTAAATGTAGTTTTGATGTCACAGCAAAAGAATAATAAGTATTAAATCAGTGAAAAAGTTCGAAAGGTTGAAATTCAAATACAATTTAGGAGTTCTGTTTTTGAGGTGCTCTGTCGATGTCCATGTATTAGAAGCCAATCCTGGACGATGAGTGCATTAGTCTAGGATCCAAGCTCTTACTCTTTAGTTAACTATTTTATCAGTCATTTGTGCTCCTGAAAAGGACCGATGGGTTGGAAGCTTGGAAGCCAGTTTAGAACAATGCTGTGGAAATTTGTCCTCGATGTTCTTGGAGATGATAGGGGTGCGATAATGAAATATGTATTAGGAAAAACACATCATTTACAGAATCTGAGCCTACCGGATGGTAGGAGGAGGAGAGTTGTGACGAGCAGAATGTATCGGTTTCGGATACCAAAATGATAGGGGAAGCAATGAAGCAATTGTCTTCTGTTGCTGACTCTATCACAGGTTTACGAAACAACGTTGCTGCTCAGATAGACAACGCGTTGAGAATTGACATGGAAAAAATGCAACAAAATTGGAACGATTCTTTAAGTTGCTTTGAAAAATTAATTAGTGAGAAATGGAATACGATGACTAGTTCAGGTTTTGAAATTAGTACGGAAAAGAAATTAGCTGCAACGAATGGTGCATCTAAGTCCTGTACTCGGAAAAAATTCACCAGACAAAAGTGTTCGCCAAAAATTTATTTTAAGTCGGATTTTCTTGAAACTTTCAGGGAATGAACTAATACATATGGATTATGTTTTGGCAAAATCACTTTATTCAATTTCCTTTCCATCGCTGAAAGCCCGCACCTTTCCCTTAAGGCCCCTAATTACATTTTGTGCAACGGTGGAGTCGACCTTTTTGGTCACTTTCATCCATTCTTTCTTCAACTCCAGTTCGTTCTTAAACACCTTGGACAATTTTCGAACTTTGGCCTTCATTATGGCCCAAAATCTTTCCACCGGACGAATCTCTGGTGAATTTGAGGGGTTGGCGGTTTTTGGTACAAAAAAAAACGTTATTGTCTCTGTACCAATCCAACGTCGATTGCGCGTAATGGCATGATGCCAGGTCTGGCCAAAATAATGTCTCGCCTTCGTGGGACCGCACACTGGGGCAGATCAGTGATTTTCTCGGAAAAAATTAATAACTTTTGAACAAAGCATCCAAACAGAATACTGTCTTCGGTAAAGTTGTTTGTATTAGTTAAGCGCTTCTTCTGAATAATTTAATTAGTTCGCAACTTGGTCGTAGAGATGGCGCGCGAATCTAACTTTTGAATAAAGCATCCTAGACGTATGGTGTTTTCAACAAAGTTTTTTATCTATTAAAATGAAGGAAAGTTGCAGAAGACATAAAACTTCCATAGCCTTTAGTTTCGGAGATATAGGGTGTATTCAAAAATATGATGCCAAAATTCTTATTTGTAATTTTTTGTATATTTTCATATGTTTGCTCTGGTTTCTGCATTTATTCCAACGAAAACAAACTAGGTGCAAATTTTCATTGCACTATTTGTGGAATTTATAGTGGTTTTAGTGAAATATTCCCGAAAAACATGATATTTTGCCTCTATTTTAGGTGGGTGGGATTCTCGTAGGGGCAGCTAAATGCAGCTGGACTTTGTCTCTTTTGCTAGCTCATGTCATTGTCTAACATATACCAGAAAACTGAAGACATGATATTCGATGATTTTTTTTAATTTCACCTTTTGTAAACCGTTACAAGTATCTCTACTAATAAGGAAACCTGTCAGTTATGTATAATTTTTATTCGTTAAACTTTTTAAATTGCAGAAGCAGTAATGGTTTAAAGATTAAACTACCTCTTAAGTCACTATTTGTCAAATGAATCCGGTGGTTGTAATAATGCCAATACCTCGCTATTTTTTTTATTAATTGGGCTGAATTTTTCTTCGGTCTTTTTCGCAGACTTGTAATTAATGGATCTGGTTGTAAAAATAGTTTGATGTGCTTGTGTGATCTATTATCTTTACTAAAATTAATTTTGAGACACCACTAAACGAAATGCATGTTGAGCATATGGCATAGAATAAACAACTGTTAAAAATTACATTGAAGGTGAATCCATTATAGCAACTTTGTGGATTATTGCTCAACACCGAAAATTGATCACTGAACTGAGACGAGAAAAAAATTCACGCTTATGAATACCAACTACTGAAACATTGACGTACATTAATAATTCTCGATTACTTTTTCGAAGAGATGTATCAGCTTTGTAAACAATGCATTTGATATGAAAAATTTTCTCCTGCATGATAGTGGTGTTAGTATGCGTGGATGAGCTACCAGTTACACCAAACCGACGATCAAATTTATTGTTTACAAAAGCTGATATGTCTCTTCGAAAAAGTAATCGATAATTGTACGTTGTACACGATCACGTTGGCACGGCAACACACAGCTTGTACGATGATGTCACATATACAACTTTACCTGGGTAATGCAGCTGATTGAGCTGACGTATACATGGTGGAAAGGGACGGATAATCGTGTAGTAAGATGATAGCATCAAAAACATGACCGCCAGCCAGGCCCCTGGTTCGCTGGCAGCTCATAATAAGTAAACAATCTCAAAATTCAGCACAGCATTTGAAAATGGTAACATGTCAAAAATTTATATAATGTTTTTTATTATGTGAAACAGTTCATTTCAATATAAAGGATGTTTTTATCGGTATATATAAAGTGAAATTAAAAAAAATCATCGAATATCATGTCTTCAGTTTTCTGGTATATGTTAGACAATGACATGAGCTAGCAAAAGAGACAAAGTCCAGCTGCCCTTAGCTGCCCCTACGAGAATCCCACCCACCTAAAAGACAGGCGAAATATCATGTTTTTCGAGAATATTCCACTAAAACCACTATAAATTCCACAAATAGTGCAATGAAAATTTGCACCTAGTTTGTTTTCGTTGGAATAAATGCAGAAACCAGAGCAAACATATGAAAATATACAAAAAGTTAACAAATAAGAATTTTGGCATCATATTTTTCAATATACCCTATATCTCCGAAACTAAAGGTTATGGAAGTTTTATGTCTTCTGCAACTTTCCTTCATTTTGATAGATAAAAAACTTTGTTGAAAACACCATACGTCTAGGATGCTTTATTCAAAAGTTAGATTCGCGCGCCATCTCTACGACCAAGTTGCGAACTAATTAATTTATTCAGAAGAAGCGCTTAACTAATACAAACAACTTTACCGAAGACAGTATTCTGATTGGATGCTTTGTTCAAAAGTTATTAATTTTTTCCGAGAAAATCACTGATCTGCCCCAGTGTGGACCGCAGGAAGGGCAACACACGCTTCTGGAGGCACTCGGTGCGGTAAATTTCACTGTTGATAGTACCCATTGTGATGTACGGTTTACTCAGTTTACCGCATTGGCATATGGCCTGCCAGAGCAAGTATTTTTTGGCGAATTTGTCCACTTTCTTCTTCCTTATGTCTTTCGGAACATCAAACCGTGATTTGGCAACGTAGAACTCCAGCCCCGATATCTGCTTTGCGTCTGCCTTGATGTAGGTTTCGTCATCCATAACCCCACACATCGGTTTCGTTAACCACTCTCGATACAGCTTCCTTGCGCGGGATTTGGTCGCCGTGTTTTGTTGATCACGCCGGTTCGGTGCCTTCCGGACCTTGAATACACGAAGCCCAGCTCGTTTCATGGTTTGCTGAACGAACCAGGCGGAACACTTTGCCTTCAGAGCCGCGTCGCGAATCGAAAGGTTCGGATTACGCTTGAAATAATCCAACACCTTCCGGGCCTTCACAGGGTCAGCTGTCTTCGATTTTCTTCCACTTCCAGCCCACCGCTCGGTCATCTGGGACTCTTTAAACGATTTTACCACCCGAGACACAGTTGTATGGGTGATTCCCAGTTGTCTTCCGATCCATCTCATCGTCGCAGTCGGATTTTCCATGACGGCGCGCAAAATTCTGCGGCGATTTTCTTCTTGTTTCGATGACATCTCAATAACCACTGAGCCGATTGTTATGAAATTTTGCACATGTAAACAATGCCAGTTAGTTCCCAGTTAGTTCCCAGTCTATTTTGTCTTTTTGTTACATTCTGTAGACAGGATTGGCCTAAGTTTCGTGTGCCGGTTGAAATTGAACAAAAGCAGTGTTTGTTTCACCGGTAGAGAATCACAGTGAAAGTGGTTGGTTGCACGGGGAAATATCGCGGTTGAGAAAGATATCGGTCTACTCGACCCGTGGTGGAGAGGGAAGAGTAAATTTCCCTAGTAGAGACGGTGTGCTTGAGACAGCACTGAAAAGCTGCTTTTGAGGTGTTCTATGGAGCGTTTGAGAAAAGCAGCCCATGTGGTGAGCACATGGAAGTGATCTTAAAAGGCTATTTAAGGTCAAGTGCGCTGACAATAGACGGTTGAGTCAACCATTGTCTAATCTACCGAACTGTTGTAGGTTTCACATGAGACGCGCGTTCGTAGATCGATTCATCGTCGGAGAACGGATCTGAAATCGACGGTTCGGGAAAGGTTTCATCGTCGGGAAACTTTTCCAGTTGCTCACTCTCCGAGAGGGTGATAACTCAGTGGAGCCTCGTGGTCGCGATCGAAGCGTAGAGCGTTCCACCACCGGGGAGCGTTTCTGATACCGTCGCGTCGCAGTTCGTTTCATCGTCGGGAAACGTAACTGATCGTTGACACCCCGTATGGACGGAGGTCGTGAGTGGGACATAGTGGTATGAGTGAAACTGAATCTGAAAGTGACATTTTTGAAGATTCGGTTATTCGCCTCAGTTTAGACGAAACTGATGTCCCACCCTTTGTTAAGAACCGAAAGGATAAACATAAGCGACTGGCAATGGCGGCAGAGCTGAAAGCACAACTTGCTGCTATGAAACTGGAGTTAGATGAACTTCGTCGGTTGTCGTTATCTAACGCTGGTGTGTCCAGCAGTCGTAATGCTCTGCCAGTAGAAAGAGTGCCCGATTTCAGGGAAATTAGAGAGTATGTCAATCCGTTTGACCCCAAAGTGCCGTCATGTCCCACTGCAGAAGCTTGGGTATTTAAACACCATTGACGAAAGTGGAGATTTGTATGACTGGACTCCGGCATTGAGGTTGCATTGTGCACGATTAAGTTTGAGTGGTTGTGCTAAGCTATGGTTTGAAGGATGTCATACCAATATCAAGAGCTGGCAAAATTTCAAAACGGAAATAGTGAAAGGTTTTACGTCATCGAAAAATCCCATCTACTACCATAATCTGCTCTCATCGCGAAAATGGAAGTCTGGGGAGACAGTAGAAGAGTACGTTTACGAGATGATGGCGATGGGTAGAAAAGGTGGATTTGAAGAAGAAACTATAGTGACGTACATTACGAGTGGCCTACGGTCGTATGTGAAGCGGTCAGGGTTGACCATCGGAAAAGTGTCCAAGGTGCAGGAGCTTTTAGACGAATTACGCTGGATTGATAGCGTGGATGCAGTAGCAGGTACCAGTAAAACTGCCGATGGCGGAGCTACAACGAATAGTAGTGATTTCGTGCTTTCATTGTCATGAAAAGGGACACATTGCCAGAAATTGTCCCAAGGTGAAGTGCCATTTATGCAAATTACATTCTGCATAAAATTTCTCAATGTGAGATGGAGGATTGTGAGAAGCTACCACAACAAAAAAGGCCACTTCGGCAAAGATAAAGTGTTGTTGATGATGAAAACATTGTTTTGGTTCCCCAAGATGCGGAAATATGTTCGAGCTTACATAAGTGCGTGTCCCAAATGTGCATTCTTCAAATCGAGGCAAGGCAAACCGGAAGGTTTGCTGAATCCGATTCCGAAAACGCCCGTACCGTTCCACACGGTACACATCGATCATCTGGGCCCATTTCCTAGGTCGTCAAAGGGAAATGAGCATATCCTTGCCATTGTTTGTGGATTTTCGAAATTTTTGTTGGCAAAGCCGGTGAAATCCACAAATACGCAGCCAGTAGTGACCATGTTGGAAGAAATGTCGAGTTTGTTCGGATTGCCGTCTCGGATCGTTTTGGATCGTGGTACGGTATTCACATCAAGGCTCTTCAAGAAGTTTTGTGACGATTGTGGGGTTGATCATGTTCTGGTTGCTGTGGGGACTCCTCGAGGAAACGGTCATATTGAGAGAAGCAATCGTACCATTCCCACTGCTCTCCGAACGATGATCGACGATGGAGATAGACGGTGGGATGAGAAAGTGCGGTTTGTGCAGAATACGATCAACACAGCCCCCAATACGACAACAAGGGTATCTCCAACATCCCATGTGTTGGCCTACAAGCCGAAAGATATTTTGCAAAATGAGATCATCGCAGTTATTTCGGCCGAGAATATGACACTAATGGAGTCAACGGATGAGTTACGCGACCGTGTAGCGAGAACGACGAGTGAGAGTCAAGCGAAACAGAAAAAAATATTACGATGAACGACGACGAGCAGCGGTCAAGTATGATGTGGACAACTTAGTGTTAGTGGTGAAAGACCAATACATTGCTGGAGGTAGCCGTAAACTAGAACCACGGTACAAAGGACCACTGATAGTGACCGAAGTTCTACTGAATGACCGTTATCGAGTAGCTACGGTTCCTGGACTCAGCGGTCGCCCTTTTTCGACCGTGTATTCGGTGGATCATATGAAGAGGTGGTGTCAATCAGTTGATTTGGATGAGATAACTTTGCTTGGTGGTGGTCTTTCGACAGAAGAAGAAGAAGAGGAATAAGGAAGATGTGTGAATTTGAACTGTATTGAACTAAATGTGAATTTAGATGAGGACATCTTGAATAACTGGGTGTCCGAATGTAACAACACTTATATGAAATGGGGAGAACCCGATGAACTTTATAACACTAATATCAATTCAAACGATAAGTTGATACCCTTTTATATATCTTTACAATAAATAATAATCAGTCCATGCCAAGCCACCGGAGTATTCGATTCGAATCCGAAACGCGCGTGAAGTCCCCAGTTAGTTCCCAGTCCACTTTGTCTTTTTGTTACAATAGTAACAACGATTCGACTGATGATGTTTTTCAAGAAAATGCGAGTTTTGCGAATGTTGTAAAAAGATCTAGTCGTGCTAGTTGACGTTTATTTAATCCGTTTCTTTGCACGGGTGTGTGTTTTTTTTTTGTAACTAGCGTAAGTGTGCCTGCGATTTGCATTGAGTGTCGGAGATTGTAAGTAATCTGAAGGATGCCTCGCCTCGCTGGATACGCCTAAGACTGGACGGGCAGTAGCTGGTGGCCGTGAACGGTTCCTGGGGAAAGCACTAGATGCGACCCTCCTCCCAGATGACCATGGCAATTCAGGAAGTATTACAACAAAGGTAATTGCTATTATATATTTTGCAAACAGTGACAGATAGCGGACATGAAGAACCAGTAGAGGTGCCGGGCAAAGGTGTTTATCCTAGACAAATGGTAAGTTACAAATTCGCTGTTGTCGTTGTCGTAGACAGTACCGTTAGTTTATTTAAAATTAACCTTCAACCGCTAAAAATATGAATTATCGCGTATTTCTGTTGTTCATTACATGCCAAGTGAAATTCGAGAACGTAATTTCATTTGAATAGCTTGTTTAACCAGGTCTTAAACCATCGTCACGTCGGTCATGGCTTGTTATGATTGCCTGAACCATGCGTAAAGAGAAAATCGAAACATTTAACATCGCGTGAAAGTGGATTTTAATGAAGGCCTCTTTCGTAGCTTTTAGTTTAAGGATTTCAAAGATCGTCGGTTGGAGTGGCTTAATTACTGAGCAGAAAAACGCGGTCCTAGGTCCTAGGTCCTTTCATATTAAAAATGTATGGTAAGATCGCTTGTTTATCGTGTATTTTGTAAAACTTTTCGTTGTCATCGGTGCCGGCTTTGAATAGTTATAAAAACTTGAGTAACGCTATAATGTGATATGAGGGGCTCGGTAGCCTTAGAGCAACCGGTTTTGCTTACTGAGCAGAACATCATGAGCCTAATCTCAAGCCCATCCACATTCAACATTCGTCAATCGTTTTATTTGTTAACATAACTACATGGTAATAACAGCAACTCGATGATTAAAAAGGAGCTCGTCTGCCTAGGGCAAACGTTTCTGCTTACTGAGCAGAAGACCGTAGGTTCAATCCCAAGCTCCTTCGCGTTATATGATTGTTAGGACATAAATTCAGCTTATCGTTTACCAAAACGAACCCTGCTGCAAACCCAACCCTATTACCCAATATCCCAGTGATTTCTCGTGGAAGTGCAGAGGTGTTCGCGGCTTCCATCAAAGCGAGTGTCACGTCAACACATTCCTACCCCTTCCTGTCTTGACCTGTGTTCGGGCGCGGCCGGCGCTGGTATTGCCTAGTTTGACATCACCAGTTTTAACACATTGAGGATGATTGCTAGTCCCAAGCATCGTCTATTGGTTCTCTGTGTAATTACAGCTGGTCTGGCAATAACAGAGTAGCAACCGTGGGCGGTCAATCATGCTCATGCTCATGCTCAAAAAGATCTAGTCGTGCTAGTACAAGTACAAATAAAAGTATTAGTAATAGTAACAAACCGAATAATCGTAAGACTCGTCCGGTCATTGTGATTAAACCGAAAGAGTCCAAACAACCTGGCGAAGATACTCGTAAATTTTTGAAAACTCAGTTGGATCCAAAAACACACAAAATCAGTTATTTTAGGAATGGTAAAGATGGCTCCATTATTGTTGAGTGTGCAACAGGAGCAAACGTAAGTGATGTGAAAACTGGTATTGAAAGCAATCTGGGTGAAAAATATAGGGCTGTTGTTCCCACTTCGGTGCCAAGATTGAAAATAGTGGGCATGAGCAATCAGTATTTCTCCGATGTCTTCATAGACTACTTAAAAAGTCAAAATGAAGGCATCGCTATTAATGATGGAAAAGTAGTGAACATGTTTTAAAATCCACGCTTCACTTATAACAAGTTTAGTGTTGTTATTGAAGTCGACGTCAATACTTATAAATGTTCGTTATGTGCGAAAAATGTAAATGTAGGGTTTGATCGGTGCTCGATAGTTCCCGTGATTAATGTGTTGAGATGCTTCAAATGTGGAAAATGTGGGCACAAGAGCATGGATTGCAAAAATTGCGAGAGATGCTCCAGGTGCAGCCAACAACACAAAACTTCGCACACTGGGGCAGATCAGTGATTTTCTCGGAAAAAAATCATAACTTTTGAACAAAGCATCCAATCAGATTACTGTTTCCGGTAAAGTTGTTTGTATTAGTTAAGCGCTTCTTCTGAATAACTTAATTAGTTCGCAACTTGGTCGTAGAGATGGCGCGCGAATCTAACTGTTGAATAAAGCATCCTAGACGTATAGTGTTTTGAACTAAGATTTTTATCTATTAAAATGAAGGAAAGTTGCAGAATACATATAGGAGATATAGGGTATATTGAAAATATGATGCCAACATTCTTATTTGTTAACTTTTTTGTATATTTTCAAATGTTTGCTCTGGTTTCTGCATTTATTCCAACGAAAGCAAACTAGGTGCACATTTTCATTGAACTATTTATGGAAATTATAGTGGTTTTAGTGAAATAATATCGGAAAACATGATATTTTGCCTATATTTTAGGTGAGTGGGATTCTCGTAAGGGCAGCTGGACTTTGTCTCTTTTTTAGCTCATGTCATCCTTAAACATATACCAGAAAACTGAAGACATGATATTCGATGATTTTTTTTAAGTTCACTTTTTGTAAACCGTTACAAGTATCTCTACTATTAAGGAAACCAGTCAGTTATGACTAATTTTTATTCGTTAAACTTTTTAAATTACAGAAGCAGTAATGGTTTAAAGATTAAACTATCTCTTAAGTTAAAGTATTTAGAAATCAGTTGAATCATTTCCTTAATTGTCACTATCGTCAAATGAATCCGGTGGTTGTAGTTATGCCAATACCTCGCTATCAAATTGGGCTGAATTTTTCTTCGGTCTTTTTCACAGACTTGTAATCAATGGATCTGAGGATAGCAATAACAGTTTCATCAGTTTTTGTGTCGTTTGTGAGTAAACTTACGGTCACCCGCCGGCTATATATCAACGTTTTACCCGTGTGATTTAGAATTGATTCAGTCGTGTTTCGTGTTGTTGAGTGAAGATTTGTTTGCCGTACCTCAGGAAAGTGGAGGTTTTTGCGTGACTAGTGATTTAGTAGAGAAATTCTGTGATCATCATTATCGTCCCACACACCGGTGGTGGCGACTATCTGTTATTGTTCACTCTATCACTCTTTGTTTGCATCCTTGCTGCACTGCACTGTGCTACCGTACTTTCTGCTCAAGTGGTGTCCCAACTATAGTTTTTCGATACGTGGTAGTCGTGGTTTCACGTGAAAAATAAGATTTTAACTTTTGTGACCATGGCTTGCAAAAAGTGCACCAAAACCGTTTCTGACTCAGACTGCATCGTCTGTCGTGGATTTTGTGGGGACACATTTCACGTGATTTGTGCCAAAGTTGATGTCGAACTTCTCGATCAGCTTGGACTGTACGCGAACAACGTTTTCTGGATGTGCGACCACTGTGCGGAACTTTTTTCCAACGGTCACTTCCGGAATATTGTCAGCCGCGACGCGAGTTTGGGTTCTGTGATGCCAAGTGCGGTCGATTCGATGAAGGAAGACATTGAAAAACTGAATTCGGCTGTTACTGCATTGGCAGCCAAAGTGGACTCAAAGATTCCGGCTAGCTCAACTCCACGTTGGCCTAGACCTGATCGTTTTGATTCTGGTAGTGGTTCTTCGAAGCGTCGCCGTACTTCTAGCTCAGACAAAAAATCGATGCAATGTGGAACGAAAGGATCGATCGATTCAGTTAGAACCGTTGATCTGAACGATGATCTGGTGTGGATCTATTTATCGGCTTTTCATCCTAGCACTACAAACGATGAAATTGCATCTCTCGTCACCGATTGCTTGTGTATGGAGTCCAACGAAAAACCTCGGGTGACCAAATTGGTTCCCAGAGGGAAAGATCCATCTACCTTGAACTTCGTCTCCTTCAAAGTTGGCGTCTGTGCAAACAAACGAGATGTCGCTTTTTCCTGTGAGTCGTGGCCGGAAGGTATACAGTTCCGCGAGTTTGATGATTCCCGGTCAAAGGTGACGAAAATCACTCGGATTGGCCCGGCACAGTGACAGGCCCATTCCCATTCGAAAACTGGTACTCGACCGGGTGGATCCGGGACGCAACAACACAGTGTCTTGGAAGCCTCTGATCCCTCCGAACCAGTCGTGCTGCTTGAAGATCCATTCATCCGAAGTCGTCCCGGCCCTGGTTTCGGAATCGGTGAAGAGGTCTTCCAGCCTGTACTAACAGGCAAGTACCACTTTGTATCAAAATTTTCTCTTCCTGAGCCGGCCTCCATTTCCAGTAACAATTACTTAAAGCGTTGCGTGGACGTAACAAGTTCAACGCCTTCTAGACTCCTGACGTACCATGCTAGCCAACCAGGACGCATTGTAGAAAGTTTATTGGAAGCCCCCAGTTCCTCTAACACAGTCGTGCACGTCCCTGCCTGCGTTCATCACAGTCGTCCTGGACCTGAGTTTAGATGTGGGCTGGGGGTCTACCAACCTCCTATGACAGGCAAGTACACACTCAACCATTCAAATTCGATACCTGATGCCGATCGAACTTTCAGCACTTTGAATGCCGCTGTGCCAACTCCATCTCGAAACTCGGAACGCATCGTAGAAAGCCTCATGGAAGTCCCCAATCCCTCCGCCTCAGTCCTGCCACTTGCTGTCTCCGCGCATCATCGTCGTTCCGGGCCTGTGGTCGGATGTGGAGAGGGGATCTTCCACCCAACTTATTTTGGCGAGTATTCTTCCGATCTTGACATTGGTCAGCTACTTCCTGTCGTTCCTGTGATTTCCAGAAAGAACCAAATCCCGCTGACACGCCGTTTGCAGAACACCGAGACCCTCAATCACAACGACCAATTCTCCGTTTCAAGCCGAACATCAGCCGCCATTTCATCTAGCCTGGGACGCACGTCACAAAGCAGTATGGAAGCCCTGGACCCACCTAACTCAGCTGTGCCCACTACTGGTTCCAGTCCTGGTCAGTTCACACGCCCCCACCATCTAAGTCGTCCCGGCCCTGAGTCTAGTGCTGGGGACAGGGCTTTCCAAGCTGCCATCCACGGCAAGTACCCTTATTCTTTCGACGTTGCTCTGCCTGATGCTGCCTCCACTTCCAGATTGCAGCCCGCTGTTCCATGCGTCCCAGCATCTCAAATTCTGCTATACTACCAGAACGTCGGTGGCATGAACAGCTCACTCGCCGAATACCAGCTAGCATGCAGCGACGCATGCTACGACATATACGCCTTCTCGGAAACCTGGCTGAATAACAACACTTTGTCAAAGCAGTTGTTTAACGATACATATTCCGTCTACCGTCAAGATCGATCAACCCTTAACAGCAACAAGACCTCCGGTGGTGGAGTCCTTCTGGCCATTCGCTCCTGCTTCGTATCTCGCTTACTGAAACCTCCTGAAGATTCGACGGTTGAGCATCTGTGGGTTGCAATTTCAACTCTAAGTGGTACAATCTATATCTGCGTGATATACGTTCCTCCCGACCGCGTTAACGACCACAGCCTGATTGAGAAGCATGCACTTTCGCTGGATTGGATTGTCTCTCAAATGGATGCCAGGGACAGCATCGTCATCTTGGGCGATTTCAACCTTGGCACTGTATCGTGGCTTAGCGATGCTCACGGCTTCTTCTTTCCTGACAATTCCCGTTCATCGTTCAGACCGGCTTCTCTCTCCTTGCTTGACGCGCATTCAACCGCAAGGCTTCAGCAAGTGAATGGCGTTCTGAATGCAAACAACCGTTTGCTCGATCTGTGCTTTGTCGGGGAGGATTTGGGACAAAGCTGCTCTGTTACCCATGCTCCGGCACCGCTCGTCAAAAACTGCATCATTCACCTCTACTGTTGACGCTTGCAATCGATCCTGAGAAACGCTTCCAAGACCACGCCGAAACCGTCTTCTACAACTTTCACAAAGGAGACTTCGAGCGAATGAATAACTTTCTCGCTAATGTGGATTGGAATGCGACACTAGACTTCGGGGATGCGAATCTGGCTGCCTCGACCATGTGTGGTATCATATTCTACGCTATCGATCAGTTTGTGCCTAAAAAACACGGTGTAAACCTGCCAAACCCGCCTGGTCGAACTCTGATCTTAAGCATCTGAAAAAAGGTGAAAAGGGCTGCACTGAGGAAACACAGTAAATATCACACAGATTCTACGAAGGCTAATTACGTCCGCGCCAACAACGAGTACCGAGATCTCAATGCAAGCTTGTACAACGCACATCAGTCTCACTTGCAGAGTCGTCTCAAAGCTAATCCTAAGGAATTCTGGCGATATGTGAACGAGCAACGGAAAGAAACGGGATTGCCGTCCAATATGACTGATGGCGTTACTGATGCCAACTCCGTCGCAGATATCGCCAATATGTTTCGCACACAATTCAGCAGCGTTTTTTCAGACGAAGTTCTTGATGCTCAGGAAATTGCTGCTGCCACGAGTAATGTCCCTCGTACGTCGGTGTTTGGTTCTCCATTCACCATCCACAGCGACATGGTGATTTCAGCCGGGAAACAGATGAAAACATCAACAGGATCTGGTCCAGATGGCATTCCCTCATTAGTACTGAAACGTTGCTTAGACACTCTTTCAGAGCCCTTAGCTAAGGTCTTCAACTTGTCAATGACCTCCGGAGTTTTTCCAGAATGTTGGAAGGATTCGTTTGTTTTCCCGGTTCACAAAAAAGGATGCAAGCAGACTGTCGCCAATTACCGCGGAATAGCTGCATTGAGTGCAATCTCCAAACTATTCTATGTCTGTTAAGATCGGTGACTACGCTTCTCCACCCTTCATTGTTACATCTGGTGTTCCTCAAGGCAGCCACCTGGGGCCATTGCTTTTCCTGTTGTATATGAACGACGTGAACTTGATCCTCAAATGCCTTAAACTCTCGTACGCCGACGACATGAAGCTCTACTACGTAATAAAAGGGCCTCAAGACGCTCAAGAACTTGAAGTCTTTGATGATTGGTGCCGGATAAACAGGATGTATTTAAATGTGTCTAAGTGCTCGGTCATCTCCTTTGGCCGTAAACGGGCGATGCATTTCCACGATTATACCTTAAGAGGAATAAGCTTGAAACGCGAATCGACTGTCAAGGACTTGGGAGTCATGCTCGATTGCAAATTAACGTTCAAGGATCACATTGCTTATGTTGTATCTAAAGCTTCATCGCAGCTAGGATTTTTATTCCGTTTCGCCAAAAGCTTCAAGGACGTGTATTGCCTGAAGGCTTTATACTGTTCCCTGGTTCGACCTATACTGGAATACTCTGCCGTTGTTTGGTCGCCATTCTATCAGAATGCCATCCATAGAATTGAAGCTGTTCAGCGAAAATTTATTCGCTTTGCGTTGCGACACCTTCGTTGGCGCGACCCGCGTAACTTGCCGAGCTATGAAAGTCGCTGTAACCTCATCGACCTGGAGCTCTTTGAAGGAAGGCGTAATGTGGCGAAGGCTTGTTTCGTTGCGGATCTTCTGCAAGGGAACGTCGACTGCTCCACACTTCTCAGTCTTCTTGACATCAACACTCAACGACGGGACCTCCGGCTGCATGCGTTCTTCAACAACCGGCGTTCGAGGACCAACTATGGCGTACACGAACCAATGTTGAGTATGTGCCGCGTTTTCAATAGTTGTTATTATGTGTTCGATTGTAATGTGTCCCGCGAGAAAAATAAGCGTAGCTTTAAGAGATGTTTGCGTTAATTTTGTGTTTGAAGCAGTTTTGATGTTTATATATAGAAAATTGTCATTAGGGTAACTATTTTATCTGTTGACAAGTAGAAATAAATAAATAAATAAATAAAACAGGTTCAGGATGTCTTGGTTCGTTGCTTTCCTCAATGTCTTACGCGAAAAACTTTCTGGATATCTAGATAAAAAAAAAGATAAAATGCTAAACTTTCTTCGAAATCTCTATTTTTTTGGGATTATGTAGAAATTCGTTACATTGCGTTATACTTTAATCAGTCGTAAATTTTAACATTACCAACGAAAAAGTATTTATATAAGAAAAACGAGACATAATAACTTAAAGTAATTTTACCTTCTAATAAGGATTTCATTGCTTGCTTCCTGCGCTTCTTCACTTAATTGTCCGATCGGCAAAAGTGCTTTTTCCACGACATCTGGACCGTGAATAAGTATTTTATGAACCGTCGGGCTCATCGGGTACCATGAATACGTTTTGATGTACATTTTCGCTGTTGATTCGCAATACTTTCGGAATTCTCCAACATTGATGCTCAACCCGCTGGAAATGGTTTGAAGTATCACTTTGAATCGGTGCATAATTGATAGATCGAATCCTGTAATCTCTGCTGATTTTTTCAAATTGCCAAAAAATCTTCTGGCCGTGTTTCCGTCATTAGAGTTGCCCAGTCCTTGTTTAGGCCGGTCAATTAGCAAACCGATTTCTGACTTAAAATCATCCTGAATCGTTTTCTTTCGCATCGCTACAATTTTTTTTACTATCGGGGTCCGATACCCGCCACTGTTTTACAGGAAGCTTATAATAAATGTGAAAGACACATTCCAGAAATCTAATCCACGCGTGCAATATCGACAGGCCAAATTCCAAATAGGACGAATCAGCCTTTGCCGCCAACACTTTCTCAAAATCATTTAAGTCTTTGGATGTTAGCTTACACCTAAAACACTTCTGGGTTGATTTGGTTTCCGTAATAGAATTACATATTTTACCATTGTGAAAAGCATGATGTAGTTAACCTTCATTTCCATAGTGTTAACGGTGAATGTCAGTGGATTTAGAGCTAGAGGTAATTTATATCTGTAACTGAAACCAGTTCGATTTTGTTCGCTAACCTGGTTAAAATGTCATATTTAATTATCTTAAAGATAAATCGTCCAGCTCAAACCTTTGTAGGGTTAAGAGGTGGGACCATCATCATCATCACCTGCGTTTATGATTTTTGATGCAAATTTTAACTCCCTCCTATTAAAGGAATTCGGCAAGACTTTGTTTCGGCACAATTGTCTTAATAGGAGGGGCTTAACATTTGCATCCAAAAGGCATAAAGATAGGTAGCGTCTGGCAGTTCTCGGTATCATTATTCGGCGACTGTGATAGGAAACCACTATTCCCATCACGGAAACGCCTCGTTTTCAGATGACAAAATTACGCAGTTTTTTTTTTGCTCAAAACGCAATAGCTAATACGCTTATTCAATAGCTAATACAAAAAAGCGAAAGGAGGAATTTCTCGCTAAAATTTTTCCAATCGTGAGAGACTCGCGATCAATCATATAAATTCGAGATTTTATTGCTTTTCTCTAGCGTCCTGGAGAAAACCTTACGAAGCGTTTCTGGTTAATTTACATGGTCATGTGGTATTCGGTCATTGCGACAATTCGTATGTACCACTTCAATACTTGACGAATTCAACCACAAATGCTGGGTACATTATCAAAGATTTTTGGGGGTGATGTTGCTGGCAGCTAGGCGAGCAAACGGTCAATGAAAGTTAACTCTTAATCATCAATAATTTATGGTCGTCCTGAATAGAACCGTATTGCCGTGATGGTTGAGTAATGCTGAGCTATTAGGGTGTTCAACACGGAGGAGGCTGGCGAGCTGCAGTTGTTTGGAACGAGGGTTACGCGCTTGGCATAGACGGCCCACAGTGTCTCACAACGAGCAACTGAATCCGATCAGCGGATGAGGGCAACCTTGATAGCTAGCTGCTAGCGGGGAGCCTTTCGTTGTCTACAATATTGAACACCACGCGCCAAAAGCACTGTTGTTCCTGCTGACGACCGACCGGACACCCCCACACACGGTGATTGAATAAACACCGTTCAGTGAGACCGGATAGAACTCGATTTTGAAATCTGTGTAAGGGAAAGTGCTTTTTGCAGGCAATCCGATATAATTTTGATTACCATTGCAACAGTTTGACATTTGTTTAATTTTCAATAGTGACCTATTGAAAATTAATAAAGTTTTCAATTAAGCAGATTGGTAGCAAAATTTCTAATCGATGGGCTTGTTTAGAATTAAAATCCATCCGCTCTTGACAGAGTTATATGTGGTAAAAACCTGACCACTTTTCGTAACGCAGTGAATTTTAATTTTTGGAATTACACCCCTAATATGTTGATGTATTGATTTTTTTAAGAAGTTGTTACAAAAAAATTAAAAGGAATTTCTTGTTAACTGATTTAATGTGAATCGCCGGGGAAACCTTATTACTGATTAATGTCATTATAATCTCGCTATTTCAAAAGCACAAATATCAGCAATCACAAAACATAAAACAATTAAAATGGTACTCTTCGTTTTCTGCAGTGCAGCAAACGGGGAGTAGTAATTTAATGAGCGTCGTCCCAGCGGATTCCAATATTTGTGCTCTAGATGTTAAATGTTTACTTGTGCAAGAGGAGCTCCACACGGCCATCCAGAACGACTCAGCGAGTCCATACGAAATTTACTCATATTTGGAAAAACCTGCAGGAACTCATAGCTAATGAGTAACTGCAGGTTTTCCCAAATACAGTCAGGAATTCTTATTATCGGATTCCTTTTTTTAATTGGGAACTTCGCCACTAGAGGCGCTTCACTATTATGTTACATATGACGGGCGCTATAATATATGGATCTTAGGATCTTTGGCGATTTGGGAAAACCAATACCATTTACATTTCGGCTAATGTCTGCCATCCGGCTCTTTAACGCGATGTCCATCTGAGCAGCAATGCGATCTCGCATGCCAGGGATCGAGTTCAAGAGTTTAAGGTGATTCCTTGTGGAGTCCACAAATGGCCGCTACGTAGCTATACATGAACTTCCACTTCGAATTTTCATTTACACAAATCTCGGAAATAAGTGCCGAATTTCACCTGAAATTTCTACTTCATGTATGCTGCAGTACAGCAAACGTGGAGTAGCAATTGGAATGTTGCAAGTGTCGTTGAAGCTGATGTTTGTGCGCTTAAAGTTTCGAAGTGGTTCCGAGGATAAGGATGTCGCAGCGATTCACCTTAAATACAATCTTCATCTCTTCCGCTATCCTTTTGACTGATACACACTTAAAAATACCTAATTTTGCAGGTCACGAAATCCATCTTTTACATAAAGGATGAGACGTAAACAAACATGACTCGACAAAAAGTACGTTTAAATGAGCTGAATTGTGCGTCTATTATGATTCAATTGTATGTCAGAATTGACGCTCGTATATGTCAGTCTCAAAGCACCTAAATTTACATTAATTTTCCTAAGTGTGTAGACAATTATCACACTTTTCCCAAAAGTCCTTCCAATATCACTTTCTTGATCCCGAACAGTTAGTGTACTAATGAACGTAGCGTGGAGGTGTGTTACAGTTTAGTCCCTAACTTATTCAATTTGACCTTTTCAGGAGTATACTTGATCATCCCAGTTATATGGGTGATAATACTTGTTTCCTTCATGGATTTCATTGAATGATTTAAAACCTACTTATCTGCCTAACCTCTTCATAGAAATATAATTATCATGAAAATTATCATCGATCCATTTTGTAAACCATCATCTTTATGTTGTCAGTAGGTATACAGGTATATATAGCATCTAGTGATGAGTGAGTGGTCCAAGCTCACATTTTATAGCAAACCTCTCACTGTGCATTGGCTTGTATCATGGAGCGAAGAACCCAAATGGTAACAAATTACCAGGATGAAAAAGCGAATATTGTTCCTTCTCCAACTCCCCCATCCACCCGGAAATCCAAAAACAAAACCTTTCTCCAATCAATCGAAGTACTATAAAATAAGACAATAAGGAATTATAAGATGAAAATCAAACACAAACATTCCTTGTCTCCCACACAAAAAAAAGGACCACGACCATCATTGGCAGTCCATAAGGAGCCAATAGTCGTCATCGTCGTCATCGTCGTTGATCTCTCGCAGAGAAAAGCAGAAACGCGTAAAGTGATTGTTTGCTGTTTCAATTTTCTGCATCGTCAGCTACGGATTTTTTTTTTTTTTTATTTATGATACTTTGCACATTGAGCACATTCATTGGCCATCCCGCCCCCGGGGGCGATCGATGGTGATGGCGAGGACGCGGATTCGGTCCGAAAATAGTACGAAATGAAAGGAAAATAACGGTTGGTTGCAAACAATCAGCACCCGCATGCCAGAGAGACAAACAAAAAGAATTGCAACTACCGACCGACCGAAATCAAGAAATGGAATGAATGGAACTTTTGCAGCGTAAGATTTGTCTTGCTTTTCTCGGTTCCAGGTTCTTCCTAGTTCGGTCAAGTCAATCGAACCACGAACGCCGGGTATCCGGGAAAGCAATTTTCACGCCTGTCATCGAACTCGAAAGACAGCGCGCGGCACCCGATGAAGCGGGAGGAAGTTAAGAGAAGAAAGTCGAAAGGTTTCTTTTTCTCAGTTTGCACAATTTTTGCAATTTCGACTAAAGAGAAACTTTGCTGGCAGTGGCGATGAAGATTTTTCCAAAGTTTCTTACAATCTGTCTATGCTGATGGACAATACACAGTGATCTGAGTGAAAGGTTTGCAGTATTGATGCAGGCAATAATAATTTCCAATAGTATAGTTGAAGATGCTAATTTCAAATAACAGACTAAAGTGGTAATTTTTTAAGCGATGAGGAGATGAAAGTATAGAACTGATAGTTTCGTTAGATTACGGCAGTGTGAAAATTGCATATGGAGAGTAGAAAGCGAGCAAGGACAACTTTAGGAAGGTACAAATCGGTTTTATTATCCTTCTTTACCAAACTCCTCCAATAGTAATTTGAACATTGTAGAATCGGCATCTATTTGCGAAAAAAGCACTTCCGTCTGCGTAAAATATAATTCAAATGTCTGAGGCATCGAACTATTTTATGATTCATTTGGTTTTGTTCAAGATATTGGATTCCAACAAAAACTCGATATTAAGGACATTGCAATTTTTGAAGATCTGAGATTTAAAAAAAGTAACGATTTTCCGAACTAAGGATTGTGCTCGAAAAAAAAGCAACACTTTCTTTTGTGTATAACTTTTTATTGCATGGGTAAAAATTGATGAAATTTTGACTAGTTAAGAGTGTGCAAAATCTCGTCACAATCTGTCAAGTGGTTATGGAGATGGCTTCCAAGCAAGAAGTGCTTCGACAAAATACTATAGGAGCGGTCGTTGAAAATCCAGACCAGTCTCATAGGTGGATCGCGAAACAGTTTGGAATCGACAATTCGATCGTGTCCCGTGTGGTAAAATCATTCAAGGAGACGACCCAGCGGCGAGCTGGCAGCGGAAGAAAAACGAAGACGACCGACCTCGGGAACGCAAGGAATGTGACGGATTACTTCAAGCGCAATCCAAACCTTTCGATTCGGGACGTAGCCAAGAAGGTCAATTCTTCCGTCTGGTTCGACCAACAGACAATGAAGCGGGCCGGACTTCATGTCTTCAAGGTAAGGAAGGTGCCTAACAGAACCGATAGACAGAATACGGTGGCCAAATCCCGCACCAGGAAGCTGTACTGCGAGTAGTTGGTGCAGCCGAAATGTATTGGTTTTATGAGGATCCTGTAGACTATGATGGATGTCGAGGATGGCTATTTTGTTTCTGCAGTGCTCGTGCGAGCAGCCCCATTCTGTTAATTCAATGTGGAAATTCGCTGATGCTGATCAATAGTAGTAACAATTACCCAAAGTAACACTTGCAACATCTTGCATGAAAAATAAAAAAAAATCCAGTTGTAAATAAGTTATATATTAATTGCTTCTAAAACATCCTGTTTTAGACGCGTTGTATTGTTGTTTGTGAAGTATTCAACCTTTCTGACAAGCAATTGTTATCTTGAAGTTATAATTCGATATTGCATGTGTCAATTACCAGGTTATAACACATTTATAACTGATTGTATTTGGTGAAAACTGGTTAGCCTTATGTGCAACAGGTTTTTATATGTCATTATTAGAAACATGAATACATCTGAGATATAACTTATTGATAACATGTTATTAATAAGTTATTGTTTGTGCAAACGTCCACTACCTGTGTTCCTACCTTACCAGCTGTAGTAATAGTAGTGTAAATAGTAGTTCATCTGTAGTAGAATAGTAGGATAGTAGTTCATCTGCCTCCGCCATGGGAGGACAGTCAAAACCACTGTCTTTTATTCAGCCATCCGTAAACACAACGTAGGAAAGGTTCTGCCCGTGCGCGATCGGTTATATTTCAGTTATACTCATGTTTCCAAAAATGACATATGAAAACATGTTGTATATAAGGCTAGCAAGTTTTCATCAAAAACAATCAGTTATAAAAGTGTTATAAATAGGCAATTGAGAGTTGCCATACCTAATTATAACTTCAATATACGATACAAGTAATGTTCTTGTTTTTCGTGTTATAAACATGTATTGAAAACAATTATGAAATTTCTCAATGCATTATACAAACTGCACTACAATATGGTTGACCAATGAAGCAATGTATAGAATGAAAAAATCATTTAATTTGTGCTTTCAATATCACATGTACGTTTTGTAAAAGAGAAAAGTTAGATAATTAAAAAAGAAAGTTGATATTCTATTTGTTTTTGTTTTTTGCAAAGTTGGGGAATTTTATTAAGATTTTTTTATGCAATTCAATTTATTATATTAAGCTTTTTTCTTAGAGTCAATGAGCTTTTTAGAAGTAGAATGTAGAGATTTACCATAAGTTTGCAACCGTATAAATGTTTCCAGTACGGAATCGCAGTTTAGGCACTTTATTAGGGAGGATGAAATTTATTATTTATTAGGAAGGATGAAATTAATTTGCAACATGTCCAATACATTAGATTGCGTTAAAGTCATAAATAAGTTATGCAAGTCAAGCATATGCTATATATAGATCCCACCTCTTGCGCTTTTTTCGGTATAATCAGTTGTATATAAGTGACTAAACGTAAATTTTTACCGCTGATATTGTCATAAATAAGTTATGTAAACTCGTTTATGACAAATTGTGTTGCTTGGGTATGTTTATTTCTGTTGATTATGGTAGTACATTGATTAAACATTTTATTAGATTTGCCTACCTGGTGATTCATATGTGTTTCATTTGATATTCTAATTTAATATTAGCGTTTTCGAATGATCATCTGATCGGATTGCCTACAGAAATCTCTGAACCTTTGGATGGTAGCTGCAGCTAGGCGATGTATCTCAGAGTTCCTCATTCGTGGAAGGATCATTCTCAAAAACTTGTTTTGGATCCAACATAGTGGATATGGAAAAAACACAGTAGGCTCTGCCCGCGAACGGTTGGTTTTGTTTTCGCTGGCGCTGATTTTATCTGTTTCCGCATATTTCTAGATAGA
Source organism: Ochlerotatus camptorhynchus (assembly GCF_037179485.1). Classification (NCBI taxonomy): domain Eukaryota; kingdom Metazoa; phylum Arthropoda; class Insecta; order Diptera; family Culicidae; genus Ochlerotatus; species Ochlerotatus camptorhynchus. Next base: position 1,325,408 of record NW_027040729.1, on the reverse strand, counting down.
GCTTGAATTGAGGCGTAACAGCTTTTGTAAACAATGACTTCTATCGATGATTTCTAGGAATTCAAGGCACGCTCACGCAGACCAAGATAACCATCGGATAGGGGAAGTCTTTCCCTACCCGATGAGGATGTTAGTTTGCTTGGGCGTGCCTTAAATTTCTAGAAATCATCAAGAGAATTCATCGTTTACAAAAGCTGTTAGGCTCTAATTCCAGCTCTATCTAGATTTTTCAACAATTTTAGTTTTCGCGTGTGGATAAGCGTATATTAAGATCGATCACGTGTTAAGAAGCTTTTTAGTAATATTAATTACAACGTGAAAACTCTGGGACAAGAATTTGTTTCGAGTAGCTGTGTTGCTGATGCTGCGTTGGTTGGTTTTTCTTTTCGCTTGTTTTTGGTGCTTGCCACCCTCCAAGAAGAGTTTTACCGGGTATTTTTTTTTTTGCTTTTCTTGGTGCTGGCGTTTTGCCTTCCGGCAAATGCACGCGAATGAGGTGTTAGGCAAAAATTCGGTTCAAATAAAAAACGCATGTGATTCAAAATGTTGTGTTCGGTTGTAAAAACAACGCGGAAGATTTTTCTCGATTACTGCGAGTGAACAAACCTGTGCTTTTTCGAAGGCAGAATTTGAAGAGATCCATCTGATTATAAATGAATCATAAATGTATGTTTCCATATATTACTAAATACGCGCCAGATTTCGAAACTCACATTTCGAAATCTGGAAGTATGTTTGCAGTACCATTATTCATAAGATAGCGTTAGTGTTTATATGCGGGGCTTATTGTATGTGAAAGTAACCTCGGAAAGGACGTGAATTACCAGGTATTCTGAAATGGGTTACTGAATCTGCAGTAAAGCTATCGATTTCTAACTACCTGACTACTAAATTTGCTTAATGCGTCAAGGATTAATGTAAGCAAATTTCTTCCATAATACCACTGCCGGCCAGTGGGGGTTAGATTGAATACACACACATACTGTAGCCAGCATAAAGTTGGTTAGCCGAAATCGGTCTACTAGAGTGTTCCGTAGATTAGTTTTTAAACAAATGGTTTAAGCGCCACCTCCATAGAGGACCACTTGTCGTTTCGGATGTCCGGTAAACTCAAAACCCCAGGGCGAGCTCAGTCTAATGCAAAGGATTGGAACGCGCTAGTAGACATTAAGTACTTGGGATTCAAAAGAAAACATTAAATCCAACCGAATGAAAACTAACCAGAAACCGAAACAAAGTTTTTGCGAGAAATCAATCAAGAAATCGTGGTCTTCCTTTTTCAGCTTTCGGTTCTGCTAATTTGCTTACAGTTACACACCTACTCAGCCAAACCTTGTTATGCTCAAAGAACCGTTTGCTGTTTCGACAACTCTTTGTCCACAATCTTGCAAATTTAAGTGTGAACATGCGAATTTTCTTTTTTTTAATTCTGATGTATTGATTTTCCTGGCTTCAAACTTGTTAACCACAAACTGGAATAGAGCTGCTGAGAAACCATTATTTGTCAGCTGTTCTGCCAGATCACGGTTAGCGATTTTCAAACCTGTTGTTTTTTGTTTTTCTTTTGAAATAATAGTTAATTAAGGAATTCCAGTAACGTCCCAAGTAACAATTCAAGATGAATTGTAAGAACAAAAGTTGATTATTGGTTGATTTAAGGTGTACGAAGCTGATTAACACCAGGCTGAATATACAGTTGATTAGTAGTGCATGAAGCGAATTGTATCCCCGTAATTCAACCTCAGTAAGTTAGCTGATATAAAGACTGAACAAGACTTATTTAAGCTTAATACTACTCTACAAACCAGCAATGCGCTACAAATATTCTGATAGCCTGATAGAATAATATGAATTTATTGTAAAATATTGTTAAATGTCGTCAGTCTCACTTCTTGCATTTCTGACATTTTAGTTATTCTAAATTCACTGCCTACCTTTCTAATCCCATACAGCACCAGCAGTAGAGACAAGGAAGAAGAGCTTTTTAAGAATAGCTCCACCTAGAAGTGGACTGTGACGACGTCGGAAGTATTGACATTAGTATTCCTGTGTTTTGTCTGTTCACCACTTTATATTGCACTTAATTTTCATACCGCATTTCAAAAATAGAATTCAATTATAGCACTAAAGCATCGAAATACATCGCGCACTTGTGACCACATTGTGTTTACTGCACTTGAAATGAGAGGAATGTTTTACTGTCACAATGTATTATTTACAATTCTGCATTGCTGTATAATACTCTTCCGGTTGCTATTATTCAACTTAATTTTGACGTGCTTCGTGTTAATGATCATACCTTCTGGCTCAAATATGCTTATGTGGTCGAGTGGGTATAGTTGACGCCTGTGAATCAGCGACTGCCGGTTCGAATCCCGAAATGTAAAGGTAATTTTTAGACATATAATAACAATATAAATATGTAAATCCAATTAGTCAGTTAGTGGTTTTCTCAAGCAGTCTCATAAAAAATATAAGATATGAAGCGGTCTTTCATTATATTTTTTTTAATAAAAAATGAAGGCTGAACAAGGGTTGGAAAAGACTGTTGGTTAATGCCTTGAAACGCTTATAATTTAGATTGCTGTTAAGCTTTGGGCTGATTAAAATCACCAGATTTAGATGTTTAAAAGCTGAACAAAGCTTAGAGCGGTCTATGTACAACAGTTATTCAAACTAAGCCTGAATTCAAATCGTTGAAAAAACACTTGTTAAGCATCAATTTGTTACCTGGGGTACCGCCAGCCATAGCGATTTTCTTTCAAGGATTCATTAACATAAAGGGCGAACACGAAATTATTGCGACACCGAAAATGTCATGCCAATTTTCTTATAATGTTTAGAATCAAACCAAAATTTTAGGGTAGTTTTATACATATATTTACTTCAAAAATCAAAAGAAAAGTTAATCAATGGAGCCTTGAGTGTAAAATTGAACGCATTTTCGCTTGATGCCCTCCATCAAAGTCTTTACAGTGTCATCCGGTACCAGTTTCTCAGTTTTTTTTTTCCATTTTCTTAACATGTCCTTCTCGTCGTTGACTGTCTTCTTGCTCTTCCGAAGTTCCCGCTTCATTATTGCCCAGTACTGCTCCACCGGGCGCAGCTCCGGAAAGTTTGGCGGATTCATGTCCTTTGGAACAAAATGGACAGAATTGGCCTCATACCACTCCAGGACACTTTTAGAATAGTGGCATGATGCCAAATCTGGCCAAAATAGCGGAGCTTCGTCGTGCTGCTGCAAGAACGGCAAATGGCGCTTCTCGAGGCACTCAGATTTGTAGATCTCGCCATTTACTGTGCCCTTTGTCGCGAAAGGCTCACTCCTCAGTCCGCCGGTGAAAAACTCCAACCCCGGAATTTGCTTAAAATCGGCTTTTATATACGTTTCGTCGTCCATCACACAGCAGCCATATTTTGTCAGCATCTTCTCGTAGAGCTTCCGTGCCCGAGTTTTAGCCGTCGATTGTTGCCGCTCATCGCGGTTTGGGAAGTTCTGTACCTTGTATGTATGTAGTCCAGCTCTCTTCTTTGCATTCTGGACGTAGCTCTGCGACATGCCGATCTTTTTAGCCAAATCACGGCTTGAGACGTTGGGATTTGCTTTAATCATCCGCTTCACCTTTCCCTCCGTCTTTTTGTTCTCCTGTCCCGGTTTTCTTCCAGCTCCTTTGCCGTGGTCCAACGTCAACCGCTCCTGGAACCACTTCAACACTCTGGAGACGGTTGAATGGTGAATGTTCAACATTTTTCCCAACTGCCGGTGCGACAGGTCAGGAAATTCCAGGTGTTTGGAAAGAATTTGTTCTCTCAACTCGCGTTGGTTCACCTCCATTTTCGTTGAATCGAAAAACACGACTTCGAGTTTGACAGCATGTACACAATACACATCAATGAGAAAGTGTGCAAAATTTGGTTGTTTTTTACCCAATGGTAAAAAAGTTATGCCCTGTTGAATGTGTCGCAATAATTTCGTGTTCGCCCTTTATAGTGCACTTAAGTATCACTTATTTGGAATTTTTTGTTGTTCCCGTTTTTTCAAGTAACGAACACGTGAGATGTTTGCCTTTTTATACAGCAGGACGAACTAAAGTGACTGCGTATTGTGTTCTCTTTCTAGTACTCGTTTTGAGCACGTGGCTAATCAAAGAAGGCTTTGCCGTTGCGTAGTGCACGTGTAATGAATCAATTTTTCTTGACGGTTTCAAAGATACCATAGCTTGTTTTCATCACTGCTTTATACGGACGCTAAGATTCAAATATACTGTGGTATGCTTTGGAATAATCTGTCAAAACTTCACCTAAAAATCACTTTTTCACAATTATCTTTTCATACATTGATTTCTCGCAAAAACTGTGTTGTAGACTAAAAGTGGTGGTGCACATTTTTGCCAAAGCAATTAAGATACTATCTCCTTCATTTGAAGAGTTACGTCAGTTTGTTGCATAAAAATATGAATTTTTATAAATTAAATTAAATGCTTTAAACAAAAATCGCTCTCGCAGTTTTCCCACCATAAATGAACAAAATAATGATCTTTTGAATGGAATTAAAAACTTGAAAATAGGTTTGCTCCTTTTAGAGATATTGATCATTAAAAAATGCCATTTTTTTTTTTAAAGAAAATCACCTTTAAGTTTCCAATAAAAAAAGATAGCAACTTGGTTGCTCGAGCAAACATATTTTTCATTAGAAGTTCTAAAAGTGTCTAGAACATTTGTTTTACGAGAAGTGAATGTATGAAAAGATATTCATAGAAAACCAATTTTTCAGGGGCCACCCTATTTTTTTTTCCTCTGTTCGGGACATAAAACCACTGCGACCAGTAATTTGATCTATTGTAGTGTCCTTAGTTTAGTGCATGTCGTATTACTCCATCACTATTGAGAAATGATGAAGTATTCGGTTTTGATACAGTTGTCATTCTTGCCTTTATCGCAAGGAATCGATTCTAATTGAAAGGTCCCGCTATTTATACCCTTCGGAGTGTTGAAACACCCTCCAAAGGCGCGCCCCTTTGTCAGTCAAAATTGGATTCCTTAGCAAAAAAAAAACAAGACATGACACCGATAATGACCATGCATCAGAACCCTAGTCTTAACCACTTCAAACTAGGAAACAACGAATAGAAGATTAGGAATCACATAGGTGAAGACTAACTAACTCATTTTTTCCTTGTTTCAAGATCATCCTCGGTCCAGGCAACCCGAGGACTTATCACTATCAACAAGGCATAAAAAGTAACAAGGACTAAGATGTGTTCCTTTGATTACTGTAAAATCCTGTTCCCCTAGTTTGAAGTAGTCAAGACTAGGAATCGGTGGTAGATCTTACATCCCGTAACGTACCACGAAAAGGTGATCTACCCACGTTACGGGGCAGGGGCCACCCTAACTTGATTGTTAAAAAAAACATAACTCATGAACCATAAGAGATGAAAGTTTGGTGTATTGAGCAAAGGTGCCGCAAATTGATTGTTCTACAACTTTTTTGAACATTGAATTGGTCCATCTTAAATAATTAAAAAATTCACTTTTGCAATTTACCAATTTTATGGACCATCCTAATTTCACTAACATGAAAAAATTGGCCAAAAAATAGAAATAAACTTTCAGCAATACACCATACGCCTAAAACCGACGGTTTTAGCGCAAACATTTTTGTTTTCCTAAATACGGCTTTGGGACCATTGTGCATTGTACGGTTCTACTCACGCTTCTGCTTTACCGACTGCTCCTCACCATCGTCTGTCACCCCTGCGACGCTCGCTGCACGGAATACAATAGACTCACCAAATTGGGTGCGAGTCTCGTTCGCTAATTCACCAACTGCGTTGCGTGGTGATATCCCGGTGGGTGGGAAAAATGTTCACCTGGAGCACGATATAGCCGGCGCAGCTCCCTTCTAACTCCGGCCGAAGTTAGGTCCTTTAATGTGTTAATGCCTAGCCAGATGGGCTAGTTTAAAGGGATTCCCCTAACCTCTGGTCTAGCCACAGAGATCGTCTGGGGTGGGCTACACTCGCCTCTATTGTTGGCTCGCTCGAGCTCGAAACCCTAGAGCTTCAAGGTCGGCTCCTGGCCTGTCGACACTGATCAGAAGAACACCTTTTTATCACTTTTACTCTTTATTCTCTCACTCACTTGTTATGTCTGTAGTGTGGGTGTGTAGATTGCTGGCCAGCGATGACGGGATTCTGCAGCGGGTGGGTTTTTCGGCGGTGGATGAACGGATTGTTCACAGTGGATGCCGGTGCTCTACGGTTGTCACCGTGTGGCACGACGGATGTGGCACTGGGGCTCGATCGGGTGATCGACGGTGGTCTCTCAGAGGTTGTCGGTGTCTTACCGATGGACGCTTGCTACACGGGTGTTGGCGTGTTAACGGACGCCCTCGTGGTTTTAGCCCGTAATTAATGGGTCCTGAGGGGAATATGAGAGGTGGTCTTAGGGCTGGGAATTACGCTACCGGGTTATTAATTGGGTCCTACCTAACTCTGTATTCGGTGGTATTAGCCGGTATTTGTTGGCGACTCTATATTTTTCACTTCATTTCAAAACTTAACTTGGCAGATCGATCTATCTCGCAATGGCTAAAGTGAAAGAGAACCTTCTCTTCAGTTTGACCCAGTAGCTTCCCCCTTGACCTAAGCCCATTTCCACCTCCCTCCATTTTTCCACCACCCCTAGTCCATATCCTTCTCCTGTTTCCAACGCCCACCTTCATCCTTACTCCTTCCCGTTATGTGTTCTGTGTTATGTGTTGTTGGTGTGACTGGGTTACAATATTTAATTGGACCGTTGGTTTGGGAGTGGTCTTTCATTTGCCTTACATATTTAATTATATTTACATTCAAAACATCCTATTCCTCGCTCTCGCTATCCCCTGATTTTTCTCGCTCGAAGTGAACCAATAGGGTACAGGAACCAAAACGGTAACAAATGCCGACGCGTGGGGTCAGGGTAGTGGTAATAACGAGGAGGCGCGGTATGCCGAGTGGGAGGTGGGACGAAACTAGAGACAAAAAGCCGTCAAACGGCTGTACAACTGGATGAGCGCATTGTTGCAAAACCGCATAGCAAATAATTTACCTTTTCGGTTGAAACTTAAATCGCGCACAGTACCGCACTAGCCTACTAAACTAAATCAATAGTAACTACACCTAATCAAAGAAATTAACGAATAATTAATTACACTGAACTTAAAGACACTTCTCACATTTTAAATACCCCAACAAACACACCACGAAACTACTCACAAAAACTTCACAGTCCTGCCTCTTCCACGGGTTGGATTAAAATGGATGAGAAAGAACTTGGGATTCCTCAGAAAGGCCGCTAATTATCAAAAGACGATTTCCGATTACCTTCCGATTCGATCAGAGATACTATCTCTTTTCCTCCCAAGTATCCCACATCTGTCTAGCTCATTCCAATCTTTAACTTAAAGTGTTTTTCTTATTATTAAATTTCCGACGACAAGTAATCCTACTGGGAGATTATACTCAATCCCACGGATCAAATTCCATGCCACCTCAAATGAGAAAACTTACACGCCTAGTGAGCGGATAAACAAAATAATGAGTGAAATTTCATGCAGGGATAATTTACTCTTGATATGAGTTCACCAGTTGCATACAAGTGAATTGGGATAGTGCGTGTCGTTTCGAATAGTAACAGTGAACATTTGTAGCATTTAAATTTCATACTACATTAATATAATATCTAATCAGAATACCGCTACAATACACACACATGGGAATTTGCGCTACTCTCCCAGATTGGCACCTAGTATTCTATTACAGGAAGGATTATTTGCTTATAGACAGCAAGCTTGTTTTTCAGGGACAGAGTGGATCGCTTGTTGATGAGTGGATATAAGGAACTCATCAGGATGTTACATTTGGTTTTTGTTTTGTCAATGTGTTCCCTGAAAAGTAACTTGTTGTCGATTGTAATGCCGAGGTACACTACCAGACGAAACAAGTCTGGGTGATTTGGAATGAGGAAAGATGATGACCTGGGTCTTTGCCGCGTTGATACGGATCTTCCAGCTGTTGAAGTATTCTGACAGGACATTTAGGCCTCTCTGAAGTTTTGCAGTCAGAGCTCCGATGACCCTACCCTTAGAGATGATGGATGTGTCATCTGCTAACAGAGACAGCGATCCACAGGTTGAAGACAGCGGAGGTGAACAGGTTGAATAAGATGCGGCCAAGGATGCTTCCCACGGGGGGGGGGGGGGGTCGACCCCGGTGTAGTGGTTAACATACATACCTCTCACGCCAAAGTCACGAGTTCAAATCTCACCCCCGGACAAGTCACGAAGTCACGACAAGTAATGTGACGATTATAAAAAAAAAAACTATAAGGGACAGCCCTATTGGGTTGTACGCAATGGTGACGTAGGACTACGTGGTCTTAAATAATAAATCTTATTTGTTAACTGCAGCAGAAGCTTGTGTTTTGTGTAGGAAATGGAATTTGAGCGGGGTTCTCTCTGTTTATACTCTTTAGTATGACGCGCTTGGCATAGATGGCCCACAGCGACTCACGAAGAGCTACTGATTTCGATTAATAGCGGTGCGGCTTTTTCCTCCTTCTATGGATGCTCATGTGGGCTATAGCTCGCTGCTTGCAGGCAGCCTTTCGTTGTAAACTGGAGAACAATGTTCAACGCCAAGCGCCTGCTGCTGCTGCTGATGCTGACGACCGGACACCACCACACACGGTGATTGGAACTGAATCCGATAAGTGGTTGATGCCAGCCTTGGTACCCGAGCAAAGTCCAGCATCAAAATGACAGCAAATTGAAATCAAGATTTGATATCAACATCAAACTGAAATCATAATTTGATTTCAGTTTCGCAATTCACAAATTTGATACCAAATTTTGTTTTCATTTTGCTGTACATTTGCTCTTCAACAATATGTTGTTACGGGTTTGTTTTCATTGCCTTAGCATAATATCAAATTGAATACTTGTTTTGTTATCAACAGGAAAAATTGATATCAAATTTAGTTTTCAGTTTGCTCTCACTGATAGCAGAAATAGTTTTCTATGTGATGTCACAGGAAGATTTTTTTGCTCTCAATTTTGATATTTTAACCGTTAAAACGACCAAAACGACAGCAACCTGAGCAATCATTATCAGCGAAATCACAACATCAAATTTAGATTTCAATTTGATCTCAAACTTTGCTCGGGTAGCTAGCTGCTTGCGGGAGCCTTTCGTTGTGTACTGGAAAACACCACCACTCACCACGCGGTGATTGAATAAACACCGCTTGGTGAGACCGGATGGAATTCAACTTTTAAATCTGTGTTAGGGAAATCACTTTTCACAGGTAATCGCTGATTATTTTAATAATCAAAACAACAGTTGCACACTCGTGCCATTTTCGATAGTGTTATTTTGAAAAATGATAAGGTCTTAAATTTAACAGATGCGTAGGAATATATCTGATCAATTGGTGATAAAATTATTAAAATTGGTCCAGGGGCAGCTGAGTTATTAACGTTCAAAATCTTTCATGATTTTGTTACATGTTCCATTTTCGGTTTTCACAAAGTGTACCCCTATATAGAAATCACAGACGTAGTCCTACGTCAAAAAGGATGCTTCGCTGTGGGACACCCACACCAATGTGGAAAGCATCCGATGTGATGCCATTGAGAGAGGCTCTGAATGTCCTGTCCGAAAGGTAATTTTTAATTATCTTTACTAGGCAGATGCCGTATCGCTGCAATTTGTAGACCAGGTCATCATACCAAACATTGTCGAACGCTTTTTCAACGTCCTACAATGCCATGGCAGATGTTTTAGATACAGACTTGTTCCGTCTGTTTCAAACAGCTTGGATAACCCCGAGAGAAGGCTGATGGGTCGGTAACTTGATGGAGATGATGGATCTTTCCCAGGTTTCCGGATGGGAATGACTTTAGCTGACTTCCAGCACGAGGGAAAGTAGCCAAGTCTTAGGCACTGATTAAAATTCTGGAACTCAGGTGTTTGAGTTCCAGATTCAGGATTTGGTCGAAGCCTGGAGCCTTCATATTTCTAGATGATTTGGTCAGCCGTAATCTTGGATTCCACAGGAAAGTTGTCAGGAATTCGATGGAGGTTGGTTGCATTTACCTCAACTGCAGTATCGTATGGACTAGGCATGTTCAGTCCGAGATTATGCAAGCTGACGAAATGTTGACCTATAGCATCAGCCTTCTCTTCAGGGGTTATCAGATGAGCAACTGAATCATTGGGTTGATTCAACGGCACAAGTGGGGGAATGGGGCTTGGCTTTTTTAAGGAGTATTTTGTTATCATTTTGATACTAAAGTCCTCATATCTGAGGTCCATCATCCTGGCTAGGATTATTTTTGTTAGACGCTTGCAATGGGTCTTCAAGGAAGGAAGTCCAGTACGTTGGTACTGCCCACGCATGGTGTTACGAAATCTGATAAAGTTTTTAGTGGGACTATCAAGGTTCAGAGTATTGCTCACCTGTCTGGATGCTGGCACGTGTTGTTCTCTGACTTGGGATATCGCCTCCTCCAAGGAACGCAGGCATCGGTCAACGTCTTCGGGGGCGTCCGGATGTTCTTCGTAGTCGACGGCGGTGTCGACACAGTGCTGGAACCGATCCCATTCAACACGATGGTAGTTTCGCCAGGATGCTTGAAATCTGTTAGCCGAGAAGCCTACTTCGGCCACCACCGGGTAGTGGTCCGAGCTCAGCTCCTGGAATGCCACAGGTTGCGAGATGTTATGTCTCATGTTGCTTACGAAGATGACGATGGTTGCATGGACCCTAGACCGACTTAACCGGGTGAGAGTGACCGGGGCCAAGATGGTATAGTTGCCCCAAGCTTGGTGTTTTGCGTTTAGGTCGCCAGCGATGATGAAGTTCCCGTTCCTCCGGGTGAGTTTGATGATGTCTTTCTGGAGAGCCACTGACGACCCGTCCCTGATGTTGGTTTGCTTGGGGCAGTAGGCCGCGATGATGGTGATTGGGCCAAGTAATGTGCTCACCTCCACTCCGATGGCTTCAATTGTTTTCAGCTGGAAGCTTGGTAGTAGCCGGCAACTGATGTTCCGTCTTGCAGCGATGGCCACTCCCCCACCCTCTGACGAGCCGTAAGTCGGGAAGGAATACGTTCGGTTCGGGCTTCAAGTGCGTCTCGGTGATAATAGCAATGTCGACCTCCTTGGTGTTGATGAAATCGAGTAGCTCTCTATGCTTGTTCGTGAGCGAGCAAGCGTTCCAATTTGCATTTATTATAGCTTCACGGTCCATACTTGGTGACGAGTGAAAAGTGAAGCTGTTCAGATCGAGTCCTGCAAGTTCGCATGATGAAGATCACCTCTGCAACCAGCGTTGCTAGTACTTCCGATGTGAAAGGAGATTCGTCAACTGAATCGCTTGAGGCAACACGGACATACGATAGTCCAGGCGCCGAGGCAGAAACATGATCTGGCAGGGCTGCTGCGTCAGTGAGGCGATGCTGAGCTGAGGGAGCGGCTCGTTGATTGTTGATGGGTAGCGGTGGGAGATTTGGGGCCAGACGACGAGGCTGAATTGCCGGGTATTGATAATCCGTGATGGCTGGTGGTGTACGTTTGTTTCGATGTTGGCCTGGCTGGTTGCTAGTTGCCACCTTCTTCCTGGTGTTGATCAATTTCGTTTGTTTGAGGCAGTCCCGAGTAGTGGCACGGTGAGTACCACCGCAATTCACGCACTTTGGCTCGGTGTCATCAGTTTGAACACAGGTTGCTGTCGAGTGGGCCATAGCACACTTGTCGCAGCGTGGTTTTATATGACAGTTCTTCGTGCCATGACCAAAGGAGAGGCAGCTTGTGCATTGGGTCACATCACGGTGTTGCGGTTTGTAGAATTCCCAGTCGATAATGACCTGAATCTGGTCACGTATGTTGGTTTTGAGCGCAGCAAGGGTGGTGGAGCCCTTCGTGAAGTGGACCAGAAACAGTTGTTCACGATAGTTGGTATTGGGCATGGGCCGTCGATTCATTGGGTGAACTGCCCCTGGTTTTAATCCGAGCCTCAACAGTTCATCTTTTATGGCAGTACGACGACAGTCCCCGTAAAAACTCCTCAATGGTTTCAGCGCCGTCACCACCGCCATTTTCTACTCCAAGCACCGAGAATTGGTTGCTCTGTAGCAGCCGATTTGCTGCGTCATTCGATTTGGGCCTTCTTGCTAGGGCCCTCCGATGCAGGAGTTCGGTGGCAAGTGCAATTAGACTTGCCAATACGCCTGTCGATGACGGCACTTACACGACGCGAACGTGATTCTGATCAATCACTGAATGCAATCTTTTATATGCGCAGTCAGTCTAAGCTAAACTAGCAACACCGAACTCCAATATACGATTAAACTATTTTTATGTACGTGCAAACTACGACCGTTACCCAAATGGACGCAACATAGGTTTTCATTATTAATTCTAAATTATCTTATAAGCTAACACTTGAAAATGTCAACCAGCGTACACGCTGCCGTTCCGAACCGTGACCCTTGGCCCTGTAACTGGTGAGACTCGCATGAGCATCCGACCATTAACGGCTACGGGTTGGTTGATTGTTTAGGATGCAGGCTACAACGGCGAAATCTCTCGAGGTGTCCAGGGTTGACATGTTACGGGGTGATCGAGGTTGTGAACATTCATAATGGATAGAAATAAACATTCCTAATCGATGTAAATCACTTACTAATGGAAGAATAGAGAGGAAAAACAAAAAGATTCGGCAAAAGCGTTTACATTGATGGTAATGTTCTTGAATAAGTAAGATTATAATTTTGTGTAGCTCTCCTCTGCCAGCATACTAACTTCAGTCATAAGAAATCTTCTTTATTTACATTGTATTACGGCTCCGCATAGCTAATACAGTTAAGCCTTGTCAAATAGAAATATTAAAAAAAAATTAAAAAAAACAGTTCTTTGTTTAATGCAATGAGTTTCGGGGACAGGACAGGTTTCTCAAGGATCTAAGATTTTTTACCAAATCTTTCACAAATTGTTCATATTATTCTACTTTTTCTTTTTTCTTCCAGGTAATTTCAAGCTACAACCAAACCATTGAGATCATAGCTAAAGGCGTAAGTAAGCAATATTATGTATCTAATTTTAGATCTGGGTCGTTTAGTTAAATACCGGATGGCTGAAAATTTGATAAATTAAAGCCGTTAAAGTGAGCGGCAGAATTTGAAAGAAACGATGATAGGCCAGCTTTATTCAATTTTATGGGAAAGATTTTTATTCAGTAAATTTTAAAATAACCAAACCGCTGGAATCAAAATTTAAAATTCGGAAAACAAGTATTCACACAAGAGGATACCACCACTAATAGCGAATGCGAATCCCCATCAACGAAACGTCAGGGCAGGACGGTGTGTCGTCAACGAATGTCATCAGCTTTCATTCCATTCAATCGATGAAGCTTGAAGCACAAAAGCAAAATCGATAAACCTCACCGCGATTGCGGTATCCTTTTTCACTATAGGATGCTTTAGGATTCTCCTATTACTCTATAATTCCCATCTAGGTCGCACCTACCGTACACGATCTAGTGCCCTATTGCAGCGCAGTTCGTTCACAACCGACGACGAGTGAGTGACAGGACAACCAGCAGCGCTGTATTCGCATCATCGAACACACTCCACTTTTCCATCAGGACTGACGATTGGGGCATCCGCTAGAGACATAGTGTTGAGAGAGAATTTGTTGGGGGTGCGGAGGAAAAAAAATCTTCAATTGATGGTGAAAATTCGCACTCCGCATTGTCCTTGGTTTGGGATGGAATTTAGATGCTTATCGAGAGAAGCATTGGAAGAAATGCAGCAATTTGCTTAAATTGCCGCGTAAGAGGCTTAGCGAACTAATGTTTATGATAAGGGGAGTGGATCTAATAAGGATGTATAGATAACGGGAAGTCGAGAAATTTTCCAAGTCGAAAAACTGGACTGGGAATCCAATCAGCCTCCGCAAGCTTGGTTTTGCTTTGCAGAGCCCCTTATCTCGAATCTCTGCTCCATTAGGCACTAAATTTGACTTGTTAGCTTTTATTGATCTCAATTCCAAATACGTACACCACTGCCAGTGCCACGTCTTCTTAACGAATGCTGAAAAAAAGGAATCAACTTCAATCAAAATCGACCGTGATTGGATAAATCAACAAACAACAGAATATACGAGCTCGAGCACACTCAACACACATCCCAGCTGGTAGGTACCTACAGATGTACGTTCGAAACGCACATGCAAGTCCTTGTACATACACATAACAAGAGTGTAATCATCCTTCTTATCGCGCAGTACCCCGCTCCGTTCCATGCCGGGTAACATCCTTGGGGAGTTGAATGAGTACGAGAGCAGTAAATGATCACTTCCAAAGCAAAGGCTAAAAGTTGAACAGCTCGCTCGGAATCTGCTCGGAGCAGAAAACAGTAGCAATCAACATAAAATTTCAATAACTTCGTTTCCTTTAATCTTTGAGCCTGGTTTGTGGGAAGCAAACGCAAACGCACTGTTGGGAAGAGAAAGGCGAAGTCTAATAAAAGCAAGTTACTAGCGCTTCGAATGAAGAGCTTAATAATGTTGAAGCTTTTCTGCTTTAAGGTATATAGTGGCGCTTTTTTTCTACCATTGTGAATGGGTTGATGCTAGATAATACAGAATTATTTAATAACAATTTTCAGTGCAGATCTTTTTCCTAGTTAGCCACCTTCTTGCTGAAACAAATGAATTATGGCGTAGAGGTTAGCATCTATTCCTCTTATGCTTGAATTTCGCCACGCGTGACCTAAGCATGTATTGAAGTTACTATAATACAAAAAAGTACCGCGGTGGTAACTCCGAAGAAAAACATAATAGGGGAAATGGATGTAATGTCGGCCTAAATGCCCCTAATTTGGGGCCATACATACATTAAGGAATCGACTAAGTTTCACTAGCGACAAAAAATATCCATTAGTACCGTCCCAATGATGTGTTTATCTATATAAAATTGATAAATAGCAGATTTTTAGCGATGGGCCTAATCTTCTGATCCATAGGCCAACATTGGAGCCATTTCCCCTATAATCCTTCTTTTCTTCAGGAACGTGGCCGGCAATGGTTATTGTCATGCTTTTTCTGTTCTGAACTCTGATTGGAGAGCTATTCACTTCCAAATAGCTTTCCTGATGCAATTAGAATAAGAACGTTCAAGTAGATACATGACAGTTGCCAGTAAGCAATCTACGAATTACTCAAACATATAACAATACATATTTCCGGAGAACTTCGAGATTAGGGCGTAATTACTTTGGTAAACAAACACGTCATTCACGGATTTCTCGCGAATCAAAGCTCAATCTCTAAAACTAACAACACAAACAGGAAAGAGGAATGACTCCTCTATCATTTGGTATAGTTTGTTTGCGAGATTGAGCTTTCATTCGCAAGCAATCGGCGATTGACGTGTTTGTTTACCAAAGCAATTACGCCCGAATCTCAAAGTTCTCCGGATTTCTGATACATACCTGTTCAAAAATAGAAAATAATTTGCTATGTTATAGTGCCTTACGAAATGCATGATTCCTAAACCCGTGCAAAAATGTGCCTGATTCCGCGCACTTTAAAAATATTTATAAATAATATCGGGACCAACAAAGTCAATTTGATTCGAAAATCGTCAAGCGATGACAAAGCTGCCAGCCAACACTTTCAGTTGAAAGTCATTCGGTCTTCTCTTCGCGCAGATCCCCTTCGACTTCAACAGAACCATTTTCGATCAGTTTTCATGCTGTTTGTTTTGGCTTGACT
Organism: Ochlerotatus camptorhynchus; assembly: GCF_037179485.1. Classification (NCBI taxonomy): domain Eukaryota; kingdom Metazoa; phylum Arthropoda; class Insecta; order Diptera; family Culicidae; genus Ochlerotatus; species Ochlerotatus camptorhynchus. The sequence continues at coordinate 1,309,584 of NW_027040729.1, read as the reverse complement.
CGTGTTCATTTCGTCTTTCATTGTCAAATGAACTTACTGTTCAATCCTACTTTTGTTGATTGTTCACTCGGTTCATTTAAGCGCATAGATCTGTGCACGTGGATGTCAAATTAATCATTGTCGGGTGGCTTGTTCTAGCTTCCATTCGTTTCCATCTACATACTGCCGTTACTTCTACTCCGGTGGGAAATGAAAGGGACAGAAGGAGAGAAAAATGTTAGGTTCGGGGCCATGCACTGATCTAAACAACAGCATGCGTGTCACATTACGATTTCAGACAAATAAAAGTGAGAAATACTGTCACCGACCCATCAATATGGGTATTTTTGGAATCGGGGTGACGTCTAGAGATAAAAATTTAACATAGAGGAAATGGCTCTAATGTTGGCCCATGGATCTAATATTGGGCCCATCGCTAAAAATATGCTATTTATCAATTTTATCTAATCTAATCTAATCTAACACTAACACAGCCAGTTCTTGAAAGCACCCTGGAAAATGATATATACACCTACATCATTTTTCTTGTCTATTTGATATGCGAATCACATCGAAGATGCGTCACACATATCAAAACGGCAAGGCCTACTGTGCAGTATTTAACGGGCAAGATGATGCAGTAAACATCGGGCCTGTTTAAATCGAAGATTTAAACATGATGCTTCAGTATCCAATAAATGGATGAAACGAGGACATCTCGTACCGTACGTTCCGATTTTGGTAATTATATGATTGGTTGGTCGTTGGAAGCATCAAAGCTAGAAAGGTTAAGTGATGCTCCATTTCCTTCTGACGGCACTTCGGTGGTAGATCTTATACCAGTAACGCATCACGAAAAGGTGATATCCCAACGTTACTGGTTTGAAAAGATAAAAATTTACAAAATGGAACAAACTCACCAAGTTTAGCCAATTGAACCTGAAGGCTGCCTGACATGTGTTGATGTAGAAGTCCAAATTGTAGACGAAGCTTGACGAAGATCAACATGAACTAGTCCGGTTTATGGTAGTTGCGCGGCATGTCGTCCTTCACATCCTGTAACCTTATTAGTTTTTTTTTTTATATCCAGAAATTCGTATAAGTTTCAGTCTTAGAATCGTTGTAAAAGCTAAAAAATTCGTTGCGTTGCGTTGCAACGGAGTAATTCGTAGATTTCATACTGTCATGTATCTACTTAATCGTTTTATTCGTATTTCTTAAGGTTCAATTTACTTTGATGAATTTTGTAAAAATTCAAAAGCAGTTTTTTTTCGACGCATTATTTTAGATTGCAACAAGCTCGCGTCATTTTGTGTAAAATATCAAAAGGAATCGAATATTTAGTGTGAGCTTTTTGCAATCTGAAATAATGCGTCGGAAAAAAATGCTTTTGAAATTTTCCAAAGAGCATCAAAGTAGATTGAACCTAAAGGAAAACTATTTGGGAGTGAATGGCTTTCCATTCACAATTCAGAACAGTAAAGGATGACAACCCAACAAACAATTCAAAGTCACAAATAAGCATACACATTGAATAAATGCTGTATAACAGTGAACAATGCTGAATAAAACAGGATGTCGAATTATGTGCTGAAAAAAGCTCATTGAGTTCGATAGATGCGCCTTTATTCTGCCGTTTGCTCTGATATGATGAATTTCCTTAATTTCCGTTTTAATTCGACTGTTTTCAATTGATTGAATAACATGCTTTATTAAACGTCTTATAAATGTTTTCTAGCTCCATTATTAGATGCCATTGCATTGCTTTACAATATTGCTGTATAAATGTGAATACACTCAGCAAAATAGCTCTTATACCACCCAACAAACAATTCAGAGTCACAAATAAGCATATATTTTGAATAAATGCTGTATAACAGTGTACAGTGCTGAATAACAAGAGTTGTTCGAATTATGTGCTGAAAATGCTCATTGAGATCGATAGATGCACATCTATTCCATTGTTTGCTCTGATCTGATTAATTTACTTATTAAAAGCTGTAAAAGTGTTAAATGTCTTCTCAATTCAACGCCAGAAGTTTGATCTAATAACAAACTGAATAAGTGTAATTTGTACATACATTGACACTTTAATTCGACTGTTTTCAATTGATTGCTTTATTAGACGTCTAATAAATGTACTCCAGCTCCATTACTTAACAATATTACTGAATAAAGGTGAATACATTCAGCATGATTGCTCTTATACCACTATGCGACCATGTTGTAATCACATGATTTGTAAATGCTTTTTAAACGACGAATTAGATTCATTATTCGACAACACTGATTCAGTCTAACAACAAGGTGAAATCAGTAGAGTAGTGGTTACCATTTTCGCTTTCCAAATACAAGGTCGTGAGTTCAATCCCAAGCTCAACCCTTTTTTTTATTTGTGTTCTACGTCTAATTACTTTAAATAGTAATCATGAAGAACATGACTCACGATAATGAATCCATTGATCTAGTTTAAAATATAACCGAGCATCCTTTCTTTCGACGTGGAGATGTGAAGAGGCAACATTGGTCTCATTTAAAACAACGATGAATGAATTAATCATTCCCACAGGGCCTTGAAGGAGCTAGAGTTGCGATCGAGAGTAGATAGATATTTACTTTCATGCAAGCTTTTATTGATTATTGAGTTGCCCATATGATGAATTCTAGGATAGCTCAGATGACAAGGCAAGCGGCTGGTGATCGGAAGGTACATGGTTCGAATCCCATACAACGACATGTATAAGTATTTAATAAATTTTCTAATGTCTGTGTGGTGCGAGCCACGTCAGAAATAATGAATACAATACACTTAAGAAACACACCCTTCCCTTCCCTGTCCCTCTTATTTTTGGTTTAATTTTCCCACGGCTGAATAATCGTTTAATATAAATGTACAATAAAGTCTAATTAAACGTTACTTCACATGATAATCAACCGTATACAGAGCATCACTGTTTTAAGGAAGCAGTGATGTCTAATAAACGCTGAATAATCAAAAATTTTATCGTATAAACTCTGTTACAACTCATATAAGTCGAATAAAAGCTTCTCGATATAGCTTATACAACACCAGTAGATCAATGTTGTGGTTGAATAAATTCTCTGAACAAAGCCTGAACAGAAGTTATTATTAAAAATAGTACAAGAACTGTTAAGCATGCAGTTGAATAAAATGGCAAAGAAGTCGTTTCTTCAATAGACGATTGTTTGTTGGGAATAGCCTTTGCCGACCAGCCCCATCTTCTCTGTTACGAGAAAAGCAAGGATATTGTTGGTGTACCATCTACTTAACGAGAGGCCAACGACTCACCAAGGCCCCCATATATGCTACGGAGTTGGGTCAAGATTCGCTTAAGCAGGCGATGCGACCTTAGGAATTGTTTTATTTTGGAGTAGCTTGGAAGTAAACCCACGATCTTCTACTCAGTAAGCATAAGCGGTAGCCACGAAGCTAGTCGAGCTCCTCAATTTAAACCCTGGAACATAATTTGGTAAAGCTTTTATGAATACTAACAAAATTATAATGCAAACAAATGAAATAAAAGGAAGGGTCTCACTCGAATGATCTGTAATTAGCCCGCCTCTTCGTGATTCTTAAGATCAATTGGAGCTCCATCTTCTTGATCCTGAACATATCAAAGTTGACAGTTTCCCCTTGCTCTGGCCTCGGGAAGAAGTGCATCGGAATAAACGCACCGTCATTGCAGCATTGTCGATGAAACTCCAGATTTTGGCTCACGATCCCCGTTCCAATCAGCTCTAACTGTTCCACTCTCAGATTCAAACATTCCAATACGCAAAAACACATATTCGCAAGAAACTTCACAATTTGTTAATTACGGGAACAAAATTCAAACACTTCACTTTTTCAGCACGACCTAGTTCGATCTCCTCTGCTATTTATCAATTTTATCTAGATTAACGTGTCATTGGGACGGTACTTATGGATATTTTTTGTGGCTATTGAAAATTTAGTCGATTGCTGAATTTATGTATGGGCCCAAATTAGGGGCATTTAGGCCGACATTACATCCATTTCCCCTATATGCGACGTTATTTTGAAATCCAAGATGGTGGCTTCTGGTTTAAGAAAAAGTGGGAAATACTGTCAAATTAATAGGTAATTTTGGAATCGGGATGACGTCTAGAGGCCGAAATCGGTGTCCGACGCCATTTGAAAATCCAAGATGGAGGTTTTCGACTTCAGAAAAAGTGGGAAATACTGATGCCGACCCATCAATATGGATATTTTTATAATCGGGATGACGTTTAGACGATGGAAATCGATCACCGACGCCATCTTGAATTCCAAGATGGTGGCTTCCGGTACAAGAAAATGTGGGAAATCCTGACAAATACCCATCAATATAGGTATCTTTGGAATTGGGATGACGTCTAGAGAATGAAAATCGGTATTCGAAGACATTTCGAAATCCAAGATGGCGGCTTCCGATTTCAGAAAAAGTGGGAAATATCGTAAAATACTTATCAATATGGGTATTTTTAGAATCGGAGTGACGTCTAGTGATTGGAAATAAATATGCAAAGCCATTTTGAAACCCGAGATGGGGGCTTCCTGTTTATTTAAAAAGTGGGAAATACTGTCATATAGCCTTAAATATTGGTATTTTTGAAATATGGGAGACGTCTAGAGATTGGAAATAGGTGTGTAATACCATTTTGAAATCCAAAATAGCGGCTTCCAGCACAATTAAATGTGGGAAATACTGACAAATACCCATCAATATAGGTATTTTTGGAATTGGGATGACGTCTGGAGAATGAAAATCGATATTTGTAGCCATTTTGAAATCCGATTTCAGAAAAAGTGGGAATTACTCATGGTATTTTTAGAATCGGGGTGACGTTAATCGATTGGAAATAAACATACAACGCCATTTGATGGGGGCTTCCAGTTTAATAAAAAGTGGGAAATACTGTCATATACCCTTATATATTGGTATTTTTGAAATCGGGATCAGGTCTAGTGATTTGAAATAAGTGTGGAACACCATCTTGAAATCCAAGATGGCGGCTTCCGGTTCGAGAAAAAGTGGGAAATTCTGTCGAATACCCATAAATATGGGTATTTTTGGATCCGGGATGACGCCTATAATGGCCGGTAGTGGCCATTATATTGAATTTCAGAATGGCGTCGGATACCGGATAATATCTTAGGAAATTTGACACTTTTTTCACGGCACGACATCCACGCATCGTTCCGGTTCCGAAAATACCCATATTACCCGCTGACACTTTTCTGAGCCCAAAAGACGCTATATTATATTCCAAAACGGCGTCAGACATCGATTTTCGGCACCTTCTCGTCATTCGCGTCCTGAAAATACCCTTATTGTAGAGTATTTGGGTCTTTTCCTAAGCCCGATGGCGGCCATCTTGAACTCCAGAATGAACCCGCTAATTTAATTTTCGTTTAATATAAATAGCTAGTAGCTAGGCGAGTAAGAGAGCTGACACAGTCGGAAGAAGTGTTAGTTTGTTTGCTAAAATGAACCGCCTATTTTGTTATGGCAAGTTTTGCTATATGAAATGCTCCTCGTGTTTATTAGCGAAATTCACATCAAAGATTGATTAATTGCGTAGGAAATCAGTTTGGCACGGCATTTGTGACCAGCATACAATTTCCGGTCGTATGAAACAGGTCAAAAACTGTCCAAATCCGCAGATAAAAATATTTGTTTTGAATTTATGTATGGCAAGATAGTGAACTTTTCGTGAACATTAACGGCAAAGAACTCACCAACACTGGGAGACCGTGAGTTCCTGTCCACCTGTCATTTCCCATCTCGAGCTAAAGGGTGATACGGTCAAAATTTGGTCAAGGGAAAACGCGTGTAAATCGGTGAAATCGTTTATTTAAAAAATCAAATTAAATTTCTTTTTCAAGTTCAATTAGTATAAAATTCAGGAAAAATATTCAGTTAGGCTTCCGCTTTTCCAAATCCGACTTGCCGGGCCTTACGCTTGACCCCTGCCATCAGATTTTGTACAGCCACCTTGTCCACCTTCTTCGCCGCAGAAAGCCAGTTTGCCTTGAACTGCTGCTCGCCCTTAGCAGTTTTTTGGTCTTCTTTAGGTTCCGCTTGACAATAGCCCAGTATTTCTCAATTGGGCGGAGCTCTGGCGTGTTGGGAGGGTTCTTGTCCTTGAGAACCACCTGCACGTTGTTGGTGGCGTACCACTCCATGGCCTTTTTACCGTAATGGCAAGATGCCAAATCCGGCCAAAACAGTACGGAACAACCGTGTTTCTTCAGGAAAGGCAGCAGACGTTTATTCAAACACTCTTTCACTTAAATTTCTTGGTTGACAGTCCCGGAAGCTATGAAAATGCTGCTTTTCAAGCCACAGGTACAGATGGCTTGCCAAACCAGATATTTCTTTGCGAACTTTGACAGTTTCATGTGCTTGAAAACATCTGCTACCTTTCCCCTTCCTTTTGCCGTCCCGGAAGCTGCTTGTAGTCGGCTTTGACGTAGGTTTCGTCGTCCATTACCACGCAGTCAAACTTCGTCAGCATCGTCGTGTACAGCCTCCGGGATCGCGCTTTGGCCGTCGTATTTTGTTTATCATCGCGATTTGGAGTCACTACCTTCTTGTAAGTCGATAGTCCGGCTCGTTTTTTGTCTCGATGCACGGTTGTAGACGATACACCCAGCTTATTTGCGGCATCTCGGAGAGAGAGGTTAGGGTTTCGCTTGAAACTACCGGCAACTCTCTTTGTCGTCTCAGCGGCTTCCGGTTTTCGATTTCCCCCCGATCCAGACTTCCTGGCTGTCGACAAACGTTCCCCAAACACTTTAATTACATTTGTAACGGTTGATTTGGCAACTTTTAGCGATTTTGCCAACTTTGCGTGCGAGTAGCTCGGATTTTCGCGATGCGCGAGCAAAATTTTGATACGCTGCTCTTCTTGCTTGGACGGCATTTTGACAACTGAAGAGTGAATTCCAAAATCAAAATAGGAGCAACATTCTACACACACACACCTTCAAAATGAGGGGTGTTCAGGTTTTTTAAATGCAAAATTGAAAGAAATACGTCAAGTTGATATTGACCAAATTTTGACCGTATCACCCTTTAGTAGTACTCGCCGCGCGTCTTATGTCGTTTTCGTGTTGCGGTGTAGCACTGGTGTAGTGTAAGCAGGAATAAGCGCGAGTCTTTGACAGCTCAACATCATTTGTTTGTAAACAAAGGTGCATCCTATATCTACACCCTAAAATATTTCGGTGTACGGCAGTGTAGCACCGGTGTAGCTACACCGCAAAAACGAAAACGACATTAAACTGACTCACCGTGAACGTTCATTGAGGCCTGCACTCTTATCCGATCACACCAGTTCGTAAGGAACGATGAGAATGGAACGAGAGAGTGACTCACGAAGACTCACGTTAATGGCGTCGTTCGGTTCGTGCAGGAATGTATGTTTTGCTTTCGTTATTCCAAACGCGTTCGGAGACGGTAAGCGCTTTTGTGTCGCACGATGCGAGTACGAGATGGAAAATGACAGGTGGGCAGGAACTCACGGTCTACCAGTGTTGGTGAGTTCTTTGCCGTTAATGTTCACGAAAAGTTCACTATTTTGCCATACAGAAATTCAAAACAAAAATTTTTATCTGTGGATTTGGACAGTTTTTGACCTGTTTCATACGACCGGAAGGTGTATGCTGGTTACAAATGCCGTGCCAAACTGATTTCCTACGCAATTAATCAATCTTTGATGTGAATTTCGCTAATAAACACGAGGAGCATTTCTTATAGCAAACTTGCCATAACAAAATCGGCATGGTTCATTTGAGTAAACAAACTCACGCTTCTTCCGACTGCTGCACCTCTCTTTCTCGCCTGGATGCGAGTATCAGTAAGCTTGATTGGTATCTACCTATTAAAAATCTACATTAAACATCCTGTTATTTAAGCTAGTTGCAACGTAATTATTTGAAGATGATTTGAGCCTTGTAGCTGCGCCTTTACCGACTGAGCTAAGGAAGGCCCTTTGGTAAAATGTATGTAGATAAATAATCGAATGTTTCTAAGACGTCATCATTTCAATCACGTTAGCGCCATTTGGATCTTTTATACTGCCGTTATACGCATAAGAGTCCCATGGTGCATAAGAATTGCATAGAACGTGGTACAGTTATTTTATTGCATCCATAACATTGTAAATCTCCGCTAACCTCGAGATGACCACGAGTATTCGGTTCAATTCCTGTAACTCTAGATTTAAGATTAAGATTAATTAATTATAGCGCTGTTGTCATTTGGCTCTGTAAAGTTGATTCAATTGAGCTTGTTCAAATAAATCAATAAAAAATATTCAATTTTCATACTGCCGTACTCTAACGGAACTATCCACCTACCCTCTTCTAAACATCATTCTCTAGCTAATAAATCATCACACTAAAGCTTCATGTTAGCATTTCCAACCAACTCTGAAAATCGTTAACTTTGCGTATGAATTAACATAAAAAACAAATTGAATAATTGACTTGTTAACTCTGAAATCATGGATTTTTTTAAGCTTTTCTAAGTAGTTCTCTACCCTATCAGGCATAGGAACCAAAATTAAATTCTAGGAGTTTGAATTGATTCGGCATATGAAAACTGAAAATGGAACATGTAACGAAATTATGAAAGATTTTGAACGTTAATAACTCAGCTACCCCTGGACAAATTTCAATAATTTTATCGCAAAATCGATCAGAAATATTTTCACGCATCGATAGTATTGCCTCCGACTATTGATTTTCAACAAAAAACTATTGAAAAATGGGAAATGTCAAGCATTGTCCAAAAGTGTCGAAATAACTAATAAATCCACTAATTACGTACGTGCATGTGCACAAATATTAACATTGTGAATGTTAAAATAAAAATAAACCCTTAGATTTTGTTACTAATAAAAAGGATATCTCTGATACAGATTGTAAGCATAAATTCTTCGAAAACAAATGTAAATAAAAGTCGACGAATTTAGATCAACTGTCTTGCTAATTATAAGACTAAGATAAAATTGCAAGATCCTTCCTAGACAGTCATATCATAAAATTTCTAGTACATGAATATTGAAAAACAAATAAGAATTTTGATAATTTAAATATGTTTTACCTTATCAAAACTTTCAAAAAACTCCACAAAATAAATGTGCCTGATAAAAATTTTGTTCAAAATAAATTTAATGGATTTAAAAAAAGTTTTCGATATCATAGGCTTAGACAAGTTTTGAATCTCCTGGTCTTCAAAATTCGTAATTCAATATCGTAGGAAACTTACCTAGACTCTGAGACTCACAGCACTTCTCTCTTATGTAAGAAAAAATTAATGTTTAAAAATTTCGGCAATTTGTGGCAAAAATTATGAATAATCAGGATATAATTTAGGTGCCGGTGGTGCGTTATTGCCTCTCATCCCAGCAGGTCTGGGTTCAATCCCAGTTGGCACCGCCGGGATGTTCTGAGACATGCCATCTCTGATCACGCCTTCCTTCGCCATTTGAACACTTCCTGATCAACCTACACTCCGGATCATAAGTTTAAGGACACCCCCAAACAAAACATGACAAATTTGTTATGTTCATATCTCTGTCATGTTACGTCCAATTTTCGTTCTCTTTAGATCATTTGATAGGTATTGAATGGAAAATTCCTTATAGGCAAATTGTTCAATATAATTTTCAAATTTCACCCAAAATTACAATATTTCTCAAAATTTACTCTGAAGAATCATGACTGATTTTCTCAGAATTGGGTTGGATTAAATTTTGAAATAAAAGTAGTAGTAGAAAACTTATGCTATACCATTCATACCATTCAAATAACCTTTGGAGATCAAAAATTGAACGTAAAACGAGAGATCATTGAACAAAACATATTTGTATATGGAGGAGTCCTTAAACTTATGATAGGTAGTGTACAGCCTACCAGATATCCAGTGAACTTTACTAATATCTTCGATTATATGGAGATCTTTTGAATATTTCTTGCTGTCTAGGAAGGATGTCTGAAAGAATATCCTGTAACTTATGCAACGTTTCCTGACCATCTACAAAACTTAAGTTTTACAAAATTTCCTCAACTTCTACGAAGATCCGTGACTTTATTCCAAATTCAATATTTGTTTCCATCCTTCTTAATTCTACAAAGATCCCTAAAATTTTTTGCACTTCTGGAAAGACACCTAATACATCTACAAATATTCTTGAACACCTAGACAATTCCTTGAAGTCTAGTGAAGTTCTTAAAACCTCCAAGAAGTTCATGGAGCTTTTTTGGAGTAAGATCTCTGACGAACTGCAACAATCTTCCTTCAACTGAAGTTCTTAGAAGTTTATTGAACTATTTTTAGATCTTTTACGAAACTCCCTGAACTTTTTTCTAAATTTCTTACAGTTATATGAAGTTTTACGCAGCTCCTTAAAATGCTACGAAATTCGAAAAGCTTCTACAAATTTTGCTGCACTTCTAAGTTTCTCGTTGATTTTTCGCGAACATGAACGAAATTTCTTGAATTTGTACGTAATGTCCACGACTACTCCAAATCCATAAGGCCAAAAAAAACTTGAAATTATGTAAAGGTTCCCAATAATGAGCGTCCTTAAAATAAAATAATGTTCCTTTAACTTCTACAAAGCTCCTCAAATTCAAATTAATTCTCTACTTCAACGCAGTTTTCAGAAATGTTCCAAGTTCCTTTTTTCTTCGAATTTTTCCGAAGGTCTATGATGTTCCCAGAATTTCTACCAAGTTTACTTAATTTCTACGATCTTCCCTGAACTTCTATTTGAAGTTTTACGAAGTTCCCACAAGTTAAAGAAAAATCCCTGGGCACATGGCCAATTTGTAGAGCCTGAAGACGTCTTATTGACATCGATTTGGTATAATATAATTTTTGAAAATTGTTTCTTCTAGTCCAGAACATAACAAAAGTAATCAACATAAAGGACTTTAAAAAAATCTTTGTTGGAGGTCCAATTTTATTTATCACTGTTAAATAGTAGCATCGAACTAAACAAGCTTGACAAAATACCGGTGAGTCAAAATTTCTGGAGGGGGCCTGGCACCCTGGCACCTCCATTAGCTACGCCAAAGCTCGAACACTCGAAGAATATTCCAAGCGAATGCTATATATAGGTCCAAAGATTTTCCTGGCTAATTCAGAGGAAAGTTTCAATTACATTCAGAGAAGAGTTCCAAGAGAGCTTGGAAGATGATTTCAAGTAAATCGTGACAAGAATTTCATAAGTATTTCTGTAATATATTCGAAGATAATATTGGACAGTAATTCAAAATAAATTTCAGGTGAATTCCAAAACAATTCTGAGTTATATTCCAGGACCATTCTGATGCGAATGCCCTGTCAACTCTAAATAATTTGAAGGCTTCCATAGCGAAATATTTTGAGAATTTTAAGTGATTTCATGTGGATATTAGAGAATTTGAAGAGAACAGTATTTTCAATACGAAGAGTTGAAAGGGGATGCTTCAGATCCATTTATTTTGCTCTTCTGTATGTAGAAATCTGACTTTGCCTTTTTCAATAGCTACTGACCTCTGCAAAGTTTTTTTTTTGACGTAGGACTACGTCTTTGATTTCTATATGGGGGTACACTTTGTGAAAACCGAAAATGGAACATGTAACAAATTAAGAAAGATTTTGAACGTTAATAACTCAGCTGCCCCTGGTCCAATGTCAATAATTTTATCACCAATCGATCAGAAATATGGCTACGCATTGATAACAATGCTTCCGAATGTTGATTTTCAACAAAAAACTATTGAAAAACTGGTAAATGTTCAGGATTGTCCAAAAGCGTCGAATTAACTAACAAATCCACCAATTACCTACATGCATATGCTGCTTCCCCAGCACAGTCGTCAGAGAGTAGTAAGTAGACGAAACAAGTCGAAGTGGCATTCGCCTCCGATCCTCGGGCGCGTGCAAATAGCGAGGATGGAATTGCGTAATATTTTGCACACTCATCGCCATGTTCAGAACCAAACGCAAATTCTTTGAGATAACCACCATCCGTCGTCTGGCTCGCCGTGGCGGTGTCTGACGTATCTCCGGTTTGATTTACGAGGTGTGTTGAAGGTGTTCCTGAAAAATGAGATCTGTGATGCTGTCACCTACACTAAACACGCCAAGCGTAAGCGGCCATGGATGTCATCTACGTTTTTGAAGTGACAGAGACGCACTCTGTTTGGTTTCAGAGGTTAAATCATCACCAACATTGGAAACAAAACGGCTCTTTTCAGGGCCACCAAGCTTATTACAGTAAAGAGTAGGAATAGAATTCATCTGCCTGTTTGTCCATATTCTGAACCACCGACCACACAAAATGCTCATGTGATCAAACTGGAAGCAGGGATACAAATTGTTTTGATCAACCTTGATCAACTTTGAATCGCCACGGCCGGATATTTTCGATGGAAGAAGCAACAATCTAGCATCTAATTCGACGAAGACGGCAGGAAACATGTCTGGATCAACAATAGAATAGGGCCCATCAGCATTTGTAAACAAACCGTTCCAAAGCCTCACAAATCGAAGGCCGCTCACACAAACCAACACCAACGTCTTGTAGGAAGAAGTTTCCTCTATCCGATGATGGTGTTGGTTTGTGTGGGTGGCCTTCGCTTTGTGAGTAAAGGGCTTTGGAACGGTTTGTTTACAAATGCTGATGGGCTCTTTTCTATTGTTGATCCAGATTTGTGAAGCCGAGTTATTTACGAAAGAGAGTATCGATGAAGAGAATCGATCAATGTAGATAGGACCTATTGAAAAGTGACGCGAGATTTGTTTTCCGTACTGAGCTCCAATGCTACCGACGCCAGGGAGGCAGCTCCCAGAGATGTTATGCCTTAGAACATGCCGATGGCGTCGACTGAGATTGGACCCAGGCCTGCTGGGGTGAGAGGTAATCACGCTAACCACCGGCGCCGATATCTATCACGGCGAATGAGAACGACCCAAATTTGAGTTTAGTTATCTCAGAAATAAGTGCAGGAACTCAGCGATGAGTAAATATTCCTCATTCCTGGTTCGTCTCCGGGCACTCTGCAAAGTTACTTCTGATAATATTTTCTACGAATATGCTGTAAGTAGAGTCGGTGTATAATGAGTCACGCCAAGAGTGAAGCCAAATCTACCTATTGAACTGTCAAAACGGCTACCTATCGTGCAAAGTAAATAAACATTACGATGCTATGAAAGGTTCACGAAAGGTATTGCAATAAAATATAAAATATAATCGAAGAAATGAGCATAAACACGCAGTGAGCGTTAAATTGTCATGGGATACGCTCGGTAATGATTAGCAATGAGAATTTCTACTATTTTTTGTTAAGATAATTTGACAAAATCACTGATATAATGATTTACTACAGCCGCAGTATTTTTTCTCTCGCTAGAAGTCATTTGAAGTTGTTGTAGAAGTCCTCTGTTGCCAAGTGAAAAGAATGGGAATCTTTCGAAAACCGTGATGCGAGTTCAACTGTTTTTCTCTTGGCGTGACTCATTATACACCGACTCTAGCTGTAAGTACTGAATAACACCTCATATCAGCATTTGCGGTAAGGTTTTTAGTGATGAAGAGCTGGATAGTTCTTTATGGAAACAAGGCTTTATTAATAAAAAAAAAAACTGGAACATGATCTATTAATTATTTGGCTTGTGGTTTGTGAAGGACTGAAGCCAACGAATATTCTTGATGGGATTTTAAATTGAATACATTGCATTACTGTGGGGTGAAATTTTTTAATATACAGCTCTATCCTTCTCTGAGGTTTGTGTGCCTCCTGTATCATTTCATGAAGATGTTGACCTTTCTGAGCTATTTCGTCGAGGGGATTATGATAACTTTAATGAACTGCTGTCACAAGTTGATTGGTCTGAAGTATACCAAAGCCATGACATCGATAGCACTGTCAGCTCCTTCAATTGTATTCTGCACAATTGCATCCTTCAAACTGTACCGCTAAAAAGGCCCCCAAGGAATCCTGCTTGGTCCAAAGCACATCTTCGCACCCTGCGTCGACGGCGCGCCAAGTTACTGCAACGATATTATCGTCAACGATGTTTGTATCTAAAACACCAGCTTGACGATGCTAGTCGAATCTATCGTGGATACAATCGTTTTGTACAAAATGTACGTTAGACGGATACAAGATGATCTTCGGCAAATCCCGGAACGGTTTTGGAGCTTTGTAAATTAAAAACGTAAGGAGATCGGATTGCCGACTTCGACGCACTTAGGAGATGTTCATGCTCTTTCTGCGGAAGCAAAGTGCGAGCTTTTCTCTCAACAATTTGCTAGCGTGTTTGAGAATCGTATGCCAACTGTGGAGGTGATGATTTTTTGTTTGTTTATTAATTTATTTGATAAGGCTCAATCGAATTAACTTTACAGAGCCGAGGATTATTATTCACTATACCAAACATCGTTAAACTATAGTCAAAAGGTACAACACAATAAACACTTTTGCTTCCGCTGTACAATAAGCTATGGAGGAGAAACGGATCCGCTTCCAGTGGTTTCATTGTATGGCAGTATCGCCAACGAGGAGCAATGTAGCAATGGACGCAAAACGTGGTCATCAATCACACACTTATCATGAAATGGTTGCTTTCCAAAGTCGACGTCGCAAATTAGATCCGCTGATTCCTTTCCACACTCAGGGGTTCCTTGTAGGTTTTGAGCACTCGACAAACTGTTGTTTTCGGCATCTTCAGCACTTGAACCAGCTTGGAACCGGACCACTGCGGATTTTCCAGGTGTTTGTGCACAATATTTTTTTTTCTTTCGAATTCCATTTGACGTTATTTCTTAACGCGATCGACTACTTTGATCAAGCTTGCACCAGTTGTTCTCTTTTGAAGTGTTAACGAACCACTGTCGAAGACTTTCGATTCCCATTACTAGAGGCGTGCTATCGGCGCGCGAGGGGCATACCAATTTACTTTTGGTCAGCCTTTACGATGTAAGGCACAGCATATTGGTGATTCATTATGACAAATTAACATTTTTCTTTCGTCAAACCAATCCCCAAATAGAACTGATTTCTTAGTTCCGAATTTTAACTAAACCAAAGTGACCTGTTGAAAGCCGGGTCACATCCAAATAAGGTCTAATTTGCGTATCGATTACGCTATTTAGAGCAAAATGGGTGATTTGAGCCACCATATATCAATGTCGGCACGCAACGAAATAAATGGGAGTTTGTTTTATGATTTTCACCCCTTATGTATTTCCTCACGGAAAACATCTTCCTTCAGGGCTTCGAAATACGAGATAGATGAGGGTTCCGAGGTTTTTGGGATGTTTGCATTTTTCTGCTTCTGTTTTCCATTTCCATCGGGGGGCAGATTTCCGGTCTGACCTTTTTGTCTCTTCTTGCTCAGCAGGGCCGAAAGATCTGCGTTTGTTTTTTTCTTCAAACATCAATCATTGCTTCCGAGGGTTGTGCTCGCTTCTGTTATTATAACGTTTTGGTTAATTTGTTTGTTTGTCCCTTTGATTGAAGCTTATCGATCTTGGATGAATTGAAAAGAAAAATCCTCGGCAGGAAAAAGGTGTTGAAAAGGATTCCGATGCTCTCAGTCCGGAGAGTCTAAATTCCATAAAATTTACATTCCTTTGATGCGTGAATCATTCACCTGAAGAAATTAAGCTTTTACTCTTTGAATTGCGCTCGTTTGTTTAAAGAGCCTCACCCAACATTTAGCGCAATTGACTCATCTCATTTCCACCGTCTTCGGTCAACCTCATCTTCGAATTTAATGCGAACGGAAAGCGAGGGAAATGTTTGCCTCCTATTATTATTATTTTCATCGCTGAGCTCCACTTAGCACTTATTATTTTCGCTTTTGGTGGTGCTTTGATACCTACTTTTTCGATGACCGAGAAGCTTACACCAAGTAGCCGGAATGTTGTTAAATTTCCATCGATTTATTTGACTATGGAGAGGCGGAGATGGAAAAATTTTAATCAAAATGATTATGATGAACGCGGAAAGTGCAAAAAAAAATATATTATAACACTAGTTTTGGTTGTGTGCCTTAAATGTATAGTTCTCAAACGGTCTTCTATCATTTGTTCACCCATTTGCTCAGCTATACCGAAATTCCCAATCACCATGTTCGACATTTGCAATGTCAGTGATATGAAAAATCGAGATTTAATCATGTTGGTTCTGATCCTAACCTGAGGAAACCATCTCTTTCCAAGGCAGCCATCCAAGCCACGTGAAAACCCGATCAAAAGAATACAGGAAAAACCACATTTCCCTTCACCACGGCAGTTCTCCTGAAGCAGCAACCTCAAAATATGTGTGTAACGATAAAAGCGGCATCTAATTTAATTCCGAGCGTCTTTTGCCCTCTTTTCTGGTGCTGCACATGTGCTTCTGCTGATGCCCGCCGCAGAATTGGGGGTGACGAGAAGTAGAAGTAAAGCTCCCTGCGGGGATTTCTGGTTGAAGCAACGACGACGACGACGACGACGACGACGATGATGTTGAATTGAAGCATAGATTTTGAGGCTTCTCAGCTTCAACCAAACGAACCATCTATCCAGTGACAGGAAGGGCAGGCCCACTGGAAGTACATGCAAACATAGGCTTAGGCGCCCCGCTCGGAGGCAGGACTAGGCGTAGGAAAATGCTTCCTGCATCATTCCATAGGAAGAGCTGAGGGGGCTGGAAATAAGTGTGTGTTTATGCTCACATGTACCGACTGACACACGAATGTTTGCTTTTGCTTGGGAGCATCTGTACCTTCATACCTATTTCAGCGAGGGCTAGGGATTGCGTCCTTTTCACTAAATTAAATGAAAACACATGGTTCCATCTTTCCCTCGCTCGCTGTGTGTGTATGTGTGTCATAACTGGAAGGGGACCGCCAAACGACGCAAAACGGAAGCTTTGAAGGAGGACGAAAACGAAGGTCTTTACTTTTGGAAGATCCGTACGGTTTGATAAGCGGCTTGAATTGACTGAGGGAATCGCTTTGAAAGATTGCTTATGGGTTTGAGCATGAGTTATTTCCTTTGTGTACTGTTGGTTCACCGATGAGTGGTGGTATTTTTGGATCTAAATTTTGGAGCGTAGATGAAGTTGTATACGGGAGACCAATATGTAGGGTAGCAAGGTGCAAAACGCACAGTTTAGGCAAAATCTTCAATTGGTTGCGTATGGAAGGTAAAATCAAGAAAAACACCACTGTGGAGTTCTTGGCACTGATGAAGTCTGCAAGTAGTAGACGAAATTAAAGAATCAAAGTGACGATTGACTCACAGATGGCGAGTGGATGAAAATGGTAATGACATTTTGATATCTGTCAAATTGCATGACATTTTTTCACATGACCAGTTTTGGCTTTGCTTTGATTCGCCATTTCGCGTATCTGTCAAAAGATAAGGAATTACAACGGAATTAAAAGAAAATAAACGGACACACTCGAAGCTCTTGATAAAGGGATTCCGTTAAGAGGTTCGACAAAATTAAAAGAACTGTGTCATGGTTGCACCAAATATTTTTTCTTTAATGAATCAGTATGCCAGTTGTCGATAAATGATTTCATGATCAGTAATTATTTATGAAACCTACAGATAAGCACGATCCGTTACCCGGAAAAAGCATCTGAGGAAAAGTTGTCTAAGCTTTTTTTCAAGTGGGCATTTTGCCCCAGGGGTGCATTTTAGTATATTCTCCTAGCTGATAAATTTTCGAGCTGAATTAGGTCGGATTTGGGGGAAAAATTACCTACCTATCTTGAAAATTTTGAGATGGAAAACAGATACGTTTCTGGTGGCAAGTCGGAAAGGACTTTTTTTTCTTTTTTGTTAATTACTTTATTTGTTAATCGAATAAACTTTACAGAGCCAAGCTATCATTTCCATTGTACATTATTAATGTCTTAAATCTAAAGGTAAAGGATTTCAACCGAATACTCGCGGCCTTCTCGAGGTTAGTGGATGACAATTAATTAGATGTGTATATTTGAAGAATTATTTATGATACAACAATTTCACTGTTTCTATACCATGTACTTAATTCTATTCCACGTTATATCAGCTCTGTAAGGCCATATTGCAAGTGGCTGCACGAAGCAACCGAGATGCATGCTCGGCAAAAAAGACGACGGTGACGATCTTACGGCGGGAGGCTTCAAATGCCTAGCGTACAGAAAAGCGATGGCATGCCAACAGTAATGGAGGTAACCCAAATAAACCTCAATCATTGCGACATTGCTCAGCAACTGTTGTGGCAGTCGACAACAGAAACAAAGTGTGACGTTGCAAGCATTGCGGAACCGTATCGAATCCCTCTCGATAATGGTAACTGGGTGGCGGATAGAGCTGGGATGGCTGCTATACAAGTTATGGGCAGATACCCCATTCCAGAAGTGGTTGCGAGCTCATACGAAGGTTTCGTGATCGCCAAAATCAACGGAATCTTCATGTGTAATTGTTACGCACCCCCCAGATGGACGATGGGGGTGCGATTCCATGAGATGCTGTACGGACTTACCGAAGAGCTGATCGGACGACGACTGGTAGTCATCGGAGGGGACATCAATGCTTTGGCAGTGGAGTGGGGAAGCAGATGTTCCAATGCAAGAGGGCACAGTCTGCTGGAAGCTCTGGCAAAACTGGAAGTTATGCTGGTCAATATAGCAGCACTTTTCGCAGAGATGGCCGGGAATCCATTATCGACGTTACTTTCTGCACTCCGTCGCTGGTGGCAAACATGGATTGGAGAGTGTGTGATCGATATACCCATAGCAACCATCAGGCGATCCGATATGGCATCGGCCAACGGAATACTGTGGCAGTACGGAGGACGAAAACTTGTGACTGGAAGTGGAAGACGAAGGCTTTCTACAAGGATCTTTTCGTTGAGGCACTTCGTGTGGACAGGAGTCCCGCAGATCTAAACGCGGACGAGCTGACAGACACGTTAGTGAGAGCAAGTGACACGACCATGCCGAGGAAACTGGAGCCAAATAACAGACGGCGTCCAGTTTACTGGTGGAACGAGGCCCTTATCACTATCCGCGCTAGTTGACTCAGAGCCAGAAGAAGTGTTCAGAGAGCAAATACGGAAGCAGACAGAGAGGAACAAAGAGGAGTGTTTCGAGCGGCCAGGGCCATACTTAAACGAGAGATAAAGCAGAGCAAGTCAAACTGTTCTAAGGAGCTGTGCCGCGACGTCGATGCCAACCCCTGGGGCAATGCATACCGAGTCGCAATGGCGAAGATCAGAGGTCCAACGATGCCGGTTGAAATGTGTCCCAACAAGCTGAAAGTCATCGTGGAAGGACTTTTCTCGAAGCACGACCCAACGACCTGACTAACTACACCGTACGGAGAAGGAGAGGAAGATAACGTCGAAGTCACCAACGAGGAACTCGTAGCAATGGCGAAAGGCTTGAAGGTGAAGAAAGCTCCCGGTCCGGATCGAGTCCCCATACTTACCTTACCAATCAGGCTAAGGCCTTGTTGTCCTCTGCTGTCCGAAGAAGTCGTCTCCACTCTACTCGATCCATGGCCACAGTTCGCCAGCCTCGTAGTCTGCGAAGGGTCCGCAGGTCACCTTCTACTTGGTCGATCCACCTTGCCCGCTGCGCGCCTCCTCTTCTTGTTCCTGTTGGGTCGCTTTCTAGAACCATTTTCACTGGGTCGTCGTGCGGCATTCTTACGACGTGCCCAGCCCACCGTAGTCTCCCAATTTTTGCAATTCGGTGGTGCAATTCGTGGTTCATTCGCCTCCTCCACGTTCCGTCATCCATCTGCACTCCACCGTAGATGGTACGCAACACCTTCCGTTCGAAAACACCAAGGGCGCGTTTTTCCTCCACGAGCATAGTCCAGGTCTCGTGGCCGTAGAGGACCACCGGTCTAATCAGCGTCTTGTAGACAGTCAACTTCGTGCGGCGGCGAATTTTATTCGACCGCAGCGTCCTCCGGAGTCCAAAGAAGGCCCGATTCCCTGCCATAATGCGTCTTTGAATTTCTCTGCTGGTATCATTTTTGGCGGTCACCAGTGTGCCCAAATACACGAACTCATCGATCACCTCGATTTCGTCACCATTAATCTGAACTCGGGGTGGGAGGCTAACATTGTCTTCACTAGAACCTCTTCCTTTCATGTATTTTGTCTTTGATGCCTTGATGGCAAGTCCAATCCGCCTAGCTTCAGCCTTCAGTCTGATGTACGTTTCCGCCATCGTCTCAAAGTTCCGTGCCATGATGTCAATGTTGGATGGACTTCCTGAAGATCGTGTCACTCGTGTCTATCCCAGCTCTTCTGATCACACCTTCTAACGTGATGGTGAATAGCAGACACGAAAGTCCATCACCTTGCCGTAACCCCCTTTGAGATTCAAAGGGACTCGAAAGTGTCCCCGATACTCGAACAACGCACATCACTCGATCCATCGTCGCCTTGACCAATCGCGTCAGTTTATCCGGAAATCCGTACTCGTGCATAATCTGCCATAGCTGATATCGATCGATTGTGTCATATGCGGATTAGAAATCGATGAACAAATGATGTGTGGGCACGTTGTATTCGCGGCATTTCTGCAGAACCTGCCGAATCGCGAAAATTTGGTCCGTGGTAGCGCGGGCACCCATGAATCCTGCCTGGTATTGCCCCACGAACTCTCTTGCAAGTGGTGACAGACTGGGGCATAGAATTTGGGAGAGTACCTTGTAGGCGGCACTCAGCAGTGTGATCGCGCGGTAGTTGCAGCAATCCAACTTGTCGCCCTTTTTGTAGATTGGGCATACGACACCTTCCATCCACTCCTCCGGTAATATCTCCTCCTGCCAAATCTTGGCAATTACCCAGTGCAGCGCTCTAGCCAGTGCTTCACCACCGTATTTCAATAGCTCACTTGGTAGTTGATCTACACCAATTGCTTTGTTGTTCTTCTGCCGACCGATATCCTCCTCAACTTTTTGAAGATCTGGGGCCGGTAGCCTGTCGTCTTCTGCGCGTGCTCCAAGGTCTGTTGCCGTGCCACCTTCGTTTTCTGCTGCTTCACCGTTCAGGTGCTCGTCATAGTACTGCTTCCACCTCTCAATCACCTCACACTCGTTCGTGAGAAGGTTACCGTCCAAGTCCTTGCACATATCGGCTTGCGGCACGTAGCCTTTGCGCGATCTATTTAGCTTCTCGTAGTACTTCAGTGTGTCGTTTACGCGGTACAGATTTTCCATCGCCTCGCGATCTCGGTCTTCCTGCTGACGCTTCTTCCTTCGGAAAACCGAGTTTTGTCTGTTCCGCGCTTGTCTGTATCGCTCCACATTCAATCTCTACTAACAGTTTGCATTCGCCGTCAAACCAGTCATTTCTTCGGTCCGGGATCGCAGTCCCCAACGTAGCGTTGAAAGCGGCCATCCAGTCATTCCCGGACATGTTCAGGATGGTGCTACAGAAATGCCTGGACGAAGGCCACTTCCCGGACCGATGAAAGATATAGAAGCTAGTGCTGCTGCCGAAGCCCGGAAAACCGTTGAGTGATCCAGTATCGTATAGGCCTATATGATTGATGGATACAGTCGGAAAGCTATTGGAGAAGATCATCCTCAACAGGCTAACGAAATGCACGGAGAATGAGCACGGATTGTCGGTGAGGCAGTTCGGATTCCGGAAAGGGAGATCATCGGTGGGTGCAATTCGGACAGTGGTCGAGAGTGCCGAGAAAACGTTCAAACATAAATGGAGAGAAGATCGATATTCCGCCGTGATAACGATCGACGTGAAGAACGCATTCAACAGTGCCAGCGGGGAGGTCATCGCCGAAGCGCTGCATAAAATGAGGGTTCCAGATAACCTGTGTAGCATTATAAGGAGTTACTTTCAGAACCGGGTTCTAGTCTACGAGACGGACATGGGAGAGAAATCAATTCGGATCACGGCGGGTGTGCCACAAAGCTCCATCCTTGGCCCAACGCTCTGGAACGCGATGTACAACGCCGTGCTATCGCTGAAGCTGCCCAAAGGAGTCGAGATCGTAGGATTTGCGGACGTCGTGTTGGCGGTTGTAGGCGAGACGTTGGAAGAGGTGGAAATGCTGGCAACCGAGGCGATCGACACGGTTTTCAACTGGATGCAAGGAGCGAAACTGCAGAGTGGGCAGAAATTACCGTCGGGGAGAACGCCATAGCATCAAAGGGCGTGCTGAAGTATCTTGGAGTGATACTCGATAACCGGCTAAACTTCAATTGCCACGTCAACTACGCACGTGAGAAGGCGGCGAAGGCCATCAATGCGATAGCTAGAATCATGCCGAACAACTCTGGAACCAAGCAGCAGCAAGAGGCGTCTTCTGGCTAGTGTATCGTCGTCGATACTGAGGTACGGAGGTTCAGCCTGGGATGCAGTGCGAAGAAGAACGAAGAAGAGCCAAAGAAAATTTAACAGTACGTCCGCCTCATGGCCATGCGAGTCGTGAGTGCATTATCGCCGGTATGATACCCATCGTCATCACCTTGGCCGAGGACACCGAGTGCTATATGCGAAGAGATACCAGAGGAGTACGGACATTGGTGAGAACGAAGTCGATGGCTAAGTGGCAGCAGGAGTGGGATGCAGCGGCGAACGGTAGATGGACACACAGGCTAATACTGATTATTTCGACCTGGGTGAACTTCCACTTGACTTCAGCAGGGCAGTGACGCAAATACTGTCGGAGCTGCAGCAAAAATGGAGAGATGATCAGCGAGTTGGCAACGCTTGCTAGCTGAGCTAAAGAGAAGTGCTTGAGCAGAGCCCAAATCCCACCAGTTCACCCCCCCCCCCCCCTTAAACGATTTGACGGTTTGCTTGGATACGTCAACTCACGTTGGCCGGCCCATAACTTCGTCTATAACTTGACTGTCTATAGTTACTGTCGCTGAAAAACCTAAATGTGCGGAATCCAATGTGCGATCAGGATAAAATTCAATAGCGTCATATGGGAGAACAGTTTAAACAAAATAGAAGTGGTTTCACTCAAATCGGTCCAGCTATCGTCGAGAAAAGTGAGTGAGAAATATTGTTTACATTTCAAAATTTCACTTTTTCGATCATGAATACGCACTTTTTCTCTTCCATAAATAAATTTCAACTAAGTTTTATGGAAAATCAATATAAATACTTGCACTAATCATTATGTTTAGTGATTTGAGGTATCGAACGATGCATTTCGGTGCATGTCAGAATCTGTCCACTTCTAATGAGATTTGAGGTATCGCATGATAAGTTTTTAATATATCAATCTTTTGTTAATTCCCCAGTGAAATCAGGAATTCACATTTTTGTTCATATCTTCGGAACCATAATTCCGATCAGAAAAAAAATCAATAGCGATCTATGGGGATCCAAAACACGTGTTCTGGAACTTGTTCCACTTAAATTGATCCAGCCATCTCTGCGAAAATTGAGTTAGTTAAATTCATACGAATTTACATACATACATATATACACACATACAGAAACATTTCCCGATCCCATAGAGATGAGTTTATTTGTATATGACATTAGTCTCTCCGGGTCCTGGAACGAAATTGTGTTTTTCAAGTGATATCATAGCCTTTCGGTACGTCTTGGTGTACGAGAAAGGCAAAAAAGGTATCAGCAAATTTTGTTATATTTAGCCAAGTTTTTCTCCCCCATACTTATTTTGCAAAATGTAATAAATTTGTTGCTTGATATATCTGTATTTGAATTAACGGCACCGGTGGTGTAGTGGTAAGCGTGATTACCTCTCACCCCAGCAGGCCTGTTTTCAATCCCAGTCGGCGCCGCCGGGATGTTCTGAGGCATAACATCTCTGATGACGCCTTCCTTCGGATGGGAAGTAAAGCCGTTGGTCCCCGGTTCATGAGTTGATGGGTCGATAGGTAGGGTCTAGGTGTGGGAGCTGCCTTCCTGGCACGTCGGTAGCATTGGTGCTCAGCACGGAAAACAAGATCGACGGAAAAAAACAAACCAAAGGAAAAAAAAAAATCTGTATTTGAAAAATCGCCCCAACAGTAGTAGTGTTTAGCATCAATTCATCGTACTTGCATTTGTTGTACAGTACTCTTCATTTGTCGATCATTTCTATTTCGATATTCCTTCCTATCTGAATCGTTTCAGCAACCCTGATCCTGATTCGTCAACACATTTTGAGCACGAAGTGCTTAGAATCGTATTAATAATCTTATATATTGCTCTTTTGATTGCCGATTTCTCTATATTTAGGTGGAGGAAAGTTGAATCTCTTACTAATAAATATGTGCTTGTTCCTCTGCTGCTGGCGTGCAACAGGACCAGTACTAAGCTACTAACGGATTTCCAAACTACATAGCATATAAGATCGACTCAAATTTAAGTTTAAATTACTCAAATTCTAGAAAACGTAGTTTGCTTGTAGACTAAGTAAAATCTTCCGAGTCTCATAATTATTTTCGAATATGAAAAAAATCGACGAAAAATTAATTCATTCTAGATATATAAACTCAAAGAATATATCGCATATCCAATGTAAAATATTCATTTGAATTTCACATAACTTTCATGTGATAATTGGGAATTGCACCACAAAATCACATGAACCTTATGTGTCAAATGAAATTTAAGTGATTGTTTGTTTTAATGGAAAAATGTTATGTGCATTCCCAAATGAAAACTACTTTAAAACTTTTTCCGTGCACTAATTTCATATGTTCATCGAGATGTTTCTCATATTAGAAAACAAATTTCTGTAAAAGCTCAGAAAGTGTTACTCAGTCTATGAGTTAACTACGTTTTCAATAATATGGTTGAACTAATCTCAACTTAGAGTCGACCTAAATTGCCCCCCCCCCCTTCTCACACGTAAACTTACTTAACGATCCTGCGCACCTCCAGGGGTGCAAAGGGTCTTTGTGAAAGATTTCCATCCTGGGAGATTACTACCTTTGGCCTTGACCTGTGCCCAAGTCAAATTTCGGTCAACGTTCTTAATTTTAGTGTTTAGGGTCTGCCTCTGCTGCGATTTCCTGCTGGATTCCAGTCCAGTGCTTGCTTGCAGATTTCGTTTCCGCTCCATCGTAGTGTGTGGCCGTCCCACCTCCACTTTCGTTCACGAATTTCTGTATCTATCGGCTTCTGATGGCACAAACGATGAAGCTCGGAATTTGAGATCCAATTGTGGGGCCACCAGGTACGAATTGTTCTCCGCTGATACACACCATGTTTTGCTGGCGTATAATAGCACAGACTTCACGTTCAAATTAGAAATTCGGATTTTGGTGCGTCGACTGATCTGATTCGCTCTCCATACATGTCGCAAACTGGCAAAAGCAGCCCTCGCCTTCTTAATCCGTGCACCTATGTCGCTCTTGGTGCCGCCGTCCAACGCTATCTGGCTGCCAAGATAATGAAAGCTTTCGACTTTCTCTACTGCCTGCCCAGTCTTGTTGACGTTGATGGTTAGACCTGCTTCAGAGGAGCGTTCCACAAGGTCGTCGAGCTTACTCTGCATGTCAGAGCGCCGTTGTGCTAATAACGCAACATCATCAGCGAAATCGAAGTCGTAGAGATGCTCCATGATAATAGGCTGCCACAGCAACCCACGGTTCGGTACACGGTCAACGGCTCCAACCATGACCTCGTCGATTACGATGAGGAACAGTAGCGGTCATAATATACATCCTTGCCTCACACCCGCGATTACCCGAATCAGGTCAGACAAAACTCCGTTGCGCAACACTCTGCATGAGAAAGCCTCGTACTGCACTTCGATGAGGTTGACGATCTTATCAGGGACTCCTTTGCGTCCCAGAGCGCCCCACAAGTTTACGTGGTTTAGTCAGTCGAAAGCTTTTTCGTAGTCAATGAATACCAAGTACAGGGACTCTTGGAACTCATTGACCTGCTCCAGGATGATGCGGAGCGTGACAATATGGTTCATACAGGATCTTCCAGCACGGAATCCTGCCTGCTGTCGTCGGAGAGTCGCGTCGATTTTCTCCTGTATCCGATTGAGGATAACTTTACACAGAACTTTGAGAACAATACACAGTAACATGGTGCCTCGCCAGTTGTCGCATACAGTTGGATCACCCTTCTTGGGAATTTTTACCAAGACGCCCTGCATCCAGTCGGCCAGAAAAGTCGCAGTGTCCCAGAAATTGACGAATAGTTGATACAACATTTGTGAGGATAGCATGGGGTCAGCTTTGAGCATCTCTGCTGATGTGCGATCGACCCCCGGGGCTTTGTTGGACTTCATACTTCGGATGGCTGCTTCTATCTCCTGCAATGATGGAGCTTCAGTGTTGACGCGAGTAACGCGCCTCACCCTTGGCGGATAATGCCGAGATGTTGATGGTTGGTTGACCGTTGAAACTTCGAGAAGTTGTTCAAAGTGCTCAAACCAACGTTTCAACTGGTCAGTGGGGTCGGTGAGCAACTGTCCAGTCGCGTCTTTCACAAGCATCCTTGGGTTCATGCTTGCTCCGCTCAGGCGTCGTGGAGCATCATAGAGGAGGAGCATATCGCCAGTTGCAGCGACTTTCTCCCCTTCATCAGCCAGGAAGTCCACGCACGCTCGCTTGTCCCGTATACAGGAACGCTTAACTTCCCTCTCTAGAGCCGAATACAGCTGACGGGCCTCGTTCTTGGCTCCTCGGGTCCTTGCTCGCTCTATCGCGGCTTTTGCTTCTCTCCGCTCCTCGATCTTCCTCCAGGTTTCATCGGTGATCCACTCCTTCCTCTGAGTGCGCAGCTCACCCAGGTTGTTCTCGCTTGTTTCAATAAAGGCATTCTTGATGATCGTCCACTGTTCTTCTACACTGCCACCTTCCGGAATATTAGTTGCGCGAGCCTCGAGTTCTTCGACGAACGATCTCTTCACTGCTGGGTCTTCCAGTCGGCGTGTGTTGAGTCGCCGTCTGAGTCTCTCCTCCCGCCGTTGAACCCGCGCAATCCGTAGGCGGATCTCACCGACCAGGAGATCATGGTCAAACGCTCGATTTGGTTCTCTGTATATCCATCACGGGAGACCCATGTGACTTTATGCACTGGGGGATGGGGGAAGAGTGAACCCCCGATCACCATGTCGTTGTTGCCACAAAACTCTACAAGCAGCTCGCCGTTCTCGCTCATATCTCCGACACCATGACGTGCCATAATGCACTCATAGTCCGAGTTGTCGCAGCCGATCTTTGCATTGAAGTCGCCTGTGTAGATCTTGATATCACCTCTTGGAGTCTTATCCACGACAGCATTCAGTTGACTGTAAAAGTTCTCTCTGTCCTGCAATTCAGCAACATCGGTTGGCACATAACATTGGATTATGGTAAGGTTTCGGTCCCGTGTTCTGAATCTGGCAACGATTATTCTCTCATTGATAGGTTCCCACTTGATGAGCGCGGCCTGTGCTTGGACGCTTTCACCTTGCATACCAGAATATAAAAGTACCTGTCCCGAAGGCAGCTTGTGTTCTCCCAGGATTTCTAGCTTCATACGGCGGCCTCACTGGCGAGTTGTGCCAGTTTACCCTGTTGGGCTAGCGTCAGTACATTCCATGTTCCAATTCTTGTCCGTTGTTTAGCGCTAAAAGTCGTTGCCAAAAAATAAGTTCGTAATCTTTCCCTAAAAGTTTCTGTAACAATTTGAAGGTTCGGAGACAATGATGGGTTGACGTAAGCTCTCCTATCCGCCGTGATGGGACTGCCATCTTGGGTATAGCTTTCGGTGAGAAGCATTTGGTATTCAGCCGCTGGCTGCCAGTCAGACGCTGTTTGAGCCGCCCCTAACATGGAGAACAGACGCTCGGGTTTTGTAAGCCACGTCCTCCGAAAAGGATGCAGCTCCCCCTTCCCTGTCAGCATACGACCAAAGTTCCCACCGGGTCTGGTTACCCGATCTTCCCTAAAGTTACTCGTACCCCAGCCGGCACCGCGGGGAGGAAGGGATAGGAGTTACTAGGCAAAAGGCTAAGGACCACTTTCACTTGCGTGACGCGTCTATTTTATAACCTTCAAGTACGTGAAGTACGCATTATCCCAGTCATTTTTCAGCCACGTACAATTTCTGCTAATTTTGTAAAGCCCAATAAAAGACATTTTTGAAATTCACAGACATTTTTTGTAGACTTCTGAAAAATAAATCTGGCATCTCTGGTTGATTGACAGATTTTGGCTCATTTGGCACACATGCAGTGCTAAAGCACTCGGCACAGATTAAGGTGTGCAGAGTTGAATACCCCTTGTTCTGTCAAGTTGGATTGAATCTCTACCCCTTGAAAGGTAGCCTTGGATTTTATGACAGTAGATTTTATTTAGCCCACAAAATTGTGGAGCAGACCAGGTTTAAATTCACAAAAGTGTATATTTTCATGGAAATTTGATTTACTTATTCTGGTGCGAAATGCGCAGGAGATAAACACGACTCATACATTACGAACGTATATCGGTGAGTGCCGTTGCATACATTAGTAGACTATTAATCAAAACATTTGAAATATTGGTCCACCACAGAGTGCTAAAATTCTCATTCCGCACGTGCACCTTCCTCGGAAGCATAAATCAACACCCTTCGGTTGAGTTAAAATTTAATTAAAATTCATAAAGGTTCATCGCCGAGCAGCTCCCAGCAGGGATTGGTGCTGCGCTAGAGTAGCGGATTAGGAAATGCACATCAGATGCAGTGCTAGGTAATAGGTATATTGGTGTACCTTTCTAGTTTGTTGGTGTTGTATCAGGGAAAGAAGCACTATTCCCATCAGGACACACTCCACTTCATCCCACCACGGTTGCTCGGTGGCTCGGTCGGTGCTGCAGCATCATCGCATGAACTATAAGCCCTTCCAGACGACGAAGCACTCAGTCGAATGGCACACCACCACCACCGACCGGGAGCGTGGCTTAGCTTACCTCGGATGCTGCAGCCACATCAGGTAAGATTAAATTTGCGAATCCCCTTTTCCCTTCGGCGTGGTGCAGTCACGTCTGGGATTGATCCCCGAGCACCTGGAGGAGCAAGGGCTTCTCCTTCGATGAAGCTGATTTAGTGTAAAAACTACTCAAGCATAAATCGTTCGTCGTTCCCATGAATGGCTTCGCAGCGGAAGGCTTTAAATAAAGACATGACCTACATACATTAGAAGCGGATTCGTTGCGCGTGTCTTCTACAATGTCAAGGTAAATGCGGTTCATGTTGGTAGATCGTCTTTAAATTCAAGAGTTTCCTAGGAAACATCATGTTACCACACGGAGCCAAGGATGGTGATAATGAGAACGTATTAAAAGTTGCTCGCCATGTGGCATGATGTGATGGTACTGTTGGAAAGCTTCGGAGAATGCAGAAAGGCCTGTCGTGTCCTTTTGGCCCCGGGACATTCACTAATGAGTGGAACTGGGCGGAGGATCCTCTCGCAGGTGATGTGAAGAGTTAGATACCGGTGTGGGTGTCAGTTTCTGGTGTAGATGATGACGATGGCGAAACCGTTGTCATGCTGAGGAGAAAGCGCGTTGAGTATGCTCAAAATGTGACACTTCATCGTTTGTACTACGAGGTGGCAGTACTGCGAAAATGTGGTTTCGTTTTGGAATATTAATAAGGCACAACCCAAAACATGGTCCATGCAGAACCGCATCAAGCATTTTTAGTTTTAACAGCGATGCTTGTGGAGGAATTTAGATGTTTGTTCACAGTCTATGTGTTTGGAAGAACTATATACAATCTACATATTTAATGTGCGCCATACACGCTGCAACCTGGACGTAAACTTGGTTCTTCGAGTCCCTTCAATATCGAGTTGCAAAGAGCTCACTATACCTTAATTAACTTCTATTATAGCTATCGACGTGAAGCCAAATTTCTTATTAATTTCTGGGATAGGATACTAAGTAGCCCACTAATTATGAACAAGATGTAGAAGTGCAGTGTTAGGAAAATATAAAAAAAATCAAATCTTACCAATGCCCAAGATCACACTTGATTTTCGTAGCAAACAACTGCGGTTGATTTAGCAAGCTGTGATATCGTAGCTCGGAATATCAAGGTAAAAAAAACTCATCAGCTGCGAATCTCAACAAACTGTGGTGAGATTGAGCTTCATGAGTTTTGCTTTACACCGGAATTGATGAGTTTCGTTATGATCCAGACGGAGGACTATTTTTCGAATCGTGGTACGCTCGATACGAGGACGTATTCAAGGAGAACCTGGACGATAAAGCTAAGGTCAGGCTGCCTCTGAGGAAAATCGGCACGCAATTCCACGAACGCTACGTGAACAGCGTTTTGCCAAATCATCCACCGGATTTTGTGTTCGAAGAAACTGTCAAGGAGCTTAAGAAGCTCTTCGGACGTCAAAAGTCCCTCTTCAACGGACGTTATCAGTGTTTGCAGTACATCAAAAACGACGCTGATGATTTTTCGTCGTTTTATGCACCGTCGGTGAACAAGCACTCTGAAGCGTTCCAGATCGAGAAGCTCTCCAGCGACCAATTCAAGACGCTCAGGTTCGTATGCGGTCTCCAGGCACCGTGCGATTCGGACAGGCTGACTGGAAAGCTGGAAGCAGAAGAAACCGCACCGCCGGCTGACGGTGCAACGCTTAAGCAGGATACGAAGATGCTCAGATAGATCTATCGTTAATGCAATATCTCGACTTCAACAAGTAGGAAGGAGAAATTATCAAAAACGTCATGCTGGTTCTGTGGGGATTAACACTATGTGAAGGAGTGTCCCTACCAGTCTCATATCTGTGTGAACTGCAAGCGGAAGGGCCACAAGGAAGGTTACTGCTCATCATCCGAAAAGAAGCCAGCAAAGAAGGTCGATAAACCGAAATCTAAAGACTTCGTCAAGTCTAAGGGTATCTCGGTCAAGCGAATCGACCTATCAAAGAACCGGAAGTATGCCAAGATCGAAATCAACGGCTCAACAACGAAATTGCAGCTCCATTTTTTCCAAGCAGACTTGGTTTGCCGTGTGTAAGCCTGTCATCAATTCTACGGAAGTCATCGCCGTGAGTGCATCAGGTGACAGCATTGACATCCTCAGCTCCGAAATCACCGTTCAAGACGTAACAAAGGAAGGCCGCATTTTCGTCACAACAAACCCGGATCTCAACGTTCTCGGTATCGAAACAATCGATCAGTTCGATCTCTTCTTCTTCTTCTTATTCGCATTTCAAGCTTATTGCTTAGTGCATGTTAGCTTATTGCGTGCTCTCAACTTAGTGTTCTTAATGCACTTCCACAGTTATTAATTGAGAGCTTTCGATGCCAATACCAATTGCATGAATTTGTATATTGTGTGGCAAGCACAATGATACTCTATGCCCAGGGCAGTCGAGAAAATTTCCAACCCGAAAGATTCCCTCGACCGGACCGGGAATCGAACCCGCCGCCTCCGGCTTGGTAATACCGTGCCTTTACTGACTAGGCTATGAGGCCCCATCTCTGGTTGGTCCCATTCAACTCGCTAGTGAACACCATACAACACAACTCAAACGCAACCATACAATCCTTGCAACTCAAGTTTCCTGAAGCGTTCCAGACCTCGATCGGATGCTGCACAAAAGCACAGGTAACGCTCTACCGGAAGCCAGATTCTCGTCCTGCGTATTGCTCTAAGAGAAAAAGGTTTCAAGACAACGGCATCATTTCACCAGTCAAGTTTTCCTATTGGGCTGCTCCCATAGTTGTTGTTTGCAAGTCCGATGTTTCCGTACGCTTTTGTGGTGACTACTCTACAGGTCTCAACGATGCCTTCGAGTAAGATCGCCATCCACTGCCACATCCAGACGACATCTACGCCAAACTAGCCGGATGCCGTTTCTTCTCCAACATCGATTTATCGGATGCCTACCTGCAGGTCGAGGTTGAAGAAGCATCTCGAAAGCTGCTCACTATAAACTCTCATAAAGGATTATTCCAGTACAATCGATATCTACCAGGAGTCAAATCGGCGTCTGGAGCGGTCCAGAGGATCATTGACAGTATGGTTGCTGGCATTCCAGGTGTCAAGCCATACCTGGACGACATCTTGATCGCTGGAAAAACTCAACAGGATCATGATCGCAGCCTGAACGCTGTGCTTCACCGGATTCGTGAGTATGGCTTCCACTTACGCATCGAGAAGTGCCGGTTCTCTCTTCCGCAGATCAAGTTGCTGGGTCACATAATCGATAAAGATGGTCTCCGCCCAGATCCTGCTAAAACCAACACTATCTCCGATATGCCACCACCGATCAATGTATCGCAACTACGTTCGTACCTTGGTGCGATCAACTACTACGGACGATTCGTTGGCCAGATCAAGGAACTTCGAGCCGTCGCTTGACCGTCTACTAAAGAAGGATGCTGCTTGGAAATGGACCGCGGACTGCCAAAAGTTGTTTGACCGTTTCAAAACCATCCTGGTCTCCGATCTCCTGCTCATCGTCGCTGGAGACGCTTCCAAGTATCGTTTGGGCGCTGTAATCCTACATCGCTTCTCCAACGGCTCCGTCAAAGCCGTTGCTCACGTTTCGAGGTCGCTGACACCGCTGACACTATGGTCAAATTGAAAAGGAAGCGCTCGCGTTGGTATTTGCTCTCACCCATTTTCACAAGATGATATTCGGACGAAAATTCGTGCTGCAGACCGACCACAAACCGCTCCTTAAAATGTTCTGTAGCAAGAACGGCATTCCAGTTTACACCGCCAATCGTCTTCAGCGTTGGGCGCTAACGATACTTACCTTGCCAATCAGGCTAAGGCCTTGTTGTCCTCTGCTGTCCGAAGAAGTCGTCTCCATTCTAATCGATCAATGGCCACAGTTCGCCAGCCTCGTAGTTTGCGATGGGTCCGCAGGTCACCTTCTACTTGGTCGATCGACCTTGCCCGCTGCGCGCTTCTTCTTCTTGTTCTTGATGGGTTAATTTCTAGAACCATTTTCACTGGGTCGTCGTGCGGCCCAGCCCACCGTAGTGGCCCAATTTTTGCAATGTGGACGATGGATGGTTCTCTGGTCATCTGCACTCCACCGTAGATGGTACGCAACACCTTCCGTTCGAAAACACCAAGGGCGCGTTGGTCCTCCACGAGCATAGTCCAGGTCTCGTGGCCGTAGAGGACTTCGTGCGGCGGCGAATTTTATTCGACCGGAGTGTCCTCCAGAGTCCAAAGTAGGCACGATTCCCTGCCATAATGCGTCTTTGAATTTCTCTGCTGGTATCATTTTCGGCGGTCACCAGTGAGCCCAAATACACGAACTCATCGACCACCTCGATTTCGTCACCGTCAATCTGAACTCGGGGTGGGAGGCTAACATTGTATTCCCTAGAACCTGTTCCTTTCATGCATTTTGTCTTTGATGCGTTGATGTCAAGTCCAATCCGCCTAGCTTCAGCCTTCAGTCTGATGTACGTTTCCGCCATCATCTCAAAGTTCCGTGCCATAATGTCAATGTCATCGGCGAAGCCAAGGAGCTGAATGGACTTCAAGAATATCGTGCCACTCGTGTCTATCCCAGCCCTTCTTATCACATCTTCGAACGTGATGTTGAACAGCAGGCACGAAAGTCCATCACCTTGCCGTAACCCCCTTCGAGATTCAAAGGGACTCGAGAGTGTCCCCGATACTCGAACAACGCACATCACTCGATCCATCGTCGCCTTGACCAATCGCGTCAGTTTGTCCGGAAATCCGTACTCGTGCATAATGTGCCATAGCTGATCTCGATCGATTGTGTCGTATGCGGACTTGAAATCGATGAACAAATGATGTGTGGGCACGTTGTGTTCGCGGCGTTTCTGCAGAACCTTCCGAATCGCGAAAATTTGGTCCGTGGTAGCGCGGGCACCCATGATTCCCGCCTGGTATTGCCCCACGAACTCTCTTGCAAGTGGTGACAGACGGCGGCATAGAATTTGGGAGAGTACCTTGTAGGCGGCGCTCAGCAGTGTGATCGCGCGGTAGTTGCAGCAATCCAACTTGTCGCCCTTTTTGTAGATTGGGCATACGACACCTTCCATCCACTCCTCCGGTAATATCTCCTCCTCCCAAATCTTGGCAATTACCCAGTGCAGCGCTCTAGCCAGTGCTTCACCACCGTATTTTAATAGCTCACTTGGTAGTTGATCTACACCAGTTACTTTGTTGTTCTTCAGCCGACCGATCTCCTCCTCAACTTCTTGAAGATCAGGGGCCGATAGCCTGTCGTCTTCTGCGCGTGCTCCAAGGTCTGTTGCCTTCGTTTTCTGCTGCTTCACCGTTGAGGTGCTCGTCATAGTACTGCTTCCACCTCTCAATCACCTCACACTCGTTCGTGAGAAGGTTACCGTCCAAGTCCTTGCACATATCGGCTTGCGGCACGTAGCATTTGCGCGAACTATTTAGCTTCTCATAGAACTTCCGTGTGTCGTTTACGCGGTACAGGTTTTCCATCGTCTCGCGATCTCGGTCTTCTTGCTGACGCTTCTTCCTTCGGAAAACCGAGTTTTGTCTGTTCGGCGCTTGTCTGTATCGCTCCACATTCAATCTCGTGCGGTGTTGCAGCATTCTCGCCCGTGCTGCATTCTTCTCCTCTACTAACAGTTTGCATTCGCCGTCAAACCAGCCATTTCTTCGGTCCGGGATTGCAGTACCTAGTGCCGCTGCAGCAGTACTACCTATAGCTGAACGGATGTCCCTCCAGCCATCTTCAAGAGAAGCTGTACCAAGCTGCTCTTCCGTGGGTAGTGCAACTTCCAGCTACTGCGCGTAGTCTTGGGCAACTCCGGCGTCCCGTAGTTGATCAATGTTGGGTCGCGGCGTTCGACTTCGACGTGTGTTATGCACCGTTGAGAGTTTTGAGCGCATGCATACTGCAACTAGGTAGTAGTGCGAATCTATGTTTGCACTGCGGTACGTGCGGACGTTGATAATGTCGGAGAAGAATTTCCCGTCGATTAGAACGTGATCGATTTGGTTTTCTGTGTGTTGGTCAGGTGATCTCCAGGTGGCTTTTTGGATATCCTTGCGGGGGAAAAAGGTACTTCCAACTACCATACCCCGAGAGGCTGCAAAGTTCACGCATCGTTGGCCGTTGTCGTACGATACGGCATGCAGGCTGTTTGGCCCGATTGCCGGTCTATGCATTGCCTCACGTCCTACCTGAGCGTTCATGTCGCCGATGACGATTTTGACGTCCCGTTGCGAACAGCTGTCGTACACCTGCTCCAGCTGCGCATAGAATGCTTCTTTCTCGTTGTCGGGTCTCCCTTCGTGTAGGCAGTGCACGTTGATGATGCTGTAGTTGAAGAAACGGCCCTGAATCCTCAACTTGCACATCCTCGCGTTGATCGGCTGCCAACCAATCACGCGTTGGCGCATCTTACCCAGCACTACAAAGCCGGTTCCCAGGCGCTAACGATGCTGCTGTATGATTTCGACATCCAGTTCATCCCAACGGCTAGTTTTGGACATGCTGACGTGTTGTTCCGCTTGATGAGCTGTCATAGCAAACCAGACGAGGAATACGTGATTGCTACACTCCAAACGGAATCTGACGTGAAGGCAATTCTCGCAGACTCAATATCCAGCTTGCCGGTCACATCTGATATGATCTCCAAGGAAACGCAAGACGACCCAGTCCTACAAGAGGTAATCAACTACATCCAGAATGGCTGGCCAAACACTGTAAGCGAGCTACCAGATACAGCTGTTCGTCAGTTCTATTCCCGACGAGAGAGGCTCCAGGTCACCCAAGACTGCGTCATGTTCGCTGACAGAGTTGTAGTTCCAGAACGATTCCGCAAGCACATCATCCGACAACTCCACCGTGGACACCCCGGAATAGAACGAATGAACGAAACCGTGGGAGAGAATCCACATCGACTACGCAGGTCCAGTTGATGGTTATCACTACCTCATCGTGGTCGACGCCTATTCGAAGTGGCCGGAACTCTTCAGGTTCCGCAGTACAACTACTACAGCGACATTGGTAATTCTGCAAGAAACTTTCGCAAGGTACGGCAACCCACACACCCTCGTTTCGGACAACGGTACCTAGTTTGTAAGTGCTCGATTCAAGCAATTCTGTGAAGAAAATGGGATTCACCACCTGACGACAGCCCCTTGCCACCTACAATCGAATGGGCAAGCTGAACGCTTTGTCGACACCCTTAAGAGAGGACTGAAGAAACTCACCGAAGGGGAAACATTCCAGCATCTCCAGACGTTCCTCTCAGTTTTCCGGTCAACTTCAAATAGAAGCGCTCCGGATGGCAAGCCACCTGCCATCTATTTTTGGAAGGCCAATACGAACAACTCTGGACCTATTGAAGCCCAGTGTTCAGAGTCCAACCTTGGTGATTAAGAAGCAGAACGCTGAATTCAACAGACGGCATGGCTCAGTGAAGAAATCTTTCGATCCGGATGATTTGGTCTACGATCAGGTCCATCGTCGCAACACAATCGATTGGATTCCAGGACAGGTAATCGAGCGCAAGGGTAAAACGAACTACACTGTTTTGCTCGAATATGGATGCTTGATTCGAGCACACACCAACCAGCTAAAACAATGATATCCGGATGAAAATGATGCCGATCAATCTCCAAATCCACGCAATAAACTTCCCTTGGCCTTACTAGTTGACGATTTCCACCTGAAAGCTCCGAAACCGTTGGTCCTAGCAGTGCTGATAGAAGATGATAAACTGATTCCTGATGATGACGAGCCCGATGATATAATGACGGATAACGAATCTGTTGTTTCTGCTAACAGTGTGAATATTCAAGAACCAATTCAACAGAAAGAAAGAACCCGTAGACTTCCAGCTTGGCTGGCACACTACGATTTTTTTTTAAAGGGAGATGACATTGTACCATCGGCGTACACATCAGAAGAATATTTTGCTTGGTAGGCCATGATTTATAGCCGTGGTACGGAAGTTTAGTTCCAACCACCGAAGAGACAAGTCGTAATTTAATAAGCTCTTACGTTAAACTAGTTTCCTTCTCTTCGAGAACACAACAATTATCAATTATTCCTGGGACGGGACCCGACAATCGGGTAGCGATTTCGAGCCAATTTTCTGTCAAATCCGAGCCAGTTGCTGATTGGACGATTTGACAGCAGCAATCGTAGAAAAATGAAGACAGAGGGAACGCAGCAATCTGGCTGGCAGTGATGCCGAAATCAACATTGACGTGAATGATATTGATGATATTTGAAGATTTTATTTGCGAAACGGAAGTGGAATGAACTGCGTGCTTTGAAGTGATCGATACTGTAAATTGTGTTTATTGTGCTCTGATTGAAGATGAAGTGCAAGGCGCTACACTGTGGTAGAAATTCAATGTCAAATCCAACTTTAAAGTTTTTTCCGGTTTCCGAAAGATAAAACAATTCGTTTAGCTTGGATTCGGTTTTGCGTAAAAAATGAAGACGATGTTGAGTTTTTTGAAGTTAAAGGAAGTTCAAGAGTTTGCAGCGTAAGTTGGAACATAGATTACAAAATCCTCAATGTGCACGTAATGATATTCTAGGTTCATTTCCCAACTGGAAAAAAAATGTGGATGGTTCAACAGCTGTTCCAACATTGCGAGAGCCGAACGAGAATGTAGATTGTGATTATGAAATGGAATACAGTGAGAAACCTAATTGTACCTACCAAATGAATAAAGTGAAAAGCATCTCGGCGTAGGTTGAGATACGAATTATATGAAATTTTTACTTGATTTTGCAGGAGCATTTCCCAGACGAACATCGACACAAACCAGCGGTAGCAGATGATCGTTTCGGTCCGGAAATGAAATATTTTGTAGTGGGTTTGAACCTATTCGACAATTGACGCTCGAAGACAGTTTAAGACAGCAAATTTTTCACCAGCGGCAACAAATCTCGAAGCTTAAGAAGTATGTTTACTATTCTTAATGGTAAAAAAACGTAACATATTTATTTCATAGGGTTTGTAACAGGTGGAAGACAAAATTTTTTAAACTGAAATCCCAGCAATCGAATCAGCAAGCGAAAAGAGTGGAGCACAGTATTTTCCGTGAAGATCAGCTGAAACTTCTCTCCAAACATGTCCGTAAAGTGCAGAAGTGGTCTTGTGAAACAGTCGTCGACAGCCTGAAAATTCGATTCGCATGCCAAGGAGGGTATGATGAACTCATCAAACGTGGATATCCATTCCCATCAACGAGAACTCTTCTTCGTCACATCGAAGGAATAGGATTCGGCGCTGGTAATAATTCACATAATGTATTTATAATTAATATGATACATGTATCAAAATTGTTCTCAATCACAGGTATATTGACGGACTTTGTAGAGCTTTTAAAACACAAAGTTGCTGCAATGTCAGTCATACAAAAAAATTGTGGACTCGTACTTGACGAAATGAGTTTAGACGAAGCAGAAGAATTCTGTCCAAACTCTGACCAGTTTGTCGGTACTACAACGCTCCCAAAGTCACCCAAGCTTGCATCAAAGGCTCTTGTGCTGATGTTGGTGGGAATAAGCGATAGATGGAAACAGGTAGTTGGATATGAATTCACTTCTAGTTCTGTTCCGAAAGGCTTACTGAAGGATTTAGTGGTTTCGGTTATAAGAGTGGCAGAAGATGTAGGCTTGCGTGTGCATTTTATTACGTCCGATTCTGGAGCGGAAAACCAGCGAATGTGGCATGATCTTGGCGTCACTTTGAGCAAAACTACCATGAAAGACGATCTTTCCATCCCACATCCCGTGGACAATACCCGTAGGTTGGAAGTAATACCGGATCCAGTCCATGTTTTCAAAAATCTGGTCAATCGGTGGATCAACAATGAATTTATCGTCGTTCCCGAGTGGTACGTTGTTGAGAATAGATTATCATCTGGTATTGTTCACAGGGAGCATTTGAAAACATTGGTACACTACGAGAATGGAAACCACCTACGGATGGCGCACAAACTATCAGCAGAAGATGTATGTTTCGACAAAAAAGCATCATCAATTGATAAAATGAAGGTGAGCAATTCCACGAAGTTTTGCAATCAGGCCGTGGCTGCAGGGATCCGTGTTGTCGTAGCTGAAACTGGTCTCTCTGAGTTGACCACAACTGCAACTTTTATCGAGGATATTTCGTGGTGGTTTGAAATCCTCACAAACCGTACAGAAGAAAAATCTCTTCGCTCTTCGAATCAGAGTCAGTACACTTTCACTATTTCTCGTTTGCAACGTATTGTAAAGTTGATCCTTGATATTAAGGTAGGACATGCTGGTCATTGGAAACCTTGGCAATCAGGATTAGCTTTAAGTACTAACGCGATAGTTCGTTTAGTGACAAGGTTAATTAGCTGCGGACACACAAGCATATTCACATCTCGTTTCGATCAAGACTGTCTTGAAAGTTTGTTTTCTTTAATTCGATCCAAGCAACGAAGACCAACGCCTTTGCAATTCTCGAGAAATTTGAAAATTATCTGTCTATCGCAGTACATGAAAGGAATCCCAAACGCATCGTATAATTGTGATGATCAGCAACATCTTCTCGGTATGATGGACCTCATGGTAGAAAGGAAGAATGAGTGCACGCAGAGGAAGGCGAATGCATCGGCATCAGAAAACATTAATAATTTGATGATTTTAGATACACCTGAGGAAGACTGTATCGAACTTGACTATACAAGCATTTTGAAAGAATCAGAGAAGATACTTGACCGAGCTGAAATGAATGCGCTGTACTATATTGCAGGATATATCGTTGAAAAAATGCAGAAACGGAAGTCAACGCGCCAGATCTGTGTAAATCAGTTTTTAAACACTGAACAGATTAAAAATGTTCATTCAATCTTCACAAGATTTCGTGCAAAAGCTGCAGGCAGAAGTTTCTGCTTTGTATCGGAAAATGGATTCAACGTTTTTAAAATAATGGAAATTATGTATATAGAATTGCCATGAAAAACACAAATTCAACTGATATGAACCTTCAAACCAGTACAATTCATGAACTGCAATCTCTACCAAATGATTTTTTTCATTGTCCGGCCTTCAAAACAAGCATTATAAAGAAATTCGTTTCGTTTAGGATTAAGACAAGGCATCAAAGAAAAACACGCAAAAAAAAGTTTGATAGCAGAAGCATGGTTTGTTGATT
The DNA here is from genome assembly GCF_037179485.1 of Ochlerotatus camptorhynchus. Lineage (NCBI taxonomy): Eukaryota > Metazoa > Arthropoda > Insecta > Diptera > Culicidae > Ochlerotatus > Ochlerotatus camptorhynchus. The sequence continues at coordinate 1,269,498 of NW_027040729.1, read as the reverse complement.
GACGCGAGAATAAATAATATAAATATTAAAATTAATTTGAACTTTGCTTTCCTCGACGCTTTCCTTTCATATCGTTCAGTGTAAGGGTTTCCTTATAAATGATGTGCGGAATTCGGACTCGCTGCGGAGAATACTTCGCTGAAGTTCCCCAAACCAACGCGTACTTGAACTGATCCGACAAGGTTCGATGGATTGTGTGGCAAACTTGCTTCACTGAGACGCCCTGAAACGTAAAAAACCTTTAATAAATAGTTACAATATTGTCAATCTTTTTGTACACGTAGATGCACGGCAAGTAGAACCGGTTGCCCGAAACCCCGTCAATCAACTCATCCTCGGTGCAGTCCTCCTGGAACAGCACATCCGCGTTGAAAATCCTAAACGTGTTCAAAATCGTTTGCACCATCTTCTCGTTGCATCTCGCCATCGGACAGGTTGAATTGAAGCTCACGCCACCGCCCTTCTTGATCTTGAAGTAGATCAACGCAATCACCAGATTTCAGCACATCGAACCCTTTATCCTTTTTGCCCTTCTTCGACGGTTCCAGCAGTTGCGACCGGTAGTTGGCAAACTTCGCCTTCAGCAATCCCAAATGGCACTCGGTGGCTGCGGAGAAAGTCAAATCATCCGGTAAACATCCAAAATGAATACAAAAACTGTTTGGTTACCTACCTTTATTCCTTTGAGTTCTGGCGATTTCCTTCTGGACATTGGAGATTTTTTCCAGGATATCCATGATGGATCGACAAACTAGTGGACGACTACACAGGAAAAACGGAACTGAAAAATCGAATTCTCGGTTTTTGATGCGACGAAATTACGGCAAGTGTCCAAAAGTTTCAGTGGCGGAACCGTTGGCACTTTATATTATCATCGTTTTGCTGTTCCTGATGCTGATCATCATATCCTTATGCTCATACGTTTAGTTTCGAAAGAAAAGGAAGATTTCAGATTTTCGTTTTTTTTTTCGACGTCAAACGTAGAAAAAGGGCAATATGAGAATCAGCACCAGAAACGACAAAATGACGTTGGAACTGATGGACACTTACCTGCATGGGCTTCCGGATCCTGGACTCCGATGCAGACACATACAGATCTTTCTTCTTCAAGATCCGTTGCTGGAGCAGCTCAAGAAAACTCTGCAGAATGTAAACAAGGCAGAACACGCTACGAATCATTTACGCGAATTAAAGAGTCAGTTAACCTATTTTTGAGTTTGCCGGATTAAACCTCAACAGTTAGTAAAAGTTATCTAAATATGAGTAAAATAAATGTATAAAAAGTTAAAATTTATTTATATTTGATTTTACACGCAGTTTACTCATATTATGAGCATGGCCCGCATAAACAATAACCATAAGAAGCGCCTAACCACCAATTCCAGATATCATCCCAACTTTATGTGGTATGGTCGTACTATCTATGATATCGTTAGTGTATGGTACCCGTTTATTAGGGCTGCGCTCTGTCCGTTATGTATTGGAAAACTCATATTTAAGTACGTGGTTTTTATCGTGTAGCACATAGCCGTTGTGGTATGGATTGTCCACGCATGTGAACAAAAACAAACAACTATACTTTTGGTCATGAAATGAAACACATAAATACATAACACAAAAAAATTAACATTTAAATAACATTCTGTAATCCTGGCATCACTGGACGAGTCCGTCAAGCATCATGCGAAAAGTTTCCATGGGCATACATCAACATTATTAAGAAGAGTAAGAAGCTTGATTGTCGGGTCCCGTCCCAGAATTATTCAACAGGTACCTATAAGGGACACGAAGTATTTGGCCAATGACGTGTAGTAAATCAAATCACCGTTCGCACCAAATATAATTCGAGAACGATCCGAACACTTCAAGATTTTTCTCGCAGAATGCTTCCACATCATTGTTCATCATCTGGGGACCACTTGGTATCCTCTCCCAAAAACTATCTCAATTAATAAAATTGTGAAGGTGGCGCGTGTTTCAGTAGGAAAGATAGAAAGTCCACAAGAAGAGGAAAAACAGTGTCCAGCTTTGCTCTTATCTTTGTTTTGATAAATTGATACCCAGACAGTCTGAACACTCTTTCGCACTTCCTGTCTGGTGAACTATATACTTCATTTAAGAGCTCGCAAAGTGACACATTGTACCTAACAAGTAGACAACACGAGAGAAAAAAAAAGTTTCCAACCATCTCTACAGCTCAAGTCAGCTTGGCCAGATAGAATGGCAAAAACTTTCCTCCTTCAGTTACTTTAAGAGAAATGGCTTCACTTTACTTTCTTTTGCGTTTCGTTGCTTAAAGGTAAGTCTCTACTTTGTTCAAACCAAAGCAACAACTTCCGGAGCGGACTGTTACAAATTTCGTAGCGCCATCTTACCACCGGCACTTGAAAAGCATCGATATAAAGAGATGTCATTAAAAATGTTTCTCGTAACTTTTTTTTCCCCGTCGTCGGTGTTGTCGTCGTCCACTTCTTGAAAAATAAATTGTGGATTCTCAGCGTACTTTCCAAAGTCATTTGTTGGGGATGGTGCCTTCCCCAAGAAGGATTAAAAAAGCGAAATGAAAAATCGCCGGAAGTCATTCTCGTCCAAAAGAAGCCAAAATGAATGTCGAAAATGGAAGAATCCCAATTCCCGCAGGATTCGTCTTTTTTTTTAGTGCAAAGAACAAACGCAGTGGCCACATTATTGTTAATTACACCTTCACCTGTAGTGAATCCCGTATACCTCTTGGTGCTGTCTGACGAGGGCTGGGCCACCCTAAGAGCTAATCGGTTCCAGTTGCCCTTTTCGGTGAGATACACACACTGGCCAAGCGACGACCGCAATTAAAATGACAAATGGAGGTCCGCGGAGCAGCACCATCAGCATTGAAGATATAGTCAGTAATGAGTAGCTACCATACACACTGAATTCAAATCGTTGAAGTCGGTAAAATTTGACCGGGTTTTTGAACAACTAAATTTCAAATGACCGTTACACATAAGAAATCAATCAAATCGAAAATTTTGAACAAAGTCAGTACACATTCGGAATAGATTTTATAATTTTTGAATGATTCACTGATTTTTGATGAAAAATTACCTAACAGTGGAAGGCTGGATTAGTGTGTAGTGCTAGTGCGTCCATCACAGAACCAACTTCCCAATAACGCCCGAGCAGTAAAATATACACAGTAACTCCGTCCAAGAGACAAAAGGAACGCTTGGGGAGGAGACGGGTATTACAGAATGTATTATATTATACAACAAAGCGTAGCAGCTAAAGCTTTTAAATAAATAAATAAAAATGATGCCGCCAACTGGACGGCAACGGTGACGACAGTTTTGCTTTAGCCAGGATCTTCGGCCATTGAAAATTAATGCAGAAAAACAAATGCCGTAGAGTCAATGTAAATACTGATGGTTTAAGTGGGTCGGCTAAAAGGAGTGGTTGGCTCGTAAATAAGTGGACAGTGACGGAAAAGGCTGCAGCGAAAAACGTTGATCTTGCCTAATCTTGCCCATTCTTCATCAATACAGAATGGAAACTGCATCATTGGAACGTGTGTCGTCCATCTGTGACCTTGGTGTTACCATCGATTCGAGGCTCAGATTCAACGAACACGTGAGCATTACCACTGCCAAAGCTTTTTTGTGCTGGGATTCATCCGTCGCCACGCTTCCGAGTTCACCGACATCCACGCTTTAAAAACTCTATATTGCTCGTTGGTTCGTAGCATTCTGGAGTACGCTGCTCCGATTTGGTCCCCTTATTATGTAGCTCATGTTCTCACGATTGAACGGGTGCAGAAAAGGTTCTTACGGTTTGTACTGAGACAACTTCCTTGGAACGATCCGACCAATCTTCCTCCTTATTCTGACCGATGCAAGCTCATAGGATTGGAACCACTATCTGTCAGACGAAATTTCATGCTGGTAGACGCTGATATCCTGTTTACATTATGCTAGTGAGCTTTTTTGCCAGCAGCTAGCTCATAAGCGCTAGTGAAATAGCATAAGTGTAAACACCCCACAAGTCTCTTTCTCTCTCTCTCTTTGTTTCTCCGACAGTGAACTTTCTCTATAACTGTAGCGTTGTAGGATAGCTAGCATCAGTGCTCAGGGCTCTACAATTTCGAAGCTCTAAAATGAACTCGTGTTTTGTTTCTCTCATACATACGTGTTCGACGCTTCATTTCTATAACGCCTAGCTAGACTATCAGCAAGAAACAAAAATAAAAAAAGCAGGACGCTTAGAAGGAAAGGCTGGCTGTGGAACTTCTCGTCATTGCTTTGCTCATCGCTTTCAATGTAACTAACGTCGATTTTCTAGTTAAACGAAACCTCATTATGGCTTCAATCCCCTTTCATCAACACTCTATCACCGCTCTTTCAATTTGTTTAAAATGCGTTATGTCCCGTTTTCGATCATATTTTTTAGATAAATATATGGATGGAAGATAAATTAAAAATATTACGTGTAATCTTCAAGTGTTTTCACGTGAGAAATGCTTTAAATGTGTTACTTCATTTTCCGTCATATACGTCATGAAACCTCTGTTGATGTGTTTCATGAAAGAGAAAACTATCAAAGTCGAGCGCTCTTTCGCTCATCCGTTTCACCGAAGCTTGAAAGGAAGACCAATGGAGCGACGGGAGAAAGAGCGACAAGCTAGCTTCTTGAATGCTGCGCAGCTGTTCGACGTTACCAGAAAAATAAAGCCAACAGTCTCTTCGTCGCATCGATTTGGTCGATTGAAGCTGATATTGTGACGCCCTGTCAGTGCTGTTAATGTTCATATCATTCGAGTGAAGATGAACCAATACAACTATTTAATCGATTCTGTGAAAAAAATTTCTTTCCTGTCCATCATTTGAAGAGCCCGTTTCTCATTCGAAGTTCATTATCACTATTATTTCAAGAGCACATTTTCATTATGTCGAAAGTAACATTCGCACCGATCCGAGAAAAATAAAGTTTTGTTTTGATGACCGAAAAGTTATTCACATTTTAAATTGAACATATATAATCTCATAGTGATAGCAATGTTCAACATATTAAGCAGATCGTTAGCTTTTATGCAGAAAAAACTGGTCAAAGCTTATTATACGTCGTTTTGTGGCCCCTAATGTTACTTAAGTTAAAGTGTATTTACCAGAATATTCGGGAGAATTATCAATCACGTCTCCTTACGTGCAGCCCATTCATCATATTAGGACCACCGAAATCATTTTAGCAACAAACAGTTCGATTTATTCACTTTAATAACGAGAAAGCGAAACGACGAACGTACACTTTTCACAGGTTTCTGTGCGCTGTTATTTAAGACAAATGGCATCTCCATAGAAATTGGGTGACTTAAGTAACATCGAAACATATTTTGATCGGAAGGTGATTACGTCAAAAAGCAATTTGACTGGCAAATAAATTTAAAAATGGGATGTGATCCTACATTCGGCCAGTATATAGTGTAATAGCTAGAGCATCGATTTACACTGATAGCTCGACTTTGTTCACCTTTATTACTTTCGACGTAATGAAAATTTGCTCTTGATTTGATATACGACAGTGGAGTGTGGAAGGAACCCAGCAAAATGGTCCCGAACAGACAAGTCGACCCGATGTCGGAGCAAGGTTTTCTTGAAATGAAACACACGCACTACAAATTGTAGCTGATTTCGAGTTGCCGATAATAGAACAGCAGATTTACATGCAGTTCAAATGGAACGGTTGCCGAAGAAAAACTGGTTGCCGACAATACTCGCTCTCACTAGAGAAGATTGGAGCTTTGTAAAAGCGTTTCAAAACAGTTTTTGACAATTCTTTCGACTGAAATTGTTAGAGCAGCTGGCAGCAAAAGATTGTAAACAAACCAATACTGCATATGTGTGCGTTCCTTAGAGAAAAAGGCTATAGAAAGAAGGTTGCTGATTAGGTTGCCGAGAATACGTAAATTCCCCTAGTTGCCTTATATCAACTATCAGACTTAAAGTGTTCATTATATACGATATATGATGAGATGAAAGTATAGAGTTGATAGTTCAGCTATAGTATGGCCACGTGCAAAATGTATACATAAAGTAGAATGCGTGCAAAAGAAGAACAATTCTGCTCAAAATTTGTAAGAAAATTAGACTTTAGAATGAAATTCCAATTCCAATAACATTATCAAATTGCATCACGGAAAAAAAATGGCTGGAAGTAGTTTAGAGTGTATTGTTTACACTGTATTTTTATCGCTGTCAGTTTTTCGAAAGTTGGAAAAAATGGCGTCAACCCGAAAAGCAAAATGGCGTCACCCGAAAAAGAACGGAAAATCCTCAACTCTTTCATTGGGACATCGGAAACAACTTGGAATCGTGCAGTCAACGGTGAGTCGTGTGATTAAACGTTACTACGAAACTCTGAACATCGAACGGAATGGATGTTCTATAAGTGATCAGGATCACAAACGTGCCGTGAAAGCGTTTAATCAGAATACCAATGCTTCGGTCAGGGAGGTGGCCAAGAAGTTGAATTTGTCCAAGTCTTTCGTTCAGAGAGCCAAGGACCGGGAGAGACTGCATACGTACAAAGTGCAGAAGGCTCCAAATCGTGACGAACGGGAAATACGGTGGGAAAGTCACGGGCCCGGAAACTGTAGACCCAGATGCTGACGAAGCTTCATTGTCGCATCATGGTTGATGAGACTTACGTCAAGGCGGAATTCCGGAAGCTTGTTTGATGTTCCGGAGGAAGTAAGGAAGCAGACACTTTCAAAGTTTGCCAAGAAATACATGATTTTGGAGTGCGCCGTTTGTGACTGCCGGGACTGTAAACGGGGAGTTCTACCTCAAGGAGTGTCTACAGAAGTTACTGCTTCCCCTGTTGAAGCAACACGAGGGCCCTACGATCTTCTGGCTGGATCTAGCTTCGTGTCACGATTCAAATGTTGTCCTGGAGTGGTACGAAGCCAACGGGGTCATTTTTATATCCAAGGACATGAACCCCTAACCCAACCCCCCCCCCCCCCCACCATCCAACGCACTGAACTAAAGCCCATCGAAAAATACTGGGCTATTATGAAGCAAGCACTATGGAAGCATCCCAAGGAGGTTAAATCTGAGGAAGACATGAATAAAAATCGGATTTCCGTACAGAAGAAGCTGCAGCCATGATGAGGTTTTAAAAAAACTCTTTTCCTGTGAGTTTAGCCAGCCCTCACCTCGAGTGAGTGGTGGCTGGAATATGACAGAAGTAAACAAAAACTCATCGAGAGAGAGGGAGAGTGAACTTCAGCGAGAGGATGATTTGACGTGAGGTGCGCTTTTCGAGACTCCAGATGACTTTTTTGTTCGACGTAAGAAGCTCAGAGTTCACCCAGAGTGAAAGTAAGAGCGTGTGATAGAAAACATGAACATGAATGGCAGCAAACCTCACTCTCATTTTATCCCCCTTCGCTCACAAGCTCTGAAGCTCAGTCGAATGATTTGGCAGTAGGCAATCTACTCCTCATAAAAATGCTACGCTAGGCTCATTTTAAACTCGTAAGTGAGGCTCTATCAAGCCTGATCTTACCCCTACAAAGATTTGAGCTGGACGATTTATATTTAAGATAATTAAATATGACAATTTAACCAGGTTAGCAAACAAAATCAAACTAGTTTCAGTTACAGATATAAACTCCCTCTAGAGTATACAGTTGCTTCACAGCGATATAAATGTAAAAAAAACTTATGCGTTCACCTCTTAGTTTGCATTTTTGTCCACCTAAAGTATTACAAGCAATCAAGAGTTAATGAACAATCAACAAAGCATCCTATTACACTAGCGACTCCGTAATCTGATGGTATCATAATTTTCAGCAATAACAGGAATCCTCACGAACCCTAAACATTTGCCAGAAATCTCAAGGTATCTTCCAAATAAGCTTCAAAAATGCATTTTTTTTTTTAATTTTAAATTCTGTCCTCAATATCCGTAATACGCGCACGAGGCTCAAACCTTTGTAGACCACTCAAAAAAAAATTACTACTACTATTAAAGACTGGACTCGGAAAAAATGCGACACTTTGTTTTGGATGTAACTTTTTATTGCGTGGGTAAAAATTAATAAAATTTTGGGTAATACTAGTTGATAGTGTTATGTATATGTGTGCAAAATTTAATCGATCTGTCAAGTAGTTCTCAAGATGCATTCGAAACAAGAAGAGCTACGCCAGCAAATCTTGGGCGCGGTGATCGATAATCCTGGTCAGTCGCACAGATGGATCGGCAAAAGGCTTGGAATCCACCATTCTACCGTGTCCCGCGTTGTGAAAATGTTCCAGGAGACGAAGACCATCGAGCGGCGCGCTGGAAGCGGCCGAAAACCGAAAACGGAATACCCAGAGAAGGCGCGGAAGATAAGGCAGTACTTTAAGAATAACCCAAACCTTTCCACCCGAGACGTGGCCAAAAAGGTCAATTTGTCGAAGTGGTTCGTCCAGCAGACCATGAAGCGGGCTGGGCTACGTGTTTTTAAGGTCAGGAAGGCGCCAAACCGGACTGACAAGCAAAACACGGTGGCCAAATTGCGTGCGCGGAAGCTGTACCGTGAGTGGCTGGTCAAGCCAGGCTGTCTCGTCATGGACGACGAGACATACATCAAGGCGGACACCAAACAAATCCCCGGCCTCGAGTTTTTTGTTGGTACGTCCCGCATGGAGGTTCCGGAAAAGTTCCGGAAGAGAAAGATGGACAAATTCGCGAAGAAGTACCTGTTGTGGCAGGCGATCTGCGAGTGCGGACCGTACAGCAAGCCGTTCGTACCAACCGGCACCATAAACGGGCAGATTTACAGAGAGGAATGCTTGCAGAAGCGCTTGCTGCCCTTCCTCCGCTGTCACCGTGGTTCCACGCTGTTCTGGCCGGATCTCGCTTCGTGCCATTACGCCAAGCTTGTAATGGATTGGTACGAAGCGAAGGGCATTAATGTGGTCCCGAAGGAGGCGAACCCGCCAAATACACCAGAACTTCGTCCGATCGAAAATTTTTGGGCGATAATGAAGAAGAAGTTGAAGAAAAGCGGAAAAACATTCAAAACCGATAAAGCTTTGAAGAAAAACTGGGAGAAATTGTGTAAGGAAGATGGGCAAAGCCTCGCCCAAGATCTCATGAGCAGTGTTAAGAGAAATGTACGGGCATTCAGCTTGGGGGAGGAAATTCAATAAATAAATTATGCCAAAACATAGCTAATATATAGTTATTTAATACCTGAAAGTTTGAGAAGTATCCGATTTAAAATGAATTTTTGGTGACCATTTTTGTGTGTCTCATTTTTTCCGAGTCCAGTCTTTATATCATTTCAAAAAATCCATCATCACCATAGTGGCGAATAAAATAGTTTTTGCAGTGCTACAATAATTTTTAAAAAGTCATTATGACAGCCATCCTTACAAAATAATCCGTTAATTTGTTAATTCATAAAAAATCACTGGAAAACTGTTCAAACGATAGTTTTTACATGTGAAATGCAATGTCTTTAATGTAAGAATTTAATGTAAGTGTTGCTGAAAGTGAACGTGAACGTGAACGAATTTTGTGAAGCACAAGTCAAGAAATGTGGTGTTCTTATTTCAACCGCGTTTCTAATATTATGTCTATGAAAATCACTTCCCCTCGAGGGGGGCGACACATCTAAATCTCACTTATAGATGCTCAACAAATTTTACACTAGCAAATCAATCTTCGAAAAATCTTTTTTCAATTCTCGCATCTACTTGCATCGCGCATCACCTTTTTGCAGGAAATCTTCAAAATCGCCATCAATCTTCTTTTTGTCTTCTCAGCGAGCGCGCAGCTAACCACAGCGAAATACAATTTTTTTCTGCATCGTAGTTAGAGTCGCCCCCCCTCGGAACGTTCGGTAAACAGTTCGGTGGTTTTTCACAGTTTTCCTATGATTTTTCACAGATATTCGGTGAAAAATTACAGGAAATCTGTGAAAAATTACCGAACTGTTTACAGAACGTTCAGCTGTTGAGATTTCGGTAAAATTTCACAGATTTCGGTGAAATAGTCTTAGTGTGCAGAGACACAAGTAAAAACGAACGAAAGCAGACATGCAGACAGGGTGCCAATAGCATGCCGGGCGAAGGAAAAAATCACCATTAAATGAGAACCAGCTGCAGCAGCAACCGTTCTCCTATTTCTCCACTATATGATCACTACGGCACAAGCACAATTTCACACTTAGTTAATCGAATATTTATCACAGCACTGCGAAATAAATTAAAATGATCGCCATTACAAATACAGAAAAGCTCGACCTAATGAGTGGAGTTAAGCGTAAGGTGCGAGCGTACGGTTATGGTATTGAAGTTGAATGAAATTAATATGCCAAAAGCTTACTAATGAGTTACATTTCATTGGCTGAAAGTTTGAAAAGGATCGGTCAACTAGTTAATTTTCTACAGCGTTTTTTCCGTGATGTGGGACACCCTTTAGAACCGTCCTAATGACGCGTTCATCTAGATAAAATTCAGAGTTGGTTGGAAATGCTAACATGAAGCTTTTTGTGTGATAATTTATTAGCTAGAGAATGATCTTTAGAAGAGGGTAGGTGGATAGTTCCGTTAGAGTACGGCAGTATGAAAATTGAATAGAAGTTGAAAATGAGCGAAGGGCCATTAATGCGACAGTTTTTGAAGTTAGACGCACATCTTTTGCCTAACCCGTACGATGTACGCGGAGACTTGAAGTATGTCTTCAAGTCTACAGGCAACAAATGTGCGTCCTTCTTTTGCTCATAAACTGACTGCGGCTGTGGAATAGTTCTAGCGACGTTTTCATCACTACCTAAAGCCCCACGTTGCGAGAGCATTTCCAGTCGATGATGTGTTATAATGCAATTCTTCTTTACCCAAATATTGTGTTGCTCCTATCGATCATAAATTATCACACTAAAGCTTCATGTTAGCATTTCCAACCAACTCTGAAAATCTTCTTACTTCGCGTATGAAGTAACATAAAAAAACACTTTGAATGTAGATAAAATTGTTAAATAGCATATTTTTAGCGATGGGCCCAATCTTAGATCCACAGGTTAAAATTAGAGCCATTTCCCCTATACAACCCGAAGGTGGTTGAAATTCGACCATGGTTTTACACACGAACCAGAATCTGAAAAAGTTCAACGCAAAAGTAGTCCAGAGAAGTTGGTTGACCATGTGTGCGGAAACTGTCCTAGTTGGTTATTTCCCGCCAGCAATCCTCCTTACTTTTTTTTTTCAATTTACCTCGAAATCCCTCAGAGAACATTTGCAATCTCTTAGCGTCACGAAACCAGATAAGCGAATGGCAAAAAAAAATGATAGTTGGCAAAAGTAAAGGGCTTCCTTGCAACGAGCGAACGTGTGTCTATGTGTTAATCATGCACACATGCACTGAAGCTTGCGTTGGCTCTTTTTACTCCGCTTTAGCACGGAGGAGAGACGGGATCAAGTCGAACGTGGAAACGACGTCGTGATGAAAAAGTGAAAAATCAGCTTGCAACAGCAGCAGCAGCAGCAGCAGCAGTGGTAGAAAAAAAAACAATAGTCTCGAGGACGAAGCTTTGCAATGGCTTGGCTGCCGAAGCAAGTGGATGAAATTAACTTTTGAAGAGCGCTTTTGTTGGATTAGAATAATGATGAAATGGAGCTGCTCATGTGATGTTGGATTTCGTCGTGCCCCGGGGGAAAGGAAAACGGAGGCAAAGTGGGTGGTGAGATTAGCGGTGAGATGAAAGTCGGAAAATTAAAAAGTTCACAGCTTGGTCCCGACGACTTGTTGGTAGTGGTGGTGGAGATCCGGCGATGGTGATGACGGGCGACTAAGCAAGTGCAAAAAGCTGCTAGTGTGACTTCTTAATTAGTTGTAGCTGGAAATGTAGCAGTGGGTGGCGTGAATAGCGGGAGTTTCCTCAGCTTTGCATTTCAGATTACGTCCGCTGGAGTGCAACGATGATAAACAAAAGTAAAGTAGTGCCCGGATCTAGCAAACGACAGGAAACGTGATGCGAGTAAACACAGGGCTGAGTTGTGTAAAGTTCAGACGTTGGCTAATAAGACGTCAGCTTTAAGAGGACCTCAATGAGTAGAGGAAGTACAAAAATATGTTCTCTTTGTTCCGGTAGGCATGTAGAAAGCGATGATCACATTTTCATGGACGTAATTTTGGTTTGGATCAGAGCTGGTAAATATCACGGTCGTCATGTGATAATGAGAAAACAGGTCCTCTCACTATCATGAGACGAAATGACCGATCATTATCTTTCTTGAAATTTTCCAATGATCAAGCACTCATGAGAATAATTCTTATGCGGTTTTGACATCAACATTTCTAACTGATTAAGATCTCTGAGTAATCACTATGATCACAACACTGTCACGATCCGTCATGACAAAAAAATCGATGAGATTTTGAAGAAAATCTCTGCCATCGTTTTCTCATCCGATGATAGTGACAGAAGTATCTCTGTAAATATCACGTAAGGTCTTTAATTAAAAATGACATTTTCCAGCCCTGGTTTTGATCGAAAAAACTGCTTTTTAATTTTCCCTCCCCTTGGCTAATTTTTGCACCTTGTTGCTGGTGGGTGGGCCTAATTTCGTGATAGTGGAGTGTTGGAGACGGTAGGTTTATGGTCGGCGTTGCTGGCTCATGCCGCGATAGAATGGCGCCATGGGCAGGCGATGGGGATTACTAAGCTTCCCCTCTCTGATGATAGTATCACACTTGTTACTCCTTTGTTTAAGAGTCGCCGGTAGTATAGGGATTTCCACTGTGGCGTGCTCCTATTGGGATATACCCATACGTACATAGTCAAAACGTGTGAGCATAGTAGGAGCATATGCCCTATATAATTTAAAAATCAGATAGGTAACTAACTTCAAAATGAAGCATTTTAGTCACTTGAAGGTGTCACTTGGGTTGAACTAAGATGTAATAAATAGGTATAGGTCGAAGTCAAAAGTTCTTGAAACACGGCTAATATTAGATTACAAGCACAAGTCCAGGTACTTAATAAAGCATGGGTTATGATTGATTAGGTGAATAAGAGATTTGAAATTTATTAAATTAGACCAATGAGATATCATAATCATCAAATGAACTTAAATAAGAAACTTCAGAAAGTCTAATAACATTAAGTAGATTAACAAAAGAATTAAGATGCGGATGGTCCGCTCAGGGAGGCAACTCACCTTTATAGTTGTAGAATAATGTTGGAGGTTATGTGGCTTTCAGTCTTTTGATGCTCAAAAATGGGGTTTTAAGTTTTCATTTGACGTTTCCGTCACATGTATTGTGCCTTTTTCAAGGAATCTGTATGTATATGTTTTTTTTTAATACAATGTTGGAATTTCGTTTGCGATTTTAATTACTAACTAAATTCCGTTTTAGTGTCAAGAGCCAACAGCATAGGCACAATTGTCACGATGTTCGGTATCGTATGCTACAAAACAAGATCTCATGTTAACCAAACGTCATACTCTCGAGGATTACATTCGAGGATACTTCTACTCACTTGACCACTTCAGTTTTGCGGTAGTGGCAGGAAATTCAAAATGAACCGGCTAGCAGGACTTGGGTACAGTTTCTCATTTTGGCGCCACTTTAACTATGGCGGTACCGATACGTTTTGTGACTTTTGTGCTCTTTGCTGTGTTCGTCTACTACACCTATTGTTTTCCACTGAGTAAAGAACGTCAGCATACGTGCTACTCAAATTTTCTGTATCTGTGCACTTGTTGACTGTGTGTGATGTGTTTATAATGTGACATGTTTCCAGTATTGGTAGATTTTGTTTTTTAAGACTATAATCCAGTATTTGTGTGCGATTGAATGTGAAGACGTGTTGGTTAGTGACGGAGTGATCCAATAGTGCTGTTCGTTCTCGTAGTGTTGCTATCTCGTAATCTTCAGCTGTCTTCCCTTGTTCCCACATGGTTTGCAGTCTGTTGGAACAGGAGCGATGGCCGGCGATCCGGGCTTTCAGTGTGTTTGTTTGTAGTCATTCTGTAGATGACGTTCGATCTGTTGGTTTGGTCCAACTTGTCCTTCACCGTCGACAGTAGGTTGCCGACCGTCTTCTTATTCTTGGCACTGATGATGATATTAGAGTAGTCTTTTTTCAAGCTTTTCCGTATTTGGCCGTATTTTTATCATCGATCGATACTGCGTGTTGTCGTCGCTCGTGACGTCACGCGCCGCTCTCTCGATCGATTGACGAGGCGATTTATTTGTTTTGCCGGGTAGGCGTTCAGCTTTAGTTGGGAGAAAATCGTATTTGTGGCCGTTTTTGAGTCAACGTTGGTGGAGAAACTTGTTACTCGGTAAATGAAATGTCGTGCCACATTCACTTTGAGTTGCATGCTGTGGGCACGATGTGGCACGAAATTTCATTCACCAAAGCACACAAAGAGGGTTTGCCGTTGAGACCAGTAGTACCATGCATGACGTCACCATCGTACATACTCTCGCAGTTCGTTGGTAAAATCATACAGAAGTCCATCGCTGGTAGATACAACGTGCCAAATTCATTCATCTTCTGTGAGTACATCAATAATGTGAAGCTTCCGCCCGGCTACGTCCTGATTTCCCTGGATGTAGTGTCACTTTTCACGTGCATCCCTAAAGACTTGGTACTACACGACGTCATCAACAACTGGGACAACATCAAGCAACACACAAACATCAACTTGGACCTGTTTCTGGAGATAACGGAGTTTTGCATTGACTGCAGCTACTCAAAGGACAACACAACAGGTGTTTAGAACAGCGATGGGTAATCCGCTTTCACAACCCCGTTTTTGAGCATCAAAAGACTGAAAGCTACATAACCTCCAACATAGTTCGTAAGAGTCGATCCCGCCAAGAAAGTTGAAGAATAAATCTTCCTATTTAGTCTTGAACTTCAATAAGAAAACGCAAGCAGACCAATAGCATTAAGTAGATTAACAAGAAGAGGAATAGTTTAGGAAATAAGTAAAATTAGAGGTATGTGACAATTAATAACTTTTAGTCTTTTGTAGGTATTGTTTTCCCATGGGTTTATTGTACTCGATTACTTTATTATTCTCTCAATACGCAAAATCTCTGATATATGTGATTAAAGCATTTGAGTTAACTTATTCATTTTTGTTCAAGTACTTACATTTTTAAACAGCAGTCAATGATAATCTATGAACTAAACCCTACGTGACTGTAAAATTGATCTTTCCTTATGTGGTATTGATGCATATTAAACTTTTCGCGGTAGTCAAAATCAACGCGCCTACGTCTACGGAGCTTAAGCAGAAGTGATTCGCAATTCGGTAGAGCTTGCCAAAAGTTTTTTTTAGCTTATGTAGTTTAGAATTTGTTCGGTACTGTCACGAAATCTTGAAATGATTGATACGTCCGTTAAATTAACTTATTTGATACAAAGCTCGGTAGTAAATAAGTAGAATATCTAGGGAGGAAACCAAAATTAATCAACTTGCCAACATAGGCTATTACATTTATTTTGATGGCACTCTTTAAATGATAATAAGCCTTTTTTTCTCGCTTCGGTTGTCTCGTACGGCTTTCGGAATTCGTGCGGTTTTCGTAACTTACATAATTTAGATATTTCGTTCGACACGGATTTACTTATTCAACCGGATTACTACGCGCATATATCTACTCGCACACGTCAAAGAATTTGTTTCCCCATAACTATCTTGAAACAATACATACGATACGGAATCCAGCGTTCAAGCTGCCAACATAGGCTAGTCCTTCTGCTGTATTGTCAAAGATAGAAGCAAAATGTATTCAAATGGGTCAAGTATTGAAAACTAAGCTGTTACGCAGCTCCAGCTTGATAACCCAAAAGAAAAAAAGAAAAAAAAAATGCTTTTTAATTTTAGAAAGTTACTGACGTCCCCTTAGGTGAAACGTTTTGATTTTTCTAACATTGGAGAAAGATAACAAAAATTAAAAATGAAATCAATTTTTTCTGAATTTGTATTGAAAATTTACGTGCAATTTTTTTTTTTTTTTTTGTATGTCATCATGGCATAAAGTAGGACTGAAAAAACCACAAAACATCGTCTTTTCAGTTTTTCTGAGAGCCCAATATTTTTTTCATGATAAGATAGCAAAAATATTTTTACATGATTTTTTTTTACATAAATCGAAGGAAAAAACTAATTTTCTTGGATTTTTTATATTATTACCCAATATTTTTAGATGTTTATGCGAAAGAGGACGCTACAAGAAATCGCCTTAAAAGCAAACTCGTTCCTTTTTGCGTAAGACTAAGTAGTAAGAAAGTTTACCGCCCCAAAAATTAAAAAAAAAAATTCGACTCATTTTTGCGAGTCGAAAATATTTTTTATTTTCGGGGCGGTAAACTTACTTACTACTTAGTCTTACGCAAAAAGGAACAAGTTTGCTTTTAAGGTGATTCCTTGTAGCGTCCTCTTTCGCATTGCAGTTCGCAGTTTCACAAGTCAAATTATTAAGGTTTTGTTAATGAAATAAATGTTATAAAGAACTAATGAATGTGACATTTAAAACAGTGCCAATTAGAAGACCACTATGGTCATCAACTAGAAAACGTATCCTGTGACGTTTGCTCACGACAAAACAGTATACCGCTTGAACTAATACTAAAAATAGTTTCTTTGAACTCGCAAAATGATTCCGATCGAAATGAACGATCGTAAAAGGTGCAGATCAACGTGTGAACTCGTATTTTACTAATTGGGCTATCGTTATAGCTAGGCTTCAATAATGTAAACGCTCCTCCGCAGCATTCAGAAAATCACCAACTCAACCCAGCTCAACCGATTGCCATCGCGGAAAGTTTTCTTCGTTCGTCGCACCGAACCTACACCGTTGCGTAATCCCGTCACGATCGGTTATTATTTCTGCCAATAGCCGATGCCAGAGTAAAAACTATCGCAAAATGTGTTATCACCTTTTCCCAGCAATTCAATGAGACGGAAAATGGACCGAACGTGACTGAATCCGACCTGCCTGACCCAGATCTTTCGTCTTCGAACATTTCTCGGGTCTCGGTCCCGTCCGGCGTAGAAAGTTTCTTCCGTCAAAGAATTTCGCTCCTTACTAGCAGTCGCCTTACAGGTACCTTAATTGCGTACCAAGCATGCAGCCTCTGTATGTATGTGAATGTGTAGTTATTGGGAAAATTTAATTAAAACTGCATCTAATTATTATTCTTATCAGCTAGCATTCGGGATGAAACTTCATTCCGTTTTCCCGCACTTTGTCACCCTTCTCCCTTTCCTCCAGCGCATGAAATGCGGCACCAGGATGTGAAAGGGTAGTGCAAATGAACGAGTATCCAACTTATAACTGACTGACTGAGTGAGTGACTGAATGGGAATGCGAGAATATGTACGAAAGCTAGAAGCGCGTGGGATTCTGATGATGGTAGAAAAATTGTATGATAAGAGATGGAAAAGTTTTCATTTCCTCCTACCACGTGGCCCCTTCCCTGCCACCGGTGATACCCGTCCCGCAGAGTCAATCCGTACCGTGTGGCCAAGTGACTTTGCACCATTTGGTACAGATTTCAACGACGATTAAAGAAGCTCCCCATAACGGCAGCCATTGCCACAAACCGAGGACTCCGAATGCTATTTTCAGAACGCCATTAGGGAGCAGTTTCCTCTCCGGTCCACGCCATTACGACCGACGACTGCAACTCACGACTCGCAACCCTACTCTACCACGGTACGGCAGCGCTGAGCTGAGTTTTGAAATGTTCGTTATTCTTTTTCATGAGAAGTAAATGGATCGTTAAATGGAATCGTACGTATGTGTGTGAATGTATGTGCGGAAGAAGGGCTTACATTTAGTTTATTCCAGATGTACGCCACTGTGGAAGTGCTTTTCTGAGGCATGAAAATGGTTAATTTAGAACATTTTTTATTGTGGTGCTGAGACGTCGAATTAATCATCAGCTGGATAAAATGTAATTTTCTGCTCCGAAGAGAACAGAACTGTTTGTGAGAGATTGGTTTAAAAGAACGGGAAAAGCGATGCTTGTCTGAGGAAACCAAGAACATGTTATGCATTTTGGTTTCTGAGATACATTTGGTTGTGTATATCTAGCGTTCAGAATCATACGGGCCTAACTGCGATGATCGATTCTCTTCATAAATTTTCTCTTTTGTTAATAGCTCGGCCGCGTTAACATTTCTCGATGAGTTTGATGTTGCTTCTGCTGGATATTACAACCTTTTATTACACTATATTGGAATATTTTCAGAAAATCGGTTTACTAAACTGTGGTAATGCGAAGAGAAAATTCGGCCCTTAGTAAGTTGATTCTTAACGATAGATAAGACTTCCATTTTTTTTTTTTTTTTGAATCCATAAGCATTGTTTGACGTTGCCATTTCAAATGTTTTGTTAAAAGTAAACGTCAAGAATCTTGAACCGACCATCGATGGGCATTCAGATCCGGATCTGTTCAAAAATTCTGTATCAGCATGGATAGTGCTCATGCCCATTTTTTTGACGTAGGACTACGTCTGTGATTTCTATATTGGGGTACACTTTGTGAAAACCGAAAATGGAACATGTAACAAAATTATGAAAGATTATGAACGTTAATAACTCAGCTGTGCCTTGACCAATTTCAATAATTTTATCACCAATCGATCAGATATGTTTTAACGCACCTGTTAAAATTAAGACTTTATAATTTTTCAAAATGTCTCTGTTGAAAATTGCACGAATGTGCAACTTTTGCTATGATAATTAAAATTATCACCGATTGCCTGCGAAAAGCGATTCCACTAACACAGATTTCAAAGTTGAATTCCATCCGGTCTCACTAAACAGTGTTTTTTTTAAATCACCGCGTGGTGAGTACATAGTACACAACTGAAGACTTCCCGCAAGCAGCTAGCTATCAAGGCTGGCCTCAACTGCTGATCGGATTCAGTTCCAATCACCGTGTATGGTGGTGTCCGGTCGTGAGCGTCAACTGCAGCAGTAACAGTGCTTTCAGTGCGTGGCGTTGAACATTGTTCTCCATTACACGACGGAAGGCTGCGAATCTATCTTAATTATATGTCATCAGATATAGGCCTTCCGTGCTATAACCCCCCTCGTGTATGCGTTACTATCTACAGTTCCCCCGTTGACTATGATTTCTCCATGAAACACGCTATTCAAGGAGTTCCAGATCAACTTCGACCTATCTCAATTCCCCGTATTTTTTGCTGAAAAGTACCAACAAGTCAATTGCAATAGAAGATTTTTCACTGATGGATCCACTGGATTCGGTGTCTTCAATGACTACTCAACCGCCTTTCGGAAACTTCAGGAACCTTGTTCCGTTTGTGTTGCTGAGCTAGCAGCAATCAACTTTGCATGGGGATGATTTCCGACATGCCCATAGACCATTACTTTATCTTCGTTCGAGTGAGACTATTCGGTCGATGAAACAAGGTAGGCACTCATCTTATTTCCTTTCAAAGGTAAGGGAGCAGATGAGTTTGCTGGTCGAAAGATCATATATGATTACCTTTGTATGAGTCCCCTCACAGGCTCAATCCCAAGCAATGAAAAGGCAGACTCTCTCGCAAAGGTGGGCGCACAAAAAGCGAGATTTATGATAGATAAATTTCACATGATGATTTTTTTTTTCATTAGTGCATCAAACTTCTCTTTAAAGTTGGCAAAACGATTGGACAAGTAATTCTCTTGGGCGGTGGTTACATTCCATTATTCCAAATGTTTCTTCGAGAGCGTGGTTCAAAGGTCTGGACGTAAGTCGGGGATTCATTCGCGTGGACTTATGTCCAACCACTACTCGCTAGACGCACATCTCTACAGAATAAACCTCGTTGACAGCAATATATGTAGGTGCAGAACCGGTTATGATGACATCGATCACGCAGTTTGGTATTGCCCGGGTAATGACGCCTCCAGAGCACGACTGTTGGATACCTTTGTGACCTGAGGTAGACAACCCTTCCGTGAAGTAAGAGATGTATTGGGAACCCGTGATCTTCCCTACATGCAGGCACATAACATATGTGGAACTTCATGCAAAAAGCTGACTCAAAGCTGACCCTTTTTTTGTTTTGCCTCAGTGGTATAACTGGCATAGTTGGACATCGATCTGTCAAAATAAAAGTTTCATGATATCGACACTGAGCATTCATAAGGACCAATGTCGAAAAGCTTCTTTCGTAAATGTCTCGTACTTCAAACTCAATCCAAGTAAGCCCCTAATTTTATCGGATAGGAGGACTTTTATGTACACAATCATGGTGTTGGTTTTCTTGAGTGAGTTTTCATTTTCGAGAAATTCACGCAAAAAGTAATTGTTTACGTTTGCAGCATTGGCCCTTATGACGGCGACTCTGCAACTCTTACTCCTGATAAAATCCCATAAGCATCTGACAATCTAAAGGGTGATACGGTCAAAATTTGGTCAATATCAACTTGACGTATTTCTTTCAATTTTGCATTTAAAAAACCTGAACACCCCTCATTTTGAAGGTGTGTGTGTGTAGAATGTTGCTCCTATTTTAATTTTGGAATTCACTCTTCAGTTGTCAAAATGCCGTCCAAGCAAGAAGAGCAGCGTATCAAAATTTTGCTCGCGCATCGCGAAAATCCGAGCTACTCGCACGCAAAGTTGGCAAAATCGCTAAAAGCTGCCAAATCAACCGTTACAAATGTAATTAAAGTGTTTGGGGAACGTTTGTCGACAGCCAGGAAGTCTGGATCGGGGGGAAATCGAAAACCGGAAGCCGCTGAGACGACAAAGAGAGTTGCCGGTAGTTACAAGCGTAACCCTAACCTCTCTCTCCGAGATGCCGCAAATAAGCTGGGTGTATCGTCTACAACCGTGCATCGAGCCAAAAAACGAGCCGGACTATCGACTTACAAGAAGGTAGTGACTCCAAATCGCGATGATAAACAAAATACGACGGCCAAAGCGCGATCCAGGAGGCTGTACACGACGATGCTGACGAAGTTTGACTGCGTGGTAATGGACGACGAAACCTACGTCAAAGCCGACTACAAGCAGCTTCCGGGACAGGAGTTTTATACGGCAAAAGGAAGGGGAAAGGTAGCATATGTTTTCAAGCACATGAAACTGTCAAAGTTCGCAAAGAAATATCTGGTTTGACAAGCCATCTGTACCTGTGGCTTGAAAAGCAGCATTTTCATAGCTTCCGGGACTGTCAACCAAGAAATGTACGTGAAAGAGTGTTTGAATAAACGTCTGCTGCCTTTCCTGAAGAAACACGGTTGTTCCGTACTGTTTTGGCCGGATTTGGCATCTTGCCATTACGGTAAAAAGGCCATGGAGTGGTACGTCGCCAACAACGTGCAGGTGGTTCCCAAGGACAAGAACCCTCCCAACACGCCAGAGCTCCGCCCAATTGAGAAATACTGGGCTATTGTCAAGCGGAACCTAAAGAAGACCAAAAAAACTGCTAAGGGCGAGCAGCAGTTCAAGGCAAACTGGCTTTCTGCGGCGAAGAAGGTGAACAAGGTGGCTGTACAAAATCTGATGGCAGGGGTCAAGCGTAAGGCCCGGCAATTCGGATTTGGAAAAGCGGAAGCCTAACTGAATATTTTTCCTGAATTTTATACTAATTGAACTTGAAAAAGAAATTTTATTTGATTTTTTAAATAAACGATTTCACCGATTTACACGCGTTTTCCCTTGACCAAATTTTGACCGTATCACCCTTTATGCATGAAATCTAGCGGACTTTGTCTTATCTCTTCATTCCTCCAGCAAACCGCCGTTTCTTCACGCAAAGATTGACAGAATCATATGGGATTTTCATAGGAGTGAAAGGGTAAGGAAATGTTCACCAAGTTTCATGCACAGACTGATGTTTGCTTATGGGATTTTACCATAGGAGTTACAGAGTGACCGAAGAGGCGAATTGTCAATAGTCACGGTAATGCGTAATGAGATGTTAACAGGTGAGGCCCAGATAATTTGTCGTCTCCTTTGTTCCTCCGCTGTTTATATCCGGAGAACTTCGAGATTAGGGCGTAATTGCTTTTGTAAACAAACACTTCATATGACGATTTCTCGTGAATTAAAGCTCAATCTAAAAAACTAACAACGCAAACAGGTAGATGAATGGTTCCTCTATCATATCTTTTATTCGCAAGAAATCAGCAATTGACATGTTTTTTTTTACAAAAGCAAGTACGCCCAAATCTTAAAGTTCTCCGGAAATGCTTGACGGAGTTTGACGTGTATGCATTCTTTTATCGACTAGTTTGACAGAGGACTTCTCAAAGGATTTTTACCTAGTGTTTTCCAGCCGGTTAGAAGCCAATCAAGAGCGTTGTTATTCAGTAATATTGCCTATTAACAGATGCAATATTTCTTCGTCTCTTCGATCTTTTTGGTTTGCATTGGATTCATTACGGAAATTGTGTAAATTGCATGTAATTTGATGCAAACAATTCGAAGATTTGATGATTACGTCGAATAGGCGTGAAACTATCATTATGTCTGTGGTATGTTGAAATATTGTTAACTGTGCTTTTAGTGAGTCAACTTATGATTACTGCATGAAATATACAGTTTATACATATTAAGGGGGGAGTACACTTTGATTTTTCAAAAAAAAAATGCATTTTTTTTGGCATAAAATGTTCCTTGGGATGTATATTTTAATTTAGAAAAGACTCCAAGTCCGTCAGAATATTCCTTACCGCTTTACGAAGCGATTTTCTAAAGCATGTACCGGCGCGCTGAGAGAGCAATTTTATCTTTAAACGCGTTTATCTCGAAACGGGATTTTCAAACTGGCGTGGGAAATAACTCTAACCAGTTATCATCAAACTTGGATATCGCCTAGGTTTTCTTGTTCAGAATTAAATTCTGCTTAGAAATACGTATCCACATTTTCGATTTTGTCAATCCACGATTTTGTAAGCATTTTAAGGATGAAAAAAGGGACTTTTTTTTTCTCCTAAGGCCACAACTTTTGAAAAAATTAATTTAAAAAAAATCGGAATAAGTATTTGTAACCCAAATTTCATAACTAATCAGGATTTTTGTTCGATTTATGTTCCAGGATCACATGGAAAGGAGTATTTTCCCACACTGTTTTCCGACTTCCGCGTGACCTGGTGCACAGGCCACAGGGAGACGCCAATCGAGTTCAAAAAAATACAAATTGTAGTTCGAAGGATGACTAATAAATGGGTTATAACATATTTGCCCTCCCTAAGTGTTTTATTGCTTAAAAAAATTAACAAAAATGCCTTACTTTTTGGACGTTCAAAGTGTACTACCCCCTTAACGATTATTTTCGTAAGAAAATAGTGCTCAACTTTGATACATCTAGCTGGGAGTCTCACCCTAGGACCTTAGCCATAGTGGTCGAACAAAAATTGTTATGATTGTGTGTAGCTCCTCCTTTGCCTTTTCGATCAACAAGGATCAACCTTACCACGTTATTTTGAAAAAAAAATCAATTGGGAGTGTTGAAATCTTGGATATTGCAGGTGATATTGAGTGATAAGCGCTCGATATCATTTATCGTCCTGCTTGCAAAATTCTTGCGAATGAAACGATGCAAAGTCAGCTCAAAACACTGCATATTATTCAAATGGGACTTCTGACTCTTGTTCCAAATTTTGGACTTCAAAATGTAAGCACTTAATTCCAAATTTACGTAGTCGTTTTTTTTTCTCCTACGAAGCCTAATGAAATCAAAGTTTGATGCAATTGGTTCCAAAAAATTAGAAAATGTCCAAAGAAGGAAATGTTACATACACGCTTCTTCTAAGTTTTCCACAGTTTTGCTATCTAAATCAAGGTGATGAATTTGTTAAAGTTAGCTATATAATTATAAATAAAGCACATAAATGGTTAAGGAATTAGTAAGACATGAGTTTAGGGGTGCTAGGAACACATAGAATTATAAACCACGGTAGAATTATTTGAATGAATTAATAAGCCCCTTGATCCCCTTTCTCATTTTACAGCTGGTATAATCAATTTGACTGATTACTGATTTTTGGCGCCGCAAAGTGTCACACAGGACTGAGCCTAGTAAATAAACGAACTAGCTAGAAAAAAGAAAAAAAGCAGCAAGCTGCAGCCCACATGAAGGCCATAGAAGGTAGAATTAGCCGCACCGCTATTGATCGGAATCAGTAGCTCTTTATGAGTCGCTGTGGGCCATCCATGCTAAGCGCGTCACCCTAATTCCAAACAACATACAGCTTACCAGCCTCATCTTTGTTTAACACCCTAATAGCTCAGCATTACTCAACGATCACGATAAAACTAAATGTATAAAAGAGTATTTCATCAATCGGATGTCAGTTCCCATATCAAGATAGAGCTGGAATTAGGGCGTAACAGCTTTTGTAAACAATGACGTTAGGAATTTTTTCTACGAAGCTGTTAAAACTAAGACTACCATTTTTCAAAATGTCACTATTGAAAATTTCACGGATGTGCAACTGTTTTTTTTTTATCTAGCTTGTTTATTTGTAAGGCTCACTCGCGTTAGATTTACGGATCCGATAATTCATTGTTCTTTGTTTGTAAGAAATTTCACTTAATTCTATGTCTAGTAGTAGTTGGGCCCAATACTTGTGGCTAAACCGATGTTAGAGGGGTACATTGTGGAAGGATAAGGGGTAGGGTTTCGTTGTCTCATCAGAGCGATGTCGCCAGTATGAACGGTAGTGTGGTTCTAGATTCGTCTGGAGTTCGACCGGCTACCCGAGCAAAGTCCAGCATCATAATGACAGCAAATTGAAATCAAGTTTTGATATCAACATCAAACTGAAATCATAATTTGATTTCAGTTTACGCAATGGACAAATTTGATACCAAATTTTGTTTTCATTTTGCTGTACATTTGCTGTTCAAAAATATGTTGTTGCGGGTTTGTTTTCATTGCCTTAACATAACATCAAATTGAATACTTGTTTTGTTATCAACAGGAAAAATGGATATCAAATTTAGTTTTCAGTTTGCTCTCACTGATAGCAGAAATAGTTTTCAATGTGATGTCACAGGAAGATTTGTTTGCTCTCAATTGTGATATTTTAACCGTTAAAACGACCAAAACGACAGCAACCTGAGTAATCATTATCAAGGAAATCACAACATCAAATTTAGATTTCAATTTGATCTCAGACTTTGCTCGGGTATGGTGACCAGTGGGTGACGATGAGACTCATCGAGACGGGGGACAAGACAAACAAAAACTAATAACGAGATGCAAAAGACAAACGAACTAAATTCTTATACTAGACATTTGTAGAAACACATAAAACGACTGCATATAGCAGAGATCGCGGGTACCCAACACGTCTCTGATAGGGATATAGGGTTGTCTTCCTTGGGCCTCGAGGGTATTCAAAAGTCGCTCTCTGGCGGCGTCATTATCCGTACATTGCCGTACATTGTACACTGCGTGATCGATGTCGTCGTAACCGTTTCCACACCGACAGATGTTGCTGTCCACGAGGTTTATTCTATAATGTGCAATGATGACTTTGCCCCTATGCTTGCGGATGAACGGAAATACACGCTTTTTCAAGCATTCATCGATGTAAACTTGGGATGTCATCGTCGAGGATGTGACGGATGGCTTCCGCTTTCAGGCCACAACTGCAAATCGCTTGCCAAATCATGGCCTTCTTCGCGAACTTGAATCTTCCCGGCACATCCCCACGTCAAGTCGCCGTGTAAAACTTTTGACCGGGAAGCTGCTTAAAATCGAGTTTGACGTATGTTTCGTCATCGATTAAAATTCAGCCCTTGTGTTTCGTCAAAACACGGTCGCACAAGAGCCTTGCACGCTTTTTGGCCACGGAATTCTTTTTCATGTGCCGGTTCGGCTGTTTACTGGCTTTGTACGACTTGTATCCTTCCCTGGAAAGGATGTTCCGCGCCGTTTGAAAATTGGCGTTGTACCTTCTGGCCACATCTCGGATCTAAATACCGGGGTTGGCTTTAATGCACCTCAACACCTTGACGATCAATGGTACCATTTTTTTTTTGTAGGTCCGCTGATTTTGAGCACTCGACATACTGTTGTTTTCAGCATCTTCAGCACTTTAGCCAGCTTGGAACCGGACCACTCCGAATTTTCCAGGTGTTTGTGCAGAATATTTTTTCTTCTTTCGAGCTCCATTTGACGTTATTTCTGAACGCGATCGACTACTTTGATCAAACTTGCACCAGTTGTTATCTATAGAAGTGTTAACGAACCAGTGTCAAAGATTTTCGATTCCCAACACTAGAGGCGTGCTAGCGGCGCACGAAGAACGTACCAATTTACTTTTGGTCAGCCTTTATACCCTATTCCGTTTCAAACCAGAAGCTATTTCGTCACAAAATTTATAATCTGCTCTCCCAGTATATTCCGCAATGACGTAGTCCTACGTCAAAACTTATACGAAGGTAAAAAAAGACATCTACGAATTATCCAAGAAAATTAATTAATCAACTTTTTTAATTTCCTTTTTCAACTTTTTATTCAAAAGAGTTCAATGAATTCGTAAGAAATTGTTGTCATTCACTTGCAAAGGGAAAAAGTGTAGAGGTAATTTTTTTTTCTACGGTGCCATCAATTGTTGGTTGGTAGACCTATGCTTTT
The DNA here is from genome assembly GCF_037179485.1 of Ochlerotatus camptorhynchus. NCBI lineage: Eukaryota > Metazoa > Arthropoda > Insecta > Diptera > Culicidae > Ochlerotatus > Ochlerotatus camptorhynchus. The sequence goes on along the minus strand of NW_027040729.1, from coordinate 1,242,889 downwards.
TATTATTTATTATCATGCTCCGACATCCCTCAGGATTGCACCTGCATCACAATGTTACGCCAATTCACTCGGTCCGTGGCTGCTTGTCTCCAATTTCTTGACCGTCCCACACTTCCAAGATCTTGCTCCACTTGGTCTAACCACCTTGCTCACTGTGCTCCTCTGCGTCTTGTACCGGCCGGATTCGAGGCAAAAACCATTTTTGCGGGATTGTTGTCCGGCATTCTTAAAACGTGTCCATCCCATCGTACCCGTCCAGCTTTCGCAACTTTCTGGATACAGGGTTCGCCATAGAGTTGCGCCAGCTCGTGTTTCATCCTTCGCCTCCACACACTGTTCTCACATACCCCGCCAAAGATGGTCGTCGTCCGAAAACACGTCTCGTGCCCGTAGAGAACTACCGGTCTAATCAGCGTCTTGTACATGGTACATTTAGTACGGAGGTGAAGTTTACCCGACCTCAGGGTCTTGTGGAGTAGGTAGTAAGCACGACTTCCGGCAATAATACGCCGACGAATTTCTCTGCTGCAGTTGTTATCCAACTTCACCAATGATCCGAGGTACACAAATTCATCCACCACCTCGAACTCATCTCCGTCGATTGTCACGCACACTACAAAAAAGGACTGAAATTTCAGTGCCCTGAGACCGGCACATGTAAGCGGCTCATATGACATAAGAATCAGTTGAAATAAAAGGAGAAAATCAATTCATTCAAACGCACTTTTCGTCGAGCTGCATATGTTTCGGGTTCGGAACACATAATTTTACATGACATGTTTGTTTACGTACCATAATTTACGTCAAAGTTGGATTACGTCTCGTGTAAAAATAATTATTTCTAAGTGTGCGCTTCTGTCTATGCGAGCCCTGTCGCGCTCGGTTCCTCCACCTAACAGATACTTTGCCTTCGACGTATTCACCTGTAATCCAACCTTCTTTGCTTCACGTTTCAGCCTGGTGTATTGCTCCGCCATGCCCCGAAACGTTCTTCCGACAATGTCCACGTCGTCAGCGAAGCAGATGAACTGGCTGGACTTATTGAAGATCGTGCCCGCATGTTAAATCCCGGACGTTTCATAACACCTTCTAGCACAATGTTGAACAGGAGGCAGGAAAGACCATCGCCTTGTCGAAGTCCTTTGCGAGTTTTAAACTAGTCCGATAACGCACCCGATATCTTCACGCAGAACTGTATACCATCCATCGTAGCCCTGATCAGTCTGGTCAGCTTCCCGGGAAAACCGTTCTCGTCCATAATCTTCCACAGCTCTTCACGGTCAAAAGTATCATAAGTGGCTTTGAAAACGATGAATAGGTGGTGCGTAGCGACTTGATATTTACGACGCTTTTGGAGGACCTGCCGCAGCGTAAAGATTTGGTCCGTTGTCGATCGCCCATCCACAAAACCGGCTTGATAACTTCCCACAAATCTGCTTGCTAGCGGCGATAAACGGCGAAAGATGATCTGGGAAAGCACTTTGTGGGCCGCGTTAAGAATAGTGATCGCTCGATAGTTCTCACATTCTAGTTTGTCGCCTTTTTTATATACTGGGCATATTACTACCTCTTTCCATTCCTCCGGTAGCTGTTTTGTATCCCAGATCCTGACTATCAGTCGGTGCAGACAAGTGGCCAACTTATCCGGGCCCATTTTGATAAGTTCCGCTCCGATACCACCTTTCCCAGCTGATTGGTTGTTCTTAAGCTGTCGGATAGCATCCTTAACTTAACCTATCGTAGAAGCTGGTTTCAACAAGAAACTATTGAAAAACTGGTCCAGCATTGTCCAAAAGCGTCGAATTTACTAACAAATCCACCAATTACCTACATGCATATGCTGCTTCCCCAGCACAGTCGTCAGAGAGTAGTAAGTAGACGAAACAAGTCGAAGTGGCATTCGCCTCCGATCTTCGGGCGCGTGCGAATAGGGAGGATGGGATTGCGTAATATTTTGCACACTCATCGCCATACTCAGAACCAAACGCAAATTCTTCGAGATAACTACCATCCGTCGTCTGCACGGTTAGAAAAAAGTACCCAAAATTAAGATCTTTTCACTCATCTCGGCACTATAGTGCAGGAACCCAAAAGTAGGTAAAGCGGGTCAAAGCTATTTTCATTTATTGTGTGCAGTTCGATGGAATTTTTCACTGGCTTTTTAACCAAAAGTAAGTTAGTTTTACCCAACAGTAGGTAAATATGATTATACTCAACGTTGGGTTCCCACACTTTACTACCCCTGTTGGGTGGTTTTGCTTCTCCGTTTTTGACAACATTAGAAGGAGAAAAAGAGACAAACTAGTCAAAAGTAGGTAAATGTGAAATTTCCGTTGCGTTCTTTTTTCTTACCGTGTGGCTCGCCGTAGTGGTGTCTGACGTAGCTCCGGTCTGATTTACGAGGTGTGCTGAAGGTGTTCCTGAAAAATGAGACGCACTCTGTTTGGTTTCGGAGGTTAAATCATCACCAACTTTGGCAACAAAACGGCTCTTTTCAGGGCCACCAAGCTTATTACAGTAAAGAGTAGGCATAGAATTCATCTGCCTGTTGGTCCATATTCAGAACCAACGACCACACAAAATGCTCATGTAATCAAACTGGAAGCAGGGGTACCAATTATTTTGATCAAACTTGATCAACTTTGAATCGCCACGGCCGGATATTTTAGATGGAAGAAGCAACAATCTAGCATCTAATTCGACGAAGACGGCAGGAAACATTTGTGAAGCCGAGTTATTTACGAAAGAGAGTGTCGATGAAGAGAATCGATCTATGTAGATAGGACCTATTGAAAAGTAACTCGAGATTTGTTTTCCGTACTGAGCTCCAATGCTACCGATCCCAGGGAGGCAGCTCCCACACCTGGACCCTACATATCGACCCATCAACTCATGAACAGGGGACCAACGGCTTTACTTCCCGAAGGAAGGCGTGATCAGAGATGTTATGCCTTAGAACATGCCGGTGGCGCCGACTGAGATTGGACCCAGGCCTGCTGGGGTGAGAGGTAATCACGCTAACCACCGGCGCCGATATCTTTCAAGGTGATATCACGACGAATGAGAACGACCCAAATTTGAGTTTAGTTATCTCAGAAATAAGAAATAAAGTGCAGGAACTCAGCGATGAGTAAATTTGTCTTATGTTTTCCCAGGTTTTTCCAGGATTTCGGATAAAAGCCCTTTTTTGGCTTAATCAGCTAATCGAAGGATTATGAAGAGAATTCTATTCAGCTTTTTTTTTCTGTTGGGTACATTACCACTGCGACCATTTATTTGATCTATTGTAGTATATTCCCCGGTTTTTTGTTAACCTTATTAGGGTGAAAAACTACTATTAGAAGTAACCATCAACGCCTAACTTTAGGTATATTCCCAGCAAGGCATTATGTGTCGTATGAAACGCATTACCTTACTAGGAGATGAACACCATATTTCAAAGGGCTGTAGTAGTCCCTTATCAAAGAACTTTTCCCTTCTGTTAAGAAGTGCTGCACAGTTGCACAATAAATGTTCGGAGGTTTCTGTTTCCTCGTTACAAAACCGACAAATATCATCATCAACTTTTTTAATTAGTCTTAGATGATATTTGGCTGGACAGTGCCCTGTATTTAATTAGTCCTATGTAAGTACATAGGTCTTTCTTTGAGAGGCTAAGGATTTTTTGGGTGTTTGATGCATTTGGCATCACAAACTTTCTTGATTGTCGGGCTGTGACAGTATTATTCCAATTACAATCTATCATCATCTTTTTCCAGTTCCTTAATTCCATCTTGATGTAGCTTGGAGAGACCCCACAGAATGGTCCTAGAAATTGTTTAGATGATCCTTGCCTGGCTAGTTCATCAGCCTTTTCATTACCTTCTACTCCACAGTGTCCTGGCACCCAGTAGAGATTTACTGTATTGTTATTAGACAACTGTTGAAGTAACTGAATGCATTCCCATACTAACTTGGAAGTACATGTAAATGATTTTAAAGCATTCAAAGCTGCTTGGCTATCAGAAAAGATGCATAGATTTGCATGTTTATATTTTCGCTTTAAACACACAATAGTGCATTCTAATATGGCTTGAATTTCAGCCTGAAAAACGGTTGGCCATCCACCCATGGAAACTGAAATATTAACACCAGGACCTGTCACACCAGCTCCCACTTTATCATTTTGTTTTGATCCATCCGATCTATTCAGCTTACTTATAAAGTAATTAACCGAACTTCCAAGTTCACATTCGATGTTTAAGCTTCTAACAGAATGCTCTTTCACTTTTAAAAAAAGAACTTGAAAGTTCACAAAAGGTTCGTTTAACCGTTGGGTAGAATGCTATTCAGCCCAAAAAGAAAACTTGAATGAAATCAACAAACCAAAATAGAAAACAAATATATCTTTTATTTTGCTGTTAACCGCGTTCTCTTCTTATTTATTATGAGCTGCTGCGTCGTCGAAAGATACATGTTTAAAATATGGTCAAATATTTAATTTAAATTACTTACCGCAAGTCTTGAACTCGAGTCCTCCTCTTTGAAACCGAGATACATAGCACTGCTCTATGTGAACGAAGTGGAATATCATATGATTTGACTCGATGTGTTGATTTCATTCATAAAAATGGTTTTCAGAGTAGTCAAATCTACTTTCAAGTTCCGTAAGAACTATTTTTGAACTTCAAAGTTTTATAATTAGTTCATGTAGAACCTTATCTGAACTTGAAAGTTGCTAAAAAGTTCATACGGAACTTATTGTAACATTTGACAGCTTGTTTTGTTTTCCGCAGAAGTTTTCAGTAACCTCGAAGAATACGTATCAATTTAACTTAATTGTAGTGTATTTATTTGTGTTGAGACTTGTTTTATTCAGAAAATCATCAAGATATGGTAGTGGAACGCAAACCTCAATAAAAATTTATTAAAAAACAATGTATTTTTTACTTACAGAAATGCTATCGCCGTGGTAGAAACATTGAACGCTCGAAGCTGTAAGGAGCTTTCGGTCGTTCCAGATCAATGGCTGCGGAAATCAAAAAGTGGACACATTTTGTTCTGGCCAAACGCAAACGGTGATCCGTGACGTAAAAAGCTGCTAGAAATTGAATTTCTAAAGTTGCTTACAAGTTCAAGTTAAGGTTCAAGTCAAACTTCCTTCGAACTTATCTAGAACTTTACGTGTACTTTAAAGTCTGAAAGATTTCAACATAGATTAATTGTGAACTTTCACGCTACTTAAAAGTACGGTTAGTACTAAGATTGAACTTTGTGTTAGAGGTTCGAAACAAGTTCTTTATTCACTTTTTGTGAACTTCACAGTTCAAATGAACGGGACAAGAAACTTTTGTTGAACTTTCAAGGCTCCAATAAATATTGGCAGTACTTTAAAGAGCATTAAGTTCTATTTGTACGTGTAGTGCCTTGTTTATCAGCAAGAAAGTTCCACGGAACTAAATTTGAACCAGATGTGAACTTTTGAGATCGTTTCTCAAGTAAAATCCGAACTTTAGGTTGCTTGGGCATGGATGTCCTCTTCAATAAAACGGCCCTTTTCAGGGCCATCAAGCTTCCATCAGTAAAGAGTTTGAATAGAATTTATCTGTGCTTGTTTGCCCATATTCAGAACCACAAGCCCCAACGACCACACAAAATGCTCTCCAGAGTTGTAATCTTGTAACCAAACATGGAAGCAGGGGTGCAAGTGATTTTGATTGATTTTCTTAATCAACTTTCTCTTTTTTTTTTGTATATTAATTTATTTGATAAGGCTCAACCGAATTAACTTAACAGAGCCGAGGATTCATGGTCACTATACAATACATCTTAAAGCTATAGTCAAAAGGTACAACACAATAAACACTTTATCTTCCGCTATCCAAAAAGCCTCCTCCATCAGAACTGGAGCCGCTTCCAGTAGTTTCATTGTATGGCAAATTGTTGTACGCCAACGAGGGTCAGAGTGCGTCCATTGCAGCAATGGACGCAAAACGTGGTCAGCACTCACACACTTATCACGAAACGGTTGCTTTCCAAAGTCGACGACGCATCGACCGAAAGAACTGCTGATGAAGAACAATGAGGAGGACCACACAATGGTTGCTGCCGAGTAAACAGACGATCGCGTAGCACACACAGAGTGGCCTGCTTTTGTCGACAGCCGAGTGAACACTGGACTTTCTCTTTGAAAAAGATTACTACAAATTTGGTACGCCTACAATTCAAAAACGGAAAGAGTTGAGATAATAGATAATTGATCAGTTAAAAGAATTAAATGCTCTTCACATTTATTCCGTCCACTAGCGGTCCTACGTCAAGCTTCCGTTCGTGCCCCTATACACATACCCTTCTACTTTTTCTTACGGCTGGCTTGTAGGGCCTGCACCAACCCCCATAGTCTCGCCGGGGGACCATCGTGCACAGCACTGTTTAGAGCTGGCACCAGGACGTTGATCAGCCGCTCCTAACATGGAGATCAGACGCCATTTTGAGCCGCACCTCCATGATGAACAGACGCTCGAAGACTGCACTCTCGGGAGAGCTGAGCCCCCCCCCCTTTCCTGTCAGCATACGACCAAGGTCCCACCGGGGTTGGTTACCCGATCTTTCCTATGGTTTATTTATTAGTATTTATTTAAGCAAATACGTAAAGTAATATCCTATCGATGGATGGATAATTGGATAGATTGGATTGTATAAAAAAGTGGATTTTAATTTCACAAATAAATGACAAACTTACAATCGTTCAAAACCTAACACTATTTCACCACGCATATTTTTTGATGTGCACCCCAGTATAGTCGACAAATACGTAGTTCTACGTCAAAAGCAAAATGCATAGGGTCAATCACCTGTTCCTGTGTATTTCTGATCATCCATAACTGGCCCACAATACCGGGGTGACTGTAAATGCTGAGGTTACATTACTAATTCTACAGATTACGGAAATTAGGATCCAAAAGCATCCCAGATTATGAAATGATTAGTAATATTATTGGTTCAAATTTAATGATATAACAGTTATTATTTTTTTTCACTCATCGATGGCGTCGACTTGTAGATATCGTCAGTGTGGCGTAATTTTATTTCATCCATATTGAAGAAAATAACGAATCATGTAGTTATTTTGTTGCCTTTGTAAATTTACACGACCAACGATCAGTAAATCCCTTGAAAACACCGCTTTCTTGCTCTTGAAAGCCACAATACCGTCCACCTGTTTCGCATCAGCTTGCTTAACTGGCAGGTATAATCAGAGCAACTAACGAGCAGAAATCTCTTAAACACACCTAGCACATTTCACAGTAATCGTCAAGAAGAGCACTAAAATGCACCAGTCTCGTATTCTCCCACCACCCTGGAACCAGCTGCCAGCCCCTCTCTCCCTACTTGCTATTCATTGCACAATGGCTACAACAGTTACATGGCAAGAATAGCTGCAAAATTGTGCACTAAAGCTTCGCTCTGTATACACCCCCTAGTCGGGCAGCCCTCCTGCGAAACAACAAGACAAAAAAGGAAATTTCACCCAAGGGATAATAAAAAACGGAACTTTGTCTTGGCTTTACTCCGGTGGCTTCCACGTCATGTCGAGGGATGGAATGCATGCAAAACTCTTTCGCTGACTGTGAGCATACACGTAGGTGCTGACCCACCCCGTTGATGCCCATGAAAACCTGAAGAGTTGGATTTTAATAGAATAAAGCGCAACAGCAGCAACAGCATCAGCATCAGCGATAATAATTAGTTTTAAGGGACACACAAAAAACGTGCTCTTGGTGCGATGGCTGTGGGCTGAGGGGATCCTTTTATCTCACTTTCATGTTTCCCTCGGGATCAGAGCAAGCTCAACCGAACAAGATAAGAAGCAAGCGATTTCCACCCCCTTCTCCAGGATCTACACATGCCTGGTCTGGGAATGCAGGGTCGTCGTCGTCGTCGTCAAGTGAAACCCGAGTTTTTTAGCGTCCCCTTTCCCTCATGGACACCGGTGATGTGTGTGTACACACTTACCATGGGTGGATGTGCTTAAGTAGTATACACATACAAAGTGTTCGTGCTGGTGAAAAATGAGAATCGTTTCATGCTGCTGCAAATTTTTTTAATCGTCGATGTTATTCCACGGGTATTTGGCAAACTCATTCTATAGCAGTAGCACAGTACAGGGCAGTTCCAGTTCTAGCAGTATTCCACGTGGAATGGCTCATCAGCATCAGTGGCACCAGCAGAAATAAACCTTCTGGTCCACCGCGTGCTCTGTTGCTTTGGGGAAAGACACCATAATAGCTCTTCACCAAAAAGCTGCACATGATGAGACGCATTGCCGCGCTTTAATCCTCCTCATCGCCGCCCCTTCCATTGCGAACTGACACAACCGGTGAGCAGTGCAAGAGAGCAGGAGACCGTCGCCGCCGCCGGTAGACACCATCCTTCATGCTACTACACTTGCTTTCGACGTCGAGAAACAGACATAAAAATCCACTGGTGCGGGAACTCCGGGACTGGCGAGTGTTCCGAGTGTTCCATGTTCCATGATGCTAAGTGGATGGTAAACTGCAATCCTGCACGTACACAGTAGTATGAAGAATGCCATCTGGTTTGTGCAGAGTTTCTTAGTTTTTCGGGTATGTGGAACGACAAATTGCGCCAGGTGCTCTACCGGATTGTGGTGCAATGACTGAGATTTCGCTGCTAGTCTTGAATGGGGAATCCCATGGCACTCCCCATTCCTGGGAACTAATTCTAGTAAGAGAATTTTCTATCATTGGGCACTTTTACAATAAAGGAATACCTTTTACAAAAGGAATACTAATAGAGAATCCTAAAATAACCAAATTCAACCAACCTACAATGTAATGCGTACAGGAGGATGATGACCTTTTATGATATTCACAGCAATGATATGCACGATTGGCGATGTACTGTTTTGAATATTCCGCTCCATGATTTTCACGACAATGAATCATACTTGGGGAACGGAAAGTTGTCGTCCATATAATTGAACTACAGGTAGAGGTACCGTTGCTTGCGGTTAGAATTTGGACAATTTGAGCTCTTATTGACAAGAAAAATTCAATGTTCACCATTCGCGGTCCTTATTTTTACTGACAAAGATCAGGCAGCTAGGAATTGCGATAAATTAATAGGGTAACCAACTTGAATTGGACCCCTACATATTTTGGACCCTTTTCATATGTTTTCCTCGCTTACTGTCTAGTTTCTTCAAATTCATCTGGGTTGATGTTGTAATTACATTCTTTCAATTACTTGCTATGTCTCAAGATCATTAGTTCACCTCAAATTGCTTACGATTGCTCAATTTATGCAGTTTTAGAAAATGTTATCGAAAAAGTTTCATGTTTCGACGTTTGTCAAGAGGAATCGGCGTTAGTGTACTTGTTTTAAATTTGGTCTAAAATATACAATTCAATGATTTTTTTTTATCAAATCAGTTTATCTGACTTTGGAAGATGTATTTCACGTGTTTATAAAGATTTTACCTTAAGATTTTACTTAAAAGTATTAAATAAAAAGTGTCCAAAAAAGATCGTAAAAAAATGTTACCAACTTATTTTGGACACTTATCAAATGAGAATCATCAAAAGAGCGACAAAAAAATTCCGGTTGGTCGATCGTGCTATTATCTCAGATTTCTGATTAAATTGGTAAGTAAATCAATCAAAATTATATGAATTCATTGTTTTTAAATAGGGGAATTTACGTATTCTCGGCCACCTAAGCAGTGACCTTCTTTCTATAGCCTTTTTCTCTAAGGAACGCACACATATGCAGTATTGGTTTATTTACAATCTTTTGCTGCCAGCTGCTCTAACAATTTCAGTCGAAAGAATTGTCAAAAACTGTTTTGAAACGCTTTTACAAAGCTTCAAACTTCTCTAGTGAGAGCGAGTATTGTCGGCAACCTGTTTTTCTTCGGCAACCGTTCCATTTGAACTGCATGTAAATCTGCTGTTCTATTATCGGCAACTCGAAATCAGCTACAATTTGTAGTGCGTGTGTTGCATTTCAAGAAAACCTTGCTAGATTGCTTTTTCTCAGTGGTAAAAATATAGTCAAATTGAAGCTGAAAGCATAAAGAATCGTTTGCATGCATTCAGCGAAGTGTTTTCGTAAAAAAATCCAGTGAAAATAGTGTTTCAATTTGTGTTGCCGAAAATAGTCTGTCATGCCGAAGCCGTCATTTCCCCTATATTTCTTGTTTATCAGGCGATTCAAAATGGGAAAAACGGTAAAACACGTAGAGTTTTGCTCTGTGGACCCACTCTGAGTTTTCCTAGTTTTCCTAGTTCCTAGTTTTCCACAAAAGTTTTCCTATCTTCCAAACGCATTTAACTAAGGGGCTGTTCATAAACTACGTAGACGCTTTAGGGGGGTGGGAGCGCTTGGCAGATGTCTACGGTCCATACAATTTTTTAAATTTTGTGTTTGAGATTGTCTTCTACGGAAGGGGGGGGGGGTTGAAATCTCTCAAAAACCGTCTACGTAGTTTATGAACAGCCCATACAAAAAATTATATAGACTGCAAGCATAGAGTCAGTTCTCCGTATTAAGATTTACTTCTGAATGATTTTTTTTTTATGGTATGATCAGTTGTTTTCTTATGTTATATTATATTTCCTCCGTTACTCGCGCCAACTTTTGTAACACGAGTACTCACGCGTTGTACTTTGTACAACAGTGTGAGTTTTCCATTTCCATTTTGCAGCCGAGCTACCAATCGATCTGAAATCAACGAGTATTCCTCAAAAAACTTGCTTTTAACTAAACAAGCTAAATATTTATTACAGTTAACCCCCAAAATATGCGGATAATAGAGAAAATGTAAATGGAAACCGCGTAAATGTTGTCCATACTACGAGGGTTCTGACTTAATTGGTTACAACATGGAATATCTCGAGATCCTGACCAGATAGAAAGTTACTGTCTTTGCCAAAGTAGTTCTAGAGATCATAACCTTTTTGCTGGTGGACAGTAGTTCAAAATTTACTCACTACATAGCGCTAGTATACATGTGAAGTTCTCGCATGTGATATATCTCGAAATCCTGACCAGATAGAAAGTTACTGTCTTCGAAAAAGTTGTTCAGGAGTTCAATGCCTATAGTTCAGAATTTTTTCACTATATGGTGCTAGTATATACGTGAAATTCTCATATAAAATATCTCGAAATCCTGATCATATAAATAGTTACTGTCTTCGGCAAAGTTGTTCAGGAAGTCAAGGCCTTTTTGCTGGTGGACTTAAGTTCAGAGTTTTCTCACTTTGCAACGCTAGTATACATGAGGAATTCTCGCATATAAAATATCTCTAGATCCTGACCAAACAGAAAGTTACTGTCTTCGGCAAAGTTGTTCAGGATGTTAGGATCTTTTCGTTGGTGTACAGTAATTCAGAATTTTCCCTTTACGTGGCACTAGTATGCGGGTCATTCAGAGATATGTTATATGCAAGGATTTCACGTGTCTTTCAACGTCACCTAGTGAGAAAATTATGTACTTTCCACCAACGATAGGGTTTGATCTCCTGGACAACTTTGCCGATTACAGTACACTTTTAGCAGGTCTTGAGATATATCATATGCGAGAATTGCACGTATATACTAGTACCATAAAGTTAAATATTCTGAACTACCGTCCACTAGCCAAAAGGCCTTGATCCCCTGAACAACTTTGCCCAAGACAGTAACATTCTATCTTGTCATGCTCTCTAGATATTTTATATGAGAGAATTTAACGTGTATACTAGAACTACATAGTGAGAAAATTCTGAACTATTCTACACCAAGCAATAGGCTTTGACCTCCTGAACAACTTTTTCAAAGACAGTAACTTTCTATTTGGTCAGGATCTCGAGATATATCATATGCGAGAAGTGTATATGTATATAAACACCACGTGGTGGGAAAATTCTGAACTACTGTCTACCAGTCGAAAAGTCTTGACCCCCTGAACAAGTTTGCCCAATACAGTAACTTTCTAGCTGGTCAAGAGCTCGAGCTATTGTATATGCGAGAATTACACGTATATACTAGCGCCTCATAGTGTGAAATTTCTGAACTACTCCACCAACGAAAAGAGCTTGACTTCCTGAACAACTTTGCTCAAGGCATTTACTTTCTATCTGGTCAGGATCTAGAGATATTTTATACACGAGAATTTCACATGCATACTAGCACCACAAAGTGAGATAATTCTGAACTATTGTACACTAAGAAATAGGCTTTGACCTCCCGAACAACTTTGCCGAAGACAGTAACTTTCTATCTGGTCAGGATCTCGAGATATTCCATGTTGTAACCAATTAAGTCAATCCCACGTAGTATGGACACTAGGGTGTTTCATTTTGAAAAAAGTGATGAATTTTTGATAGGCCACCCTCCAGTTCGATTCATAGCCCCAAAATATGAACCTGTGCAAAAAATGGTAAAGATTGATGAAGGTTTAGAGGTCGCGCCAATGATTTGGATTTTGTATGGAGATTTTGGTGAATTAGTATGGGAAATTATTGATTTTCGTTTACATTGCTCTAACTTTGGTTGTAGTTGTCCAAACGTTGAAAAAAAAAAAATGTGGTTGTCATGACAATGATCAACAAGCCTGTTGTTGTTGCGATGAAATTGGCGTTGTTGCCTTGTACATATTCATCTGTCAATTTACCCTATTTTGCCATTTTTTCACATTTTTATAATTCTTGATACGCTGCAAAACTGAGCGTAGCAACTGTAGGCTTTATGTTTATTGCCATAGCAATAACATACTAAATTTTTTCGACATTTGGACAAGTAGAAGCAAAGTTATAGCGATATAAGCGATTTTTTAAATTCTTCCATAGTAATTCCCATACAAATTTCAAATCATTGGCGCGACCTCTAAACCTTCATCAATCTTTACCAATTTTTGCACAGGTTCATATTTTGGGGCTATGAATCGAACTGGAGGGTGGCCCATCAGAAATTCATCACTTTTTTCAGAATGAAGCACCCTAATGGACACCGTTTACGCGGTTTCCATTTACATTTTCTCTATTATCCACATTTTGGGGGTTAATTGTAATCAAAGTTTAGCTTTTTTAGTTCAAAACAAGTTTTTTGAGGAATACAAGTTGGTTTCAGATCGATTGGCAGCAACAAAATGGCAATGGAAAACTCATGTGTTGTACAAAGTACAACAGCGCGAGTAACGGGGGGTTAACTTTTATGCATACCGTAAAACGGGGTGTAATTGATCAGCGGGGCAAAATTGATCGCTGAAATTTCTCGTGATATTTTTTCATTTTTTTTTTTTTTCCTTTGGTTTGTTTTTTTCCGTCGATCTTGTTTTCCGTGCTGAGCACCAATGCTACCGACGTGCCAGGAAGACAGCTCCCATACCTGGACCCTACCTATCGACCCATCAACTCATGAGCCGGGGACCAACGGCTTTACTTCCCATCCGAAGGAAGGCGTGATCAGAGATGTTATGCCTCAGAACATCCCGGCGGCGCCGACTGGGATTGAACCCAGGCCTGCTGGGGTGAGAGGTAATCACGCTTACCACTACACCACCGGCGCCGTTGATATTTTTTCATGTGTAACATGTTTTTCGTTACTAAGCGTACGAATGTATCTTTGTATACATTGTAAAAATATTATGCATAAGTACAATATTGGGTATACTCAGCGATCAAATTCACCCCGCTGATCAATTTCACCCCGTTTTACGGCACCTTCTTTGAAAATTTTCCCACCTAGACGGACCTAACAAATGCGAGATAGGAAGAAGTGACCGTCGTAATTAATTTTAGGCTCATAGGTTGAAAGAACTTCAGCATGTCCAAAATATATTCATTCCCATTCAGTGTGTCCAAAATATATTATGGACACTGTCCAAAATCAAGTGGAAGGGTCCAAAATATGTGAATATCATGATGTGAAAAGAATTATTTTTCGAGTATATATCAATAAATAAAACATCTAGTGACATTTTACATCCAAGATGAGTAGCTTTCGAACACAACCGCATGTAAATTGCATAATAATAATAAACAAATAATATTATTTTGACATAAACGTGATCTCACTTCCTCTAGGGGTCCAAAATCAGTTGGTTACCCTACACGGTAAACCTCCATCCGCAAACAACGGTACCTTTCTGTAGGCTCTCTATTCCACAATCATGATCCGTTCATCTCGATAGAATGGAGCGGAAAATTCCATCGCTAATTTTGGTTTAGAGTATTTAGAAAAAATCATAAAGCAAAGGTGTCGTTGGGTGAGACAGGTCTCACAGTTGAATATTTACTTATTATCAATGATAAATAATATGGCTGTTTAACACACAAGCGACTTTGAGTAACATTTTCCTAACTTCTCTTTCTTTACAGGTAATTCAGAGGAAACAATACTACCTACTCTAAGACAATTACGGTAAGATTTGGATTTGCGGTCTGTGGAAATTACGTTAGACTGGACCATATGTATATAGGTGTACATTTTTATTGTGTTTTCAACCGGCCAACTTCAGGTTTGTTCCATTTAATGAGGCAACGACTCTCTGAAAGCTTCAGCTCGTATGGATGTAACAAGCTGGCACTTTAAGTTTAAAGCTTACATGGAAGTTTTAGTTGAAATGTCTCGGGAAATGACTCTTCTTCACTTTTTCATGCACACAACTCGTTTATCAGGGTTACGGGATGTAATGTCAGCCTAGTCCCTCACTTCGGCCTTTCAAGTAAAAAACTCATTCATTCAACAATAATACCATAGAGGTATCTCTAAGACCAGAAGGCCCCGAAAAAACGTGCTCAACTTTTTGGCTCAGCTCTGGTACACTCTTCGGTCCCAAGCTAATCTATACACCCCTCGAAACATAGGAAAATCCACGAACCCCTCATTTCATCTGTCAAACTTTCATAGCGAATTAAAATAAACATAGTGTAGTACTAGAATTTCGACTTGGAACCATATACTTGACTAGTCTAAGCCAATTTAAAATCGTTAGTTTCCTCCGGTTGATAATATTCCACTGCACTAGTGGAATTGAAATCCGTAAAAAAATTGCCTATTTCTAGGACAAATTTAGAACATTTAAAGAAAAAGTTTCGTAATTTTTTTTTTCGATTTATAGGCGCATCAAAAACCTGATAATTTCATAAATTGAAAGAACTTCCCTTTTTGTGACATGCTAGCCTAATAAATGAATATCACACTTTTCACTGTTATTGTAAATTTAGAAGATTCAACGACGACTCTGCTGTTCGTTCCAATAGGAAAACCCCATAATCAAATGTCAATTTTGACGTAGGACTACGTCTGTGATTTCTATATAGGGTACACTTTGCGAAAACCCAAAATGTAACATGTAACAAAATTATGAAAGATTTTGAATGTTAATAACTCAGCTGCCCCTGGTCCAATTTCAATAATTTTATCACCAATCGATCAGAAATATTACTACGCATCTGTTAAGTTGAAGACATTAAAATTTTCAAAATTTCACTATTGAAGATTGCACGAACTGTTGCTATGATAATTAATACTATCACCGATTTCCCTAACACAGATTTCAAAGTTGAATTCCATCCGGTCTCACCAAACGGTGTTTATTCAATCACCGCGTGGTGAGTGGTGGTGTTCTCCAGTACACAAAGAAAGGCTGTCTGCAAGCAGCGAGCTTTAGCCCTCGTGAGCATCCATAGAAGGAGGCAAAAACCGCACCGCTATTGATCGGAATCAGTAGCTCTTCGTCAGTCGCTGTGGGCCATCTATGTCAATCGCGTCATACTAAAGAGTATAAACTGAGAGAACCCCGCTCAAATTCATATTCCTACACATAACACAAGCTCCTTAAATAGCAATACTACCATACACAAATAAGTTTTCTAGATAGAGCTGTGTTTTATCAGGGAATCGAATCACGGGCTATAATTTTCGGTTTCACTTCGACATCAATCACGCGTAGTTATATTTTTACAAACTAATTGGTTTATTTGCAATCGACGAAATCAAGGAAAAATAACTTTATTCACTATCACGTTTAGGTACACTTTTATATTATGGCTGCTGGCTTACCGGCTAAACCTCTGCACTATAGGCTCAAAGAAAAAAAGTGATAAAAGGAAAAGGAACTGCCGAACAGTTGATAACACCGCAAAAAGGATTAACAATACTGCACAGACGTGCGTTTCATTGGCAAGTTATCATTTGCGATTTTCTTGCTTGTACACTGGAGTCGCTTTTTACGCGGTTTTTTTTTTAGACGGTTTTTTTTTACACGGTTAGTGCCGCTGAGTCGCAATTTACCCGGTACGTTTTTAAAGATTTCTCGACAACTATACGACTTATCGACTTGATTCTAATCACATTATCCGTTTCAAACTGTAGATAATCGAATTGCATACTTTAAAAAAAATCACAATATTTGGAGTAAATACAGAAATTTTAAAATATGTCTATATGGACCATAGCATGCTATAATAACGTATGGCATCAAAATCCGATTTATAAAAAAATATTTAAGCATGTGAAAAATCAAAATCTTGGTAGTTTTTTTTACGCGGCACGTTTCCCCCGCGTAAAAAGCGACTCCAGTGTAGTTGGATTCTATTTAAAAATTCAAATTAATTCTTATCTAATCTAAAACTAATCATAGCCGTCCAACTGAAATGGAACATTTCACTAGTATGCAAGCTAAATTAATCAAATTCGATATTTATTTTCTCTTCTTCATGTTATTCACCTCACAGCCTCTTCGAGGACTCCTTTGTGATGTCATCGGGATTGTGGGTTGAATTCCCCTGCATATCTCGATCTTCCTCATCCGTCATAGGTAACGGACACAACTTCGTCACGGCTCGCGTCAGCGTCGCACCGGTTAATGTGCCCACAGATACCACACGTGTTACGCTGTCTAGTTCAGGGTGCAACTCCAAGATTCGCACTAGTGGCCAGCGCACGGGTGGCAGGAGGTTGTCTTGTCGAATCATCACTTGGCCGACATTGAGATTAACTTGACGCTGGTTACTAGTAAACTGCCGTTGCAGCTCCTTCAGATACTCTGTCTGCCAGTGGTACCAAAACTGCTGTTGCTTCTCAGTCGGTTTACCGGAGCCGTCTTTCAATCCGGATGGGGGAGGGCCAGAAGTGGTGAGCTAATCAAAAAATGGTTTGGAGTGATGGCTTCGAAATCATTAGGGTCCTCTGACAACGGTGCCAATGGCCTTGAGTTCATAGCTCCTTCAATCTGCGACAGTATCGTCACTAGGTCTTCATACAGTAGAGATGTGTTGCCTAAATGACGAACAAGATGTTTCTTCGCCACCTTCACAGAGACCTCTCATAGCCACCGAAGTTTGGGGCACGAGGTGGAATCATGTGCCATCGTATTCTTTCAGTTGCAAGGGTGGTAGCAATTGGAGTAGTTTCGTTTGTTTGGTAAAGGGCATGCAGATCATTTTTTTTGCGCCGGCAAAATTCGTGGCATTGTCCGAATAAATATCGGTGGGCTTACCTCGTCTAGCTACGAAGCGTTGAAGAGCAGACAGAAACGAAGGTGTGGATAAATCTCCCACCAAATCAATATGTACAGCCTTTTTACTGAAGAAGACAAATATGGCAATATAAGCATTGGTAGGAGCAGTCTTGCGGTTGGCGGACTTAACAAACACAGGACCAAAATTATCGATTCCAGTGGATGCGAAAGGGCGGCTTGGGGTAATTCTGGCAAGGGGTAGTTGTCCAACAGGTTGTTGCAGTGGGCGAGGGTTGGCACGAGTACAACGATAGCAAGTTCGTACTACGCTTCGTACAGCCCTTCTTCCATTTGTAGGCCAATATTCGTTCCGGACTACTTCCAAAGTGAGCGATATTCCACCATGAACCAATTTGATCAAAAGCATTCGGGTAAATCGGTGGAAACCAGGTAGTAGAATTTGGCGTTTGGCCGGCCACCGACTCGGATTATCCCCGATGAATCCACGAAAGGGTTCAGAAGTTTTAGTGATGAGCTTTTGCCGACAGCTTGGACAATCTTAACCAAACAATTCCTTGCCTTTTCAAGTTCACTAGGAACAAGGGTGATGGTAGCTTCTTTCATTCCCTTTCTTGCATGACGAATAAATTGCAAACAGTACGCAGTCGTACGCAATAGACGATTGTATGAAAACGATCGAGTAAACAAAGGGTTTAGTGGTGGTAGATTTTGCATCAGCAATGTAATTGTTTTCCGCTCAGTATCACCATCAATATGTGTTGTTCTCGGGTTATCCAATTTCGGCTCTCTCCTTTACAACCAGTCGGGTCCATGTATCCACTTCTTGCTGGTCAAGAACTGCGGCACAGTCATTCCTCGGGATACTAAATCGGCTGGGTTATCCACTCCGGGTACGTGTAGCCATGAAGCACTGTGCGTTAGGGTTTGAATGTCTGCTACACGGTTCGCCACAAACGTTTTCCAGGTCTGTGGTGGTGCACGAAGCCAATATACAACCACCATGGAGTCAGTCAAATAGAAAATAGGAATTGATTCCATATGCAGTGCAGTGATGACTCTAGAAGATAATCGAGCGCCAAGTTGAGCGGCGCATAGTTCCAGTCTCGGGATGTTACGTTTCTGTAGAGGTGCCACTCTAGATTTTGCTGCCAGTAGCATCACTTTCACCTGCCCGTTGGTCTTGCATAGACACAAGCTCCATAAGCTGACTCCGACGCATCCGTGAAGCAATGCAGCTGCACTTCCCCCACGTCAAAGGCAAACCGGGGAATCCAAAAATTGGCTAGCGATGATAGGTCGTCCACAAAACGTTCCCACATAATCCGGATCTCTCCAGGTACTTCCTCATTCCAATCAATTGACATCATCCAAAGTTGCTGAATGAGTATCTTAGCGCTTACGACGATAGGTGCGATTAATCCCAAGGGGTCATATAATTGGGCAATTACCGACAAAATTCGATTTTTGGTGATTCGGCCGTCCGTAGAGAAAGGGCCAAAATTGAAGCAGAATATTGGATCGGTTATAGGCTTCCAAGAAATTCCTAAGACTTTTACAACTTCTCCATGACCGCGTATTTGGTTTGGTTGATGGGCTACCTTTTCGGGCGAAACTCCTTCCAAAACCTCAAGAAAAATTTGAGCACCACTTCCTCAGGGAAAATCCTCCACGGCTCAGCAACTCGTCCATCTCTTTACGCAACTGGATCGCTGTTGTGATACTCTCTTCGCTCCTAACAAAATCATCCATATAGAAATCTCGCTTCACGGCGAGAGAAAACGACGCACCTTCATCTTCGGCAAGCTGATGTAGTGTTCGTGTCGCCAAGAAAGATGATGGACCCAATCCATAAGTCACTGTGGTCATCTCATATTTAGTGATAGAGTCATTCTGGTTGAATCGTCACAACACACGCAGGAGAGGACGATCGTCGGGATGGATTCCAACTTGCCGATACATTTTTTCTATGTCGGCTAATAGGACAATCAAATTTTTGCGGAAGCGGATCAGGATGTCCAACAGCTCATCTTGGATGACAGGTTCGACTAGCAAAGAATCGTTGAGGGAAAATCCAGTGCTTGTTTTGGAAGAACCGTCAAACACGCTGCGCACCTTGGTAGTTGTGCTTGACTGTTTCTTGGTGGGGAAGATAACAAACGGTAACAGGATCGGGTTGATCCGCAGGTACCTCTCGCATATGTCCCAATTCGATAAATGCATGGTACCTTTCCTTCAAAATGGGGTTTTTGTCCAGTTTCCGCTCTACACTTTCTAGCCGTGATTTTGCGTTGGTAAAAGACTCGCCTATCAGTGCTTGGAAACCTTCTTTCTTGGGATATTTCACCGTGTAGCGCCCAGTGGAATCTCTTGTCACCGTCTCCTTGTAGAACTTCTCGCAGAGATGATCGCTGGGTGAAAGCGGGACATTTTCCAATTCTTCTAATTTCCAAAACTTCTCGATGTTCTGGTTAAGGCTTTCTAGAGTAGATGTACAACATACCAGAGCTAGGGGCATTGGGTGGTAGGAATACTTTCCTGAAACAAACCATCCAAACCTACTCTCAACAAAGGTTGGTCCTTGTGGGTTAATTTGCAGCCGGCCACCTTGTGGAATTGCATAAAAATGTTCCGCACCAATGACCTTCCGTGCAACATTGAACTCAGGGTCAGCAAGAGTGATGTCGCTAGGTATATTCCAGTTTGCTATAGGGATGGTCACAGTCGGGAGGTCGGCAGATAACTTTCTAAGCACCAAGCAATTGAGAGGAATGGAGAAATCGCCGACTCTTGATCTAACTTCGGTAGTAACCGAACAAACTGCTCAAATGGGCTGATCAATACGATGCCGAAACAATCGAAGCTTTTGACAAAGCCGGTCGCTCATTAAACTGCTTTGTGATCCACTGTCTAAAAGAGCCCGGGCCAAATGTTCGTTTCCATAACCATCCAGTAGGGTAGGATGGTGCAAAACGCACCCTTTAAGCAAAATCGTCAATGGCTGGCGAATGGAAGCTAAAATCAAGAAGAAAGTAATGGCGTTTGGTTCATTACCATGTTTTCTACAAAGATCGAGTGATTTACAACTACAAAAGGATGATTTTCCATGACTTTCAAGGTATTTTCTAAATTGCTTCCAAAATGATAGCGGGGCAAAACGCCTGATTCATGATGCAATATGCACCACAACATTGAGACAAGACGCACGACAACAATGGCCAAAACGCACCACAACATTGGGGTAAAATGCACCCCATGGTAAACAAACCATAACCCCTGCAAGTAGATAATGCAAAGGGATGCGGTATTTCAAATGATTATTTCTTTATGTTACATCAGAAATAAGGTCTCAAAATCTCAATAGAATGTTAAACTGTGATTCATCAAGAAAAATATCTAAAAAATATACGAAACGTAAACGTAAAAAGCTTAATTTTTTTTTTTTTTTTTTGCTTATTAATTTATTTGATAAGGCTCAACCGAATTAACTTTACAGAGCCGAGGATTCTTGGTCACTATACAAAACATCTTAAAAATATAGTCAAAAGGTACAACACAATAAACACTTTATCTTCCGCTATCGAAAAAGCCTCCTCCATCAGAACTGGAGCTGCTTCCAGTAGTTTCATTGTATGGCAAATTGTTGTATGCCAACGAGGGTCAGAGTGCGTCCATTGCAGCAATGGACACAAAACGTGGTCAGCACTCACACCCTCATCACGAAACGGTTGATTTCCAAAGTCGACGACGCATCGACCGAAAGAATTGCTGATGAAGAACAATGAGGAGCACCACACAATGGTTGCTGCCGAGAAAACAGACGATCGCTTAGCACACATCGAGAGTGGCCTGCTTTTGTCGACAGCCGAGTGAACACTGAAAAGCTTAATTTACAGTCGATGATTTTAACAACTGTGTCCTGTTTTGAACAAAATGTAATTTTTTTAAGGAATCAGCAGGTCAATACATGATTTTATGATCAAGAATTATTTGTGAAACCTCCAGTTGAAAACAATCACAAACCGTTACCCGGAAAATGCATCTGAGGAAAAGTTATCGCTATTTTCTAAAAGTGGGCATTTTACCCCAGGGGTGCATTATGGGCTGTTCTCCCTTACCTTGACGACGCCGGTCGATAGGAAAACGTTCACGCCATGGGGTGCTATCACCGAATTGGAAGAAAGTGTGTTCGAATAACCAGAAGTTGTAGCAGATGGTTCCTTGGACTTTGGAGGATTGGAATTGCTCGAACAGGTTGACCACTGGAGTTGGGATTGCTGCTAGTTGTTCCTGACGCATCGAAACCAGGATGTAACAGCGAGTGATGCCTTTTTTGGCAGTGTCTGCAGGAAAAATTTGAGGCACAATTTCGTGCGAAGTGGTTGCTCTTAAAGCAAATTAAAGCAAATTCGTTTCGTGTTGACCAAGTGTAATCGGAGGAGGAGTGAGGAGATGAATTAGACTGCTCAGCCGAAATATACAACGACTCCAGAGTTCGAATCTTTCGAGTTAGAAATTCAATGAGATTGTTGTACTTTGGTTCCTCATTCGCAGAGACAAATTCTTCCCATTCATTCAGCGTGTGATCGTCGACTCGGGAACACAACAGTTGGACAAGAAGACTACCCCAATGTGCTGTAGGTTCTCCCAGCTGATTCAATATTTTTACATGGCGCTGGAAATCTTCGACAACAACCTGAAGACCTGTTGCAGACTTTCCCGACACCTTCGTGTGGACCATCAATGAATGAAGATGCTTCTTTTTCAGCAAATAGGTGTTAAGGACTCAATCAACTTCAAGGTATAAGAGATGAACTAGCCTATGGCTAAAAATCTCTTTAATAAAGAAGAAAAAAAAAAAAAAAAAAAAAAAAAAAAAAAGAAAAAAAAAAAAAAAAAAAAAAAACTTCACGGTGTCACCTCGCAAGGCCGAGCGCAAATACTGGAATTTTTGGAAGCAGGGTATCTCTGGTGACGAGTGAATTAACGAGGAAAATGAGTCATGGAATGTCAACCACTCATTAAGGTCGCCATCGAACCGTGGTCACTCAATGGTAGGAAGCTTCACGTCGGTAACATGAGCAATGGCTGGGGCCCCTTGCTGGATCTGACCATCCACTGGGTTTGGAGGAAGGAGGGGAATCTTCATGATGAGACCACCTTTTACCCTAAAGAACTGCTCTTCCACTTTTTCGCCCTTACCTTCGCATTAGCCGCCACAAATTCTGAAATGTCGTCAAATGCTTCATACTCGCCCTGAATCGGTTCGAACGCTTCCATTAACGTATCCAGACGTATCGCTACTTCATTCGTGTCTGGTTCCGCGTTGAAATTCTGCCGGATGCGTGGGATGGAATACATGACATTTTTCCTTTTCAGCTCCTTTAACCGCATTCTCTTCTCTGTCATGATAAGAGTAGTACAGCAGTAATGGCGTCAATATGGCTGAAAGCAACAGAGGACACAGGAAGCATCTTTCGGTTGGTGGTAAACGTTTGGACTGACACTCACCTGTGCCCGTCCAAAGATAGGCCTTGGATTTTATTAAATATATGCAGGAACTCTCGAACTTCGAGATACCGCTGGTTCGGATGACAATTGGATGGGCTATGGGATGTCCAGATGGGATGAGTAGCAACCAGTAGATGGGAACGAAACGTATTTTCAGCTTTAACGTGACGCAGTAATCGGCCTTCACGGTCGTAGGAATAGGAATAGTAACGAACAGCGTATGAGTATGCACCAGCAGCAGCAGCAAACGCGAATCCAAAATCCACAGCAGCAACACGCGGGAAAATCTGAATAGGCCAAAAAAGACCCAGGAAGTACCTCTTAAACAAGTAATATAGGTTGGCCAGATACTCACATGAAGCCTGTCTTCAACAGGCCTTGTACTTTTTGAACAGGTACTGCTATCTATCCAATTGCGATGACTGAAAGTAGGGTTAGCGCCGTAGTCGATCCGAGAAATAAATCTAACACCCGTGATCCTGGTCACGGCACCAAAATGTTTTGTCAGGGAATCGAATCACGTGCTATAACTTTATTCACTATCGCGTTTAGGTACACTTTTATAATATGGCTGCTGGTGACCGGCTAAACCTCTGCATTATAGGCTCAAAGAAAAGAAGTGATAAAAGGAAAAGGAACTACCGAACAGTCGATAACACCGCAAAAAGGATTAACAATGCTGCACAGACGTGCGTTTCATTGACAAGTTATCATTCGCGATTATCTTGCTTGGAGTTGGATTCTATTTCAAAATTCAAATTAATTCTAATCTAATCTAAAACTAATCAAGCTGGAATTAGGGCCTAACAGCTTCTGTAAACAATGACTTTTCGCGATGATTTCTAGGAATTCAAGGCGTGCCAACGCAAATCAACCTAACCATCGGGTAGAGGAAGACTTTCCCTATCTGATTTTGATATTGATTTGCTTGGGTGATCCTTGAGTTTCTAGAAATCACCGAGAGAAGTCATTTTTTACAAAAGCTGTTACGCCCTAATTCTAGGTCTACCTAGATTTATTATATAAGACCACGTAGTCCTATGTTACCATTGCGTACAACCACACATAGGGCTGTCCCTTGTAGTTTTTTAATACATATCGTTTCTTATTCATTCACTCCACTGAAAAATCCCGTAGGCAAAATGTCAATCATTGCGTAAAAGGAGGACGGGTCGAAATTATCAATGGGCGATCTTGGATCGAAACATCAAAGATCGATTCTTTTTGGTTCGATTAATCGATTTTTTGAATCGATC
Source organism: Ochlerotatus camptorhynchus (assembly GCF_037179485.1). Lineage (NCBI taxonomy): Eukaryota > Metazoa > Arthropoda > Insecta > Diptera > Culicidae > Ochlerotatus > Ochlerotatus camptorhynchus. Next base: position 1,218,655 of record NW_027040729.1, on the reverse strand, counting down.
CCAAAAATAACAAAAATGGACTGGATCGATTCTTTTCATTTGATTTTTGTTTCGATCCAAAAAAAATTCAGTGCATTTGCATTTGTAATTTATAAGAGATGAACTAGCCTAAGGCTAAAAATCTCTTAAACAAAGTCTAAAAAAAAAAAATTGCAATTTAATATTGATTTTTTTATTACCATCACCTTTGCACATCACTTGAACATGGATTCTGCCAAACAACTTGTTTGACAGTTCATTATGGAAGAACGAGAAAGAGAAAGTTTAGGGCTCCAGAGATGATTATAGAGCTTTTTGACGTTTAATTGTCATTCTATATCTAGCACACATGGATGAATGGACGAAATTTCTTGCATCAGCCTGGTTTCCCACGTTCTGTTGATCATTACCAAGCATGAGAGAAAATCCGCAGTAAATATCCCCATGTCGAGACTATTTATCAAAAATGGTAACAAGTGCTCCGTCAGAGAGGCTATTCTCTAAAACTGGTGAAACCACACAGCATCGATATCGGCTCAATGCAAAACGCATGGCTCAATTAGGTAATTTTCGTTCTTATCTGCTTTTACACTGCGACCATCTAGTCGTTTTGTTTTATATGTTAATATTTCGTTTTTTACATCGTTCATTTAGTACCAATACAACGAATATTAAAACCTGTTAAATTACTCACCTAATCAAGTATCCTGAGCACAAACTTCCACGTGTCAAATGAAATCAAAATAGTCATTTACTATGTTCTCATCATGTATGTATGTTACACTCACAACTTTTACTGCGTACGTACTACACAATTTATTTCTAAATTATATCAATCATCACACTAAATGATAATAGTGAAATATCGTAACAAGATATAAAGAGGGAGAGAAAGATCAGGATTCATAGCAAGATAGCTTATGTAACGTAATATCAACTTTAGACTGAACTCGGCGTTAGCTTGCACCAACTTTCCTATGATCCGGTTATATTTGAAACATTTTTGTGCCATTTTGAAAAGTGAATCGATTCAAAAGATCGATTCAAAATGATTGATTATTTTCAAAAAAAAAAAATGAATCGATCCACTAAGATCGATTCTTGCCTGAAGATCGCCCAATGCTAGTCGAAATGCTACAAACGCTAGATTCTCTGCTTGACTGTCAAGCAGTACAGTTCGGTTTTTGTTCACTCTGTCGAGTTGTTCGAAAGATCTTAGTTTGTTCCAAAAGCTTGCAGTTTAATCGCGTCGTCAGTAGTGTCGGTCGCTTCGTATGACAGCGGTGAGGGTAGCATGAGTGTGCCTATTTCGAATAGCTACGCTACTCTTCGCACCGATGTTGGGAATACCACCTCAGCCACGATGGAGTGGACCAAGAAGAGGAAGAAAAATCAGGGCCAGTCTGATGATGCGAATGTACGTGACGATGCCACCGCAACGAACGTCAGCGTCATCGATGATTTCGGCGAGAATCCTGCCGGCCCGAGTGCGGCAAAAATAAAGCTTCCTCCATTGGTGGTGAAGAAAGTGCCACTCAACAAGCTGATTGGCGATTTCACATCGCTGGGCGTCGCAGCTAAGTTTAAGCTCAGCAGAATCGGCATCAAGGTGATGCTCCGAACAAAAGCGGAGTACGAGGTGGCCGTGAAATACTTGTAGGATTCCAAGGCGGAATACTTCACGCATGACATCCCCGATGACAGCCCTTCAAGGTAGTCATCAGGGGTCTACCAAACTTCGACCCCAAGATGATGGAAGCCGAAATCAAGGACGGATACAAGCTGGTCCCAATCGCTGTCTTCCGGATGACGAGGAGAGACGAAAACGTGAAGACCTACCCGGATTGCCTTTTCCTGATGCACTTCCAGAAAGGGACGGTGACACTCAATGCGCTGCAAGCCATCCGCTCGATCCACTCCATCATCGTACGATGGGAGCCATACCGTGGTGGCCATCGTGACGTAACGCAGTGCCAGCGGTTGCTACATTTTGGACACGATACCCGCAACTGTAACATCAAGCCACGCTGCAGCAACTGTGCTCAAGAACACGCCACTACTGACTGCCCTGCGAATGGAGCCGTGGCGTAAAAATGTGCCAACTGTGGTGGTGCGCTTCAAGGTTTGACTTTGGCATGACCAAACACTCCCGGGTAACTAGCTCAGTAGTATGAGACCCCTTAACTGTGTCGCAGGGCCGGCATGTTACTGGGTATTCGGAGTATTCTACGTGGACAAAGTATGAAAGCACAGGAACCTTCACATTTTCTAAAACATTTATTGCCCTTTTCTGTGACGTGTTGGTGTGGGTTTTCACATACATGTGACGTGTATGCGAGGGTTTAAAATTTAGTACTCACTGCTGCAGCAGGATCTGATACGGCGTCAAGACGTTGGCGTTAGCCCACACGGCTGCTCCTGCACTACCGTGTGGCCGGAAACTCGCGGCGCGGGCTGTTTCGTTGCTGACTTGAGAGAATGGTGGATCTGGTGGCGTTCATTAGCCACATACGGCTCAGCAGGCGTTGCTGGCTCGTTTGGCTGCCAGGCGTCTTGCGTCGTTGACGACATCGGCTGACCGTGGCAAGGCCGCCTTGGTAATTAAGGCCACCGGCCTGAGGGAATCGTCCCTGATCGACGATCGAGGATCATTAGCGATTAGGCTCGCAAGCAATCTTGACCTGGCATACAAAAAGTATCACCTCATGACAGTATTCCAACGGCTGGCTGTCGCTTTCTTTTTCCTAAGACAGCCTTGAGATTGAGCTATAAGCGACAGCCCCCAGTGAGGCTTTCATACGACATGCAACGTTGCCGTCTTGTGCAGTACACGACAACTCGTTCTTATTCATGTATTTTGTTCTTTCGGCTATGACAGCGTCGGATGGCCATTCGTAACGTCCCTCGTATATACAACAAGCAGTCCGTCAAACTACCGATTCGTTGCTGCTGTCTCTGAAATTTTGTTTGTATGTCGTGAGACTGCTACTACACTACGAGTGTGACGCCGAAGCTCGTTCGGTTAGTATCACGTTCGTGCTGCCCATTGCAAAATTTTCATCCGATATTTTTTTTAAAAATGCGCGGTCATAAGCAGATCAGACATTCCGACATTCCGGCGAAAAATATAAGCCTACCCGACACCAACCTGACTTCTACCGAACCCCAACCCGATGTTAACCCGACATAAACACAGAATTGACCCGACATCAACCCGACATTTGACCAAAGTCGATCATAAATTGACTTTACATTGATCCGACATCGGGCCGACATGTCTGTTCGGGATCATTCTTCTGGGTTTCTTCCATACTCCACTGCCGTATCAAATGTATATAATGTTTCGTGACAGCCTTTCCGTGACAGCCACTTTGGTAAGCTGAGGGATGTCGTCGGTTTGTGAAGGCTGTCATGACGACAGAAGCATTGAAAACCTGGTCATAAAGAAATTTATAAATACAGCCCATTCGGTTCACTACGTTCCAAGCACGATGATTTTAGCAAAGGGGGTATAGATGCAACTGTTCTAATACAGCTTTCATTCGTTCGTGCGGAAGAAGCAGTAGTAAAGCACACAAAGCAACAGTCAATTCAGGTATAAACCAACTGTCACGAGAAGGCTGTACTATTTGGAAGCCTGATCTTGACTTCCGAGCAGAGCCGTGTGAGACCGTTTTATTGTACGGTACGAGGAGTAAAAGATGAACAAAATCACAAGAGGTACGACGTACGAGGTCATGTACGGAGGCAGGCTTTCCAGCCCAAACCCCACGGGGGGGGGGGGGGGGGGGGGTTGTATTCTATTTGCACTGCACTTCACACTCAACTTGTCTACACGGACGCCTGATTACTTCTGCTCATTAGAAGGTTTTATAGAAGATGGCCACTAGCATGCCTTTTGCCGATCATTCTCCATTTTTAGCTTGGCTACAATTTTCCTCCCTTTAGTGTTCGAGTGCTTTTGCAGCGGTACAAACCCTCTCGCTACTATGTGTACCTTCTGGGTTTGTTCTTACAATACGTGAATTTTCCAAACAACAATAACTCATACAGACGAAAATCCACGGATTATAACCAACTGGTTACAAGGTTCCGACAGACAGTGCTCTAAACGCGAGGACTCCAAACGCATCCGAAAGCAGGCGGCAACCAACAATCAACTAGGATGCACGAAGGACAAAGCCCCGGCATCCATGACGGAGGATTTCCCGCCTCTTCGTGCTTCTCAGAGAGGGCAAGCAAATTCGCAGGGGTGACCTGCCCCCTCCCTTCAAGAAGCTTCCGGTAATTCTGCTGGACAAAGATCTCCACCCCTGGGTTCTAGAGATAACCAAGAACGTCAACATGACTGGTGCTCTATGTAAGTGCCGAGATAAGCCCGAACAGATCCAAGTCCTCGGTAAGTTCAACATCCAGTATGGCGTCTAAACTGCTAACTATCGTCACCTGGAATGCTTGCTCTGTAAGAGCAAAAAAGATTGAGCTTGCCGATTTCCTACGCAAGCATACCATCGACGTGGGCCTCCTCATCGAGACCCACCTCAAGTCCGGCGACAGCTTCTGGTTGCCTGACCACAGCATTATCCGGCATGATCGCACCAGCTCCAGGGGGGTGGTGTTGCGGTTGTCGTCAAGAAAGGGATGAAATTCCGCAGCCTGTCCCATATGCCCACCATCGAGGCCCTTGGTGTGGAGGTGGAGTCGTCGACTGAATACGTCCAGTTCATCGCCGTCTACTGCCCTTGACAGTGTGCCGCTATCAAGGGACTAGCGGCTAAATTCAAGAAGGATTTGTCCCTCAACACCCGTACCGGTTCCCGCTTCGTTGTTAGAGGAGATCTGAATGCTCTACATGAGGCCTGGTGGAACTACCAGCAGAACCAGAACGTTCGTCTGCTGTTCGACCACTCGCGGCATGGGCTGTACGTTCTCGTACGAGCCAACATTCGTCGCAACGGCAGACAACCCATCGACGCTAAACTTTTTTTTATCAATAATTTATTTGATAAGGCTCAATCGAATTAACTTTACAGAGCCGAGGATTCTTGTTCACTATACAATACATCTTAAATATATAGTCAAAAGTTACAACAAAATAAACAATTTATCTTCCGCTATCCAATAAGCCTCCTCCACCAAAACGGGAGCCGCTTCCAGTGGTTTCATTGTATGGCAGATTCGCCAACGGTGGTCAGAGCGCTTCCACTGCAGCAATGGACGCAAAACGTGGTCAGCACTCACACATTCATCACAAAACGGTTGATTTCCAAAGTCGAAGAAGCATCGACTGAAAGAACTGCTGATGAAGAACAATGAGGAGAACCACACAATGGTTGCTGCCGAGAAAACAGACGATCGCGTGACGCACATTGAGAATGGTCTGCTTCTGTTGATAGCCTAGTGAACACTGACGACGCTATACCTGTTCCTGACAAATACCAGCTTGTCTAAGCCGGTAGCCTTGAAGAAACTTAGCTCCTCAAGGTTGTTTAGTTCACTAGACTTGAAGTGAACTGAATAAAAAAATCATTAGAAATCCCGTTGTGAAAATCGCCAAGACGGGATCTCATTTTCATTTTGATTACTTGGACTGGCTCAAGTCGAAGTAATTTTTTCAATTCATTTTTGATCTGATCCAGGGAATCACCACTGGGCAAACTTTTCAAGACAACCTTGAACAGACGTTCTGTTTAGTGTTGCTTCTCAGAAAGATACTTGAGAAGACGTTTGAATCCATCCAACGTTTCAGCCAACACACGGCATTCACCCCGAAGGCCATTTTGAATTTAAAACTTTAATTTCACGAAGTTCAAATGTTCCGTGCGAAGAGCATGGAAATCGGAAGTGGTTATCACAATAGGGGCGACCTTTTCCTTCTTGACATTAAGCTGGGAATGTTTAATGGAATGTTGCCTGGATGATGGATCATTCCCATCATACGTGAGCATAACAAATTGATTGCTCAAATAAATTTCATCAGAAGTGGGATCCAGAGATTGCCCCTTTCTTTTGCGTTTAGGAGCGTTCCAAGAGGAATGTTCCAAATCGATTTCCAAGCGGGATTACCTCGGATAGGGTCCAAACAAGGATCGAAGAGGAATAAGAATCGAACAAGGTAGCACCGAGAAGGGCTTTTCACTTCCTTCAGCAAAAAGCAAATAGATCGGCACGGTGTGGATTGATCGTCTGAACGATTATTTTGGGTAATGATCTAGCTTGGATGGAAACATAGTTAACTACCTGGAGTAGTATTTTTATGATTGAATAATGTTTCAAAGATACGTATAGCATTGCCTAGACATTTTAGATAGGCTTCATTGAGTATTCTAGGTCTTTATGTTAACCTAGTAAGGTTGGATAATAAGCTTCTCAGTGAAGTTTTAGTATGATGGTGTTGCTGCGATTGCTGAAAAAGCGTTGTTTTTACTATATCTCACAGGAGATATCCAGCTGCGAATTAGCGTTTGGTTAAGCGTATGATCCTGAATAATTTTTTTATGGAGCTGAGCCTCATCATGCCAAGAAAAAATATTGAATGGGATTAAAGACAAATGTTTCATATGCAAAATGTAGGGGAACTGAGACATTTTTTGTCCCTAGCGTTGAGTTTGGAACGAGTTAGAAAATAACCTCAAAGGGTGAGAAAATTGCCATGAGGACCTCTTCTCGTATCACAGAATAATTTGAGTTAAGAAACGGATCACGAAAGTTGCTGAAAAGTTTGTGCGATTAAGCAAGCTTTTTTGAAAATTGATAACGAGATGGTTCAGTTTCCTTCACACATCGCTTTCATCCCGTACATAGTAACATCGCGGGTACTGCTGGTACAGATTATCTGACCACGTTTAAAATTTATGAATTTAGAAAAATGCGGTGCCTTCCCGTTTTTGTCTTTCTGCATTTTATAAAATGCAGTGAACTCTTTATTCAATTTGAGATTGTACTATAGGTCCATGTGATATTTCATGACAAAAAATCCAGAAAGCAGTAGGACATATCTAAGCAAAGGAATAGTTGATGAAGTCGTGTTTCCAAAAACGGATAGGCACTTTTATATCTACTGGAAAACCAGGGAATATCAGGGAAATTGCTTTCCTTCCATGAGTCGATACCCTGATCTAGTTTTCATTAGTATCTATGAACTTCATCCTCATAAATAGTTCAGATTTCCAGAATTTACATCGAATTGTGCAAACATATGATTCAATTAAAGAGAAGCGTTAGTTCTATCAATTTCTTCGCTAAAATTGCCACGAAATCCACAAATTAAAGTAAGTGCCGTTTATCCATCGCTTTTCCAAACTTCACACTGCAAACGTCTCCATTGGATGTTTCGACCAACTTTTATCCTACTCAGCAAACACATAATTGATACTATCTCCCATCGTTCGGTTTGCTACTCATGTGTGTTTGCATGGATATGACTGTAATGGCAGCCCGCATTAGCAACGGCAAACAACGAAATGGTCCAACTTTGGCCCCGGTCACTCACTCACCCGCTAGTTTGCAAATTCGACGATTCAACCCCTCACATGGTTACATGGCTGTGCGGTTCTGCGGTGTGGTATTGCTCAATTTTCGGCTGCCGCAGCATCAGTTCGGTTTCCAATTAAGATGCACACAGAGGACGAATGCGGCAGCGTCGACGGTTCTCACGTTTCCAGCTTTGGGATGGGAACAATTGAGCGTTGGCCAAAGTTTTAATGAGTCTTTTGGCTATCCACAACTATCCACAGTATGTGGGTGTGCGTGTTGGTCCAGAGGATACGGGTGTAGCAATCTACAGCATAATGGCTGGAACATGTTCTGCTAATTTTGTTTCGGACTGTGATAAAACTGGTGCGTGGGACGAAGATTCAATTGAATCCGGAATTATGGGAGAATGACCTACACGATTCAATTTGCTGTAATTAGTTCGGGCTACCTAGCATCCGTTCGGTACGGTGGACAGGGTAACGAGTTCCAAAACAGATAATGGTCGGTGATAAAGTATGCTTTTTCTTGTTCCCCCAGACATGTGTAGGGCGAGTCTCCACCGACGCAGATCGAATTATTCTGGGGTAGAGACAACAGAATTAGCTGTGTCATAATTTTACGGTTCATTCTTTTATGACGAAATTAAATCTCACTGCCTGCCCTAGTGCTCTGCTTCTTCGGATTATAACTCACTATCGTCGTAATATTGCTACTAAAAGCTACCCGCTTAGTACGTAGTACTCCAAACGTTTGGATGGTCGGTACTCAAATTTAATTACATCTTACCCCAACCAGCATTCTGCCAAGCTCCATTTACACGACCAAAAAATAACCAGAAAATACCATTCCATCTCCGATTCGTAAAGTGCTTTATTACACATCCATCCATCGCATCATCATCATCATCGCCGACGTCGTCTTCAACCATCCCCCAGCGAGAAGCCATCCTGCAAACTTCGTCCGTGTGAGTAACTTTCCAGAGCTGCTCCTATTTATCTATCTGCGAGCCTGGATGCTTCTTATCCGAGATGATGGTGATGACCATCGTCCACCCCTATACTCCCTTTGAAAATGCTTAAACCGACTCGGCCAAAGGGACAGAAATGAGAGATGCAATAAGACCAGAGAATTAAATTAAATTTTTATGGTAATTACGTACTACTGCGCTCGCTCATGTCTGTCCGATGATGGTGGCATCCGGAACCGTTGAGGTTGAGGTTATTCCACTTTCGCTTTAATCCTTAGGCCTCTCCAGTCAGTTTGCCACCGGTCACACTTCTGCCAGTCAGTCAGTCATTCATTCGGACTGGTGTGCTTTCTTCATTATCATCATTATCATAATCGTTATCACTGCCGCTGCTGGTGGTGCCAGCATTGAGTCCTTTTTCCTATTCAGCTCACTTTAATTCATTTTCCCGCAAATTTGTTTGATTGTGACTGCGTTGACGGGATCTGAAGCGGAACTAGATTAACGCGGGTCGCTAATGAGGAGCAATTGAGAGGATTTTTTTAACTGTGAGATCTTCCACACATTGACTGATGATTGAAAGTACGTAAATTGAAAAAATAATGGGTGGTACAGTCCACTGTACGGAACTATTCAGAACATTCTTAACCGAATGGGCTATTTTTAAGTTAAGGATTGACACTAGGTAATAACATACAAACCATGCGCTCGAATGGTTGAGAAAAAGACGAAAAATAGGGATCGACTTCTGATTTTATTATAGTCTTGGAGACCATGATTTAGACGTGAAGAATGCCATAAAACCATGATAAAACCAGCAGCAACATTCATGTCAAAAAACAATCTGCGTTCAATTACATGCTGTTTCTGTAAATTCACTGCTTCTTGCAAAAGAAAACGCCAACTGCCATCAACCTAATTATCATCTTCCAGCAGTGCCGAGAGCGAATCAAGGTCTCGTCAGCAGCAATTATCTCGATTTTCCGGCGCTCAAGTTTAAATTTCATTGCATTATAATTACCATCCCCCCCCCCCCTCCAAATAATAAGGACACACATGGGATCCATCAAAAACTTACGCGTTACGACGGAAAAAAAAAGTAACTCTTCAGCCAATTTCAGGTTCTTTCCTTAAAGTTACCAACGACGCAAAGAATGGCGCCATCTTTCATCCCTATAATAACGTAATCAGCTTACGGCCCCCACCCAAAGTGAGACTTGCCGTTTCTCATCCTCTCGTTCTGATAACTCCACTAGCACAAAATGCTCACACACACACATGCAAAAAAATATAATATACTCATTGTCACTCTGTTGAAGATTAGCGAACAATAGGGTGCAATGTATGTGCCGGTGAATATTTGCATATATAGTTGCCAAGACAGCGCACTGTGGGGAGTCAGATGGCCAATAATCGAAAATGTACATTCTCCGATTCGTGATTCATATTCGTCTATCGGCAGTAGACTATTTAAAAGGAGAAAATCCCATCAATTCTCTAAACCATATACACTTGAACCTCCATTCACGAACCAAATCAGATAATGAAACAAACCTAGTTATTTGGGATTTACTTCGTAGAATAAGTTTTTTGGAAATTTTGTCAAATCGAGAAAAAATAAGAACGGACTCACTGTACTCGTTGCTGCTCCTGCTGCTGGTCGTGATACCGTCACCACGGTACCGTCGGAGGCGGCACCGTACTGGTTCTCCACCGGTCGACGTCTGCTGTGATCGGAGGTGATCTTCACTGTGGATGGCCGTATGTGGACGGACGATCTTTGGCAAACCTGGATAGCGTTCGTGTGCACACTTTCTTCAATGGGAATTATTTTCGGTTTAATTCACACTCACGACACCTTGCAATTCCGGTCGGCTATCTTCACGGATAGTCTATGTGCCGACTTCTAACGTCTCGACCGGTTAGCGACCTCTCACTCCACTACTGGCCTCAACGTTGGCGATAAGGAGGACCAGGGCCACGTGGTGGCCTTACAAGTTACACCGGAATCACTTTCCGCGAACCGTAATAACTGTTTGTGAACCAAACCACTATTTGCTAAAGCAAATCTTATTAACTTTAAACACGTGAATTTGAAAACGAAGTTTAGATTTTGTCAGCACTATTTCACTTAATTCACGCTTGCCAAACATTCACCGACCTGATCTTCTCGCTATTCCAGGTATAAGAGACCGTCCCTGTGGGCCTGACGATCTTATATAGCATTCACTATGTCACATATACCGGATCACGTTCAGGGTGAATTGCGCCTTTTGTAGTAGAGTAGCCGCTGTAATAGTATTGTTCTTGGCTACCTAGACCAATTCGTAGAGATGCGAGCAGTGAAATCCCCCTACAATCCCTACGCTGGCTATGTTCGAATTTCGAAGTCTACCTACGCTACTCTAGCTCCTGATTGGCCAACCGGTTGGAGAGGGGTCTCATTTGACGACACATCGACTCTTTTTGCCTTGCTGCAAGTTTTCCGATTTATATTTTTTTCTTCGGAAATTTGCGTGACAACCGAACTGGCTGTCAGAAAATTAATATTTTTAAATTCAAAAGGCGAAATTTGATTTCAAATCATTTGAATAACTATAGTCTAAATAATTCAATCATTCTTTTGTGTTAAAACTTACATTTACTCACAATATTTCAGGTGTAATTTATTATTAATTTCAAAACTATCACCAAGCATTAAATTTTAGCTTGTAAACTTTGGAAAAGGTTACATGTTGGAAATGCTATCTTACATGAAGCTTTAGTGTGATAATGTATGTGTCATTACAGCTCAAGTGGGTACAGACTTTCAAAAAGTTGTGGTCGATGCCACCGATTTGAGCCAAACTTGGCCAAATCGCTTATTTTGGCATTCTGAACAAACGCCTTTTTTTTTTATTTTACTCTAAAGTGCCAAGATCCTTTTGGGCTACAACCCTGAATTTTCGAGATTTTTAAAAATTGCAACTTTCAGAAGAGATTACTCTATAACCAAATAAGCTGTTCATGGTATTAGAACGTCAATTTGAAGGTTTTCTAAGGCTAATCCATCTGATTTCATCGTACTTCTCCAAAATCTCGAAAATCCAGGGTTGTAGCCGAGAGGGATCTAGGCATAAGCGTTTTGATCAAGTTTGGCTCAAATCGGTGACATCGACCACAGGTGGTGTACCCACTTGAGCTGGAATGGCCCTTATTGGGTAGAGAATGGTCTTAGAAGAGGGTAGGTAAATAGTTCCGTTAGAGTACGGCAGTATGAAAATTGAATAGAAGTTGAAAATTAGCGAAGGGCTATTAATGCGATAGTACAAAATCAAACGCACACTGCTTTGCCTAGCCGTTTTGCCTGTAGAGTTGAAGACATACTTCAAATCTCCGCGTACATCTGGGCAATGTTGTCCTTCCGGCAATAGCAAAGTGAGGGGGTGCGACGCGAACTCTGGCACGGTAACCATAGCACGGCGATAGAGGAAATGCAACCCGCAGGAGTGCCAACCGGCACATTAGTATCGACGCCAGTAAGATCCTTATTACGGCATACTGGACACGGCATGGAACTATGGACACGACACGGCACAGTGGATTGCATACCACGCTACAAGGCTGACAGTCGTGCTATTCTGCTCCCTGAGTAAAGAAGGATGACACTTTCTTGAAATGGCAAGTAGGCTAATAGTGCGGCTGCCCCCGTCCCGGTAAAACCTTGGTAGGCCTCCGGATACGTTCAAAACTCGTCACCAATTGGTGATTGGTAAGTAGTAGGCTCAGATGTAACATTCCTTGCTTACGCCGATCTGGCTCTGAACAAGGCCCCCATGAAGGACCGGTTCAACCCTAGCATGGCCTCCCTGCTTACATAGATAACCATAGGATCACGATAGGCGACCACATACAACGATAAGATATAGCGGCCCAGACACCAACAGAATGGAAAAAACAACAAAAATTAAGAAAATGGAAAAAAATAAAAAAAAAATAAAGGACGACGGCAAGACGCCAAACAGCGAAAACGGAGGAGCGAACGTGTTCGCAAGGAGCGAGATATTTCAGAGATCAACATTGAGATTTTCGCCTTGGGGCCACTGCGAGTTCTAGCAGCAGCAGTAAGTCCCAAGGAGAGCAGCCAGGCGTTGGGCTAAATCAGATATTCACACTGATATCCATCAGTAGCAAATCTCAAGAACTGCAGCTTGGGAGAACCAAAATGACGGAGGTCAGGAGGAAGATCAATGAACTCTATGTGTTCATAAAAACAACGTACACAAAGAGATCAAGCAACTTGTGACCGGTATCAAATCCGGCATAACAATGGCAGATCGGGAATTTCAAGAGTGGAGAAAAAGAGCCGAAAATGCCGAAAAGGCTCTGCTGGAGGCCAAGGAGAGCATAAGACTGGCTCAAGCACATGAGATGCCGAAGGGACGACCCACAACTCCACGTCCTAAAAAGAGAGATAGGGACACGCCAGGAGATGAGAAGGAGCCCAAAAAACGCAGGGATGACGAGCAAGGCATCAAGGAGATGGGAGAACATGGTGGGTGGCGCAAAGTCGAGAACCAGAGGGAGAGGAAGAAAAAACAGAAGGAAGATGAAGTTAGGAAGAAGAAAGAGGAAGCGAGAAAGAAGTTATCTTCTTAGAAGAAAGACAGAAAGAACAAAGAGAAGCCTAGGCCTCGGAAGGAGAGAAGCAAGGGTGATGCTCTGGTTGTTGAGGCCAAGAACAAAACGTCCTACGCAGCACTCCTCCGGAAAGTGAGGAGGAGTTGAAACAACTAGGCGAGAACGTGGTGAAAACCAGGCGAACCTAGAAAGGCGATATGCTATTTGAGCTGAAAATTGACCCTACGGGTAAGAGTGCGAACGTAAGAGCCTTATCCCCGGAGTCAGTGGTCGAGTGCAGGGATCTGGACGAGATCACAACAAAAGACGAGTTGAAAAGTGCGCTGAAGGTGCAATGCAACCTGGGAGACGTACCGATGGCAATTTGGTTGAGGAAGGCGTATGGTGGCACGCAGACGGCGTTGATACGGCTTTCTTCGGACGCAGCTAACGAGCTGCTGAAGACAGGCCGAATCAAGGCTGGGTGGTCAGTGTGCCCGTTGAAAGCTATTCCTTTGGTGTCTAAGAAAATGGAGAGATGCTACAAATGCATGGGCTTTGGTCACCAGGCGAGAAACTGCAAAGGCCCTGACAGATCTGATATGTGCAGGAAATGCGGAGAGGAGGGGCACGTTGCAAAAGACTGCACAAAGCAACCGAGATGCATGAAGATGAAGTTTCAGGTGCCCAGAGTTCAAGAAGGCGATGGTGGGCCAGCAATAATGGAGGTAACCCAAATAAATCTCAATCATTGCAACACAGCACAGCAACTGTTGTGGCAGTCGACAAAGTGCGACGTTGCTATCATTGCAGAGCCATATCGAGTCCCTCTTGGTAACTGGGTGGCGGATAGAGCAGGAATGGCGGCCATACAAGTCATGGGCAGGTATTCCATTCAACAAGTGGTGGTGGGCTCATACGAAGGTTTCGTGATCGACAAAACCAATGTAATCTATGTATGTAGTTGCTACGCACCCCCGAGATGGACAATTGACTAGTTCCACCAGATGCAAGATGGGTTCAACCTGGCCACCTACACCATTTGGTGAGGTAGATGAAGACAACGTTGAACAAGTCTCCAACGAGGAACTCCTAGCAGCAGCGAAAGGGTTAAAGGCGAATAAAGCTAACGGCCCGGATGGAATTCCCAACGTGGCGTTGAAGGCGGCAATCCAGACGTTCCCGGATATGTTCAGGATGGTGCAGCAGAAATGTCTGGACGAGCGTCAGTTCCCTGATAGGTGGAAGGTACAAAAGCTTGTGCTGTTGCCGAAGCCCGGAAAACCGCCGGGGAATCGTGCATCGTATAGGCCGATATGCTTGCTGGATACTGTTGGAAAGCTATTGAAGTGGATCATCCTGAACAGACTGACGAAATGCACGGAGAGTGAACGCGGATTTTCGGAGAGGCAGTTCGGATTCCGTAAAATGAGATCAACGCTGGATGCAATTCGGACAGTGATTGACAGAGCCGAGAAATCTTCCAAACAGAAGCGGAGAGGAAATCGATACTGCACCGTGATTACGATTGATGTGAAGAATGTATCAATAGCGCCAACTGGGAGGCCATCGACAAGGCGCTCCATAGAATGAGGGTTCCAGACTACCTCTGCAGGATTCTGAGTAGTTACTTCCAGAACCGGGTCCTGGTCTACGCGACAGACACGGGACAGAAATCGCTTAGAATCACGGCGGGAGTTCCACAAGGCTCCATTCTAGGTCTCACGCTGTTTGACGGAATGTAAAATGGCGTGCTGAAGCTCAAGCTGCCCAAAGGAGTTGAGATCGTTGGCTTTGCGGACGATGTCGTCTTGACGGTAACCGGTGAGACGCTGGAAGAAGTTGAAATGCTGGCGGCCGAGGCGATAGAAATGATTGGTAACTGGATTCAAGGAGCGAAGCTGCAGATAACCCACCACAAAACAAAAGTGATGTTGGTCAGTAACTGCATAGCAGTGCAGCGGGCAGAAATCACCGTTGGAGAGCACACCATTGTTTCGAATCGCGTGCTGGAGTATCTGGGAGTGATGATCGACGACCGACCGTCTAAACTTTAACAGCCACATCGAATACGCTTGCAAGAAGGCGGTGAAGGTCATCAACGCAATAGCCAGAATCATGCCGAACAATTCTGGTCCAAGCAGCAGCAAGAGGCGTCTTCTGGCTAGTGTGTCCTCATCGATACTAAGGTACGGAGGTCCAGCCTGGATTGAAGCGGATCGTTTTCAGAAGCAGAACCAAAGGAAATTGAGCAGTACGTTCCGGCTCATGGCCATGCGAGTCGTGAGTGCGTACAGAACCATTTCGATGGAGGCAGTATGCGTTAACGCCGGTATGATCCCAATCGGCATCACCTTGGCGGAGGACTACGAGTGCTATATGACGATAGAAACCAGATGAGTACGAAAAATGGTGAGAACGGTGTCGATGGCTAAGTGACAGCAGGAGTGTGATGCAGCAGAGAACGGTAGATGGACACACAGGCTAATACCGATTCTTTCGACCTGGGTGAACTGGAAGCATGGAGAAGTCAACTTCCACTTGACGCAGTTCCTGTCTGGTCATGGCTGCTTCAGGAAGTACCTGCATCGGTTCGGACACACAACGTCACCCTTCTGTCCGGAGTGTGGGAGAATCACCAGAGCACGATGCATGATGCTGTGCGAGAGGATATGCTCGCCCTTAGCGCGGAGAATGTCGTCGAAGAAATGTGTCGAGAGGAGGGCACCTTTAACGCCGTCAGCAGAGCAGTAACGCAGATCATGTCAGCGCTGCAGCGAAAATGGCGGGAAGACCAACTAGAAAGTAGTAATGTGCTCACACAAGTGCGAAGTGAAAGCCGAAGTCGGGAGAACTCTCTGTCAGAGTAGGCTGAATCCACCACCGGGGTTAACCGAGTAGAACGTGACGCTGGGAGCTGGGTAGCTCACAGGTTGGAGGGACGATAAGCGAACTGGAAGCGCCAATTAGCTGAGGTAAAGTAAGGTGCGTAATGCACGGCCCCCTTCGAAGTAAAACGACAAGTGATTCCGATGGAAAAGGGCAAGGCGTCCAAGGAGGTTAGTGCGGTTAGAATCCCACACACACACAAAACGGAGGAGCGAACGTGTTCGCAAGGAGCGGGATATTGCAGAGATCACCAGTGTTGAACCTGTAGGCCACAGCGAGTTACAGCAAGAGCAGTAAGCCTCAAGGTGAGTAGCAATGACAGCAAGGAGAACTAAGTTTAGCCAGATTTTCACACCGAAATCCAGCAGAAGCACACCCCAAGAAGGATTGCAGCTTGGGAAGACCAAATTGATGGAGGTCAGTGAGAGCATGTAACACGACCATGCCGAAGAAACTGGAGCCAAATGACAGACGGTGTCCAGTTTACTGGCGGAACGAGGCACTTAGCACTCTCCGCGCTAGTTGTCGCAGAGCCAGAAGACGTGTTCAGGTAGCAAGAACGGAAGCAGACAGAGAGAAACGAAGAGGAGTGTTTCGAGCGACCAGGGCCACACTTAAACGAGAGATAAAGCAGAGCAAGTCAAACTATTTTAAGGAGCTGTGTCGAGACGCTGATGCCAACCCCTGGGGCGACGCATACCGAGTCGTGATGGCAAAGATCAGAGGTCCAACGATGCCCGCTGAAATGTGCCCAGAGAAGCTGAAAGTCATCGTGGAAGGACTTTTTTTTTACGTTCAACAGCGCCAGCTGGGATGCCATCGCCGAAGCGCTGCATAGAATGAGGGTCTCTGACTACCTGTGCAGGATCCTGAGGAGTTATTTCCAGAACCGGGTTCTGGTCTACGAGACAGATATGGGACAGAGATCGATTAGGATCACAGCGGGAGTTACACAAGGCTCCATCAGGCGAGACGCTGGAAGAAGTGGAAGTGTTGTCAACCGTAGCGATCTACATGATTGGTAACTGGATGCAAGGAGCGAAGCTGCAGATAGCCCACCACACAACGGAAGTGCTATTGGTCAGTAACTGTAAAGCGTTACAGCGGGCAGAAATCACCGTCGGGGAGCACGCCATACGAAGCGTGTGTTAAAATACCTGGGAGTGATGATCAATGACCGGCTAAACTTCAACAGCCACGTCGAATATGCCTGTGAGAAGGCTTCGAAGGCCGAACAACGCTGCTCCCAGCAGTAGCAAGATGCGTCTTCTGGCCAGTGTGTCGTCGTCGATACTGAGGTATGGAGGTCCAGCCTGGGTTGCAGCGCTGGAAACGAAGCAGAACCAAAGTAAACTGAGCAGTACGCTCCGGCTCATGGCCATGCGAGTTACGCACTCATCAACCAGAATCATCCCGTCTGAAGCAGTATGCGTTATTGTCGGAATGATGAATGGAATATTTTCAGGACATTGTTCAAGATTTCATTGAGTCTGTAGAACTTCAAGAAAAGAACTCCAAAATGTTTTGGAGAGCATCAAATATATTATTTATGCCACTCCATAATGTGCATGCTGTCAAGAGACTCTCTTTAACTTAATGAACTCATACAGATTTACAGTGCATTGGTCAAGTCTTTCATTGAGCCTGTAGAACTTCTAGATCTCAGCTCCAGAATAGTTTGGAGAGTATTAAAAATATAATTGTTAACAATCCGTAATGTACATGTTATCAAGAGGTTCTATTGAGCTCCACGGACTCATAAAGATTTTCAGGACATTGTTCAAGACTATATTGAGCCTGTACAACTTCAAGATCTTAGAAGACTTAGAAAATTTCAGGATCTCAAAATGATGTTTGATAATAAATGTAGGCACACACAAATATAAAACTTGTCAAATAATGCAGAAAAGCAAAAAACAAATTTTGGCCACATCCTTGTATGGAGATTCCCCATAGTGCAGCGGCACGCTTGCTCTGACTTTTTTGTCACCCAACCTTCTTTTTATTTTTTTTATTTATTCTTCTTTTTGCTGCGTGCAGAAATTTTCAAGAAAGTTGGTTCTTCTGCGATGTGTGACGCCAGCTGTCGCAGCACGATGCATGAATTATTAATACAACGGCTTTCCTTCGTTTGCGCCATCTTAACTTTTCTGCTGCAACGCAACTTTCGTCGTGGTGTTGCGTTTGGTCTCTCTTACTGCGAACTCTGAAAAGAATGATTCGTCGGAAGACTTCCCGCGTGGAGTTAAGTGAAATGTGAAAATGGAACGAGTTGATTTTCTTATAATTGTGTTATGTTATGAATAAAGCATACAAGGGGAATTTCATAAAATATGGCATCGAAACCCGTTCATCAACAAAGGGCCTGTCACTGAATAAATCGTACTGAACTTCCTTCGCTATTAGAACAAAAACTAATCTCAAAGAGGCAACTGCCATCAACCACACCTCCGAAAAACTTTCAGCCCATCTTCAAAGGCAAATGTTGTTTTCGTGTGATCGGAAAAGTCAACAAAGGCTTAACGAGCATCATCGAGTTCGAGTTTCTCCGAATGCCAAACGAGAGCTTTTCGATCTAGCATTGACTTGCCAGCCATCCGAGATTAAAGTTCTCCGGAAGGTTAAATCACACACCCACACACGTGCACGCTCCATCCCATACCCACGCAAACTTTATTCCTGTATCGATTCATCATTGACTAGCTCTGCCTGAGAGTGAATGTTTCAGAATCCCTGTTAGCTTCC